>NC_089558.1:308285-616571 GCF_040115645.1 Euwallacea fornicatus
GGGATAACTTACTTCTATTCATATAAAGTTTTTATTTTGAAATAAGCTTTTTGATATATACTATTTACATGACTAATAGATTATTTGTCATCCATAAACAAACCCAAGTTTTCACTGCATTAGATCCTTTCACTCTAACACCGTTCAGCACGACCTGTACCTGTGGATCTATAATAATACTGAGCATAGATAATAAAATCCCTTGAATTTAATTTAGGATTAATAATTACTGAATTTTTTCTAGTCCATCAAAAAATATATTTTAGATCTTTATTAATAAAGTTAATTGCCTCTAGTAGGCGTGACAATGGTGCTTGTCAGTTAACAGGATCAAGGAATAACTCTTGGTGAACGCCTCGCTAAATCATGGCTCAGACTGACACTGGTTTTGCTACTAACTGCTGTTTGTCTGGCAGCCTGTTAATGGTTATGACGATAATCTTTAAACCACTTATACCTCTTCACCTCATGGTACTGTGTGTTGACCATCAGGAATTCAATATTCAAACAATTGGGTGCTTTTGCCTCATCAATCATTTCAATTGGACATACATTACCATCATCAAGAACCAAAGCTACATTACTGGTAATTTTGAGAAAACTGTTGTGAAGCAAGGCATTGGTCAAAAACCAATTGGAAAATTGGTATTAATTTATGTTAGTAAAGATACCAAGATTGTTTTGAAACTATCTTCACTAAATCTTCCATAATGTTAGTAATACATTAATAGACCTATTAAACTTGAGGAGTGGTGTCTCTAGGGTTATTTTCCATTGAATAGGTACTTGGATAGGTACTCATTGAATACCACTGATTATTAATAATATTATATGAGGACAATATGTCAAAATTATAATGTCTGGTTTGAAGAAAATAAGGATTTAACAACTTTAGGATATTCCATAATGTTCTAAATAATTCTTCTGAGTTGGTCAGTAAGATACTTCAGCAGTTTAACCCTCTATGTACATTTTTTCACCTTAACTAATTTACAATTTCAGATCACCAGATTAGGGAAATACACGAATGAACTGCGTCGCAAATTAACCAACGCCGATTTACGTCATCGGGTCAAAGAATTGATGAAACGATGGCGCAACCAGTTTTTGCTGCCAGACTCAAATGGGCAAATCAATTCATCTTCTGGAAAGGCTACTACCATAAGCCCTCTATTGGAAGGACACAATTCTGTTACCCCGGCAAAAGTAAGTTTATATCATAAAATAAATTTTCATAGCTACAGTGTTTAAATTTTCACAAGGTGAGTCCTCCTATACCCATATCAAAGATGAGCAAACTGGTCAGTCCAGGCATTCAGAGGCTCGTTAGTCCTGGGCAATCAGGAAGGCTTCTGAGTCCTCAAATTCCAAAGAGACTGAACCCTCACTGCAAATTAATGCCTCCAAGCCTGCAGACTCACAGGCTTGTGAGTCCGCAGCCTCAAAAAATAAGCCCAAGTTTGCAACGCACGGGAAGTCCTAGCTGCTTGATGGATAGGCAAAGCGCCGATGTTAATTTGAATCAAGTTAAAGGCTTTAAGAGGACTGCCAATGATGTTATGGAAAATATGAATGCTAAAAGGTACTTTAGAGGGTTGTCAATAATTTGTTGATTCATAAAAGATTTTTCAGAGCAAGGCTAAATGGAGGAATGACTGATTTTGATTTCTCCGATAACTCGAATTCCAGTTTCAAAGACGTTACGTCCGGTTCATCGTTGGTTAACGTTGAAGTGAAGCGGGAATCCACCATCTTAAATTCCGATTCGAATTCTAGCTTCGCTGAAAGGACGGCCGAGCCGCATTTGGATCAGCTACAGCCAAAGAAAAGGGGACGAAAAAAAGGTGGCTTAATCAATGGCTTTGCGAGAACGAGCCTTATTCAGTTAGCGATTACTTTAGGTTCGAAGAATCATAAAAATCTCTTGGACGAAGCCGAGACGTCCTTTAGCAACAAATTGGCCGTCTCGGCTTCGCGTGGTGGATCGAAAGTGAAAACCACCCAGGAAATATTGGCTGGAATTCAAAGCAAAAACACTGCCTTGAGTACCGTTGCCTCGCTGAAACCCTCTAAGGAGGATTTGGAGGAGAAGGCGGCCAAGCTGACTGAAAGAGTTTCCATTATCGACCAGAAACTCAACGCTAACGCGCATAGAAATAAGAATTCTCAAAAACGTAAGTATGATCTGAGGTAGAATCGTAGCTTTGAAGTTTCCAAAATTGACCGTTAATTTTTAGATAAATTGACCTTAAGTGCCAGCAAACCAAATGAGCGAGTGATTGAAAGTGGGTCCGTAATCAACGACAAAAGCCTCCTCGACCGACTGAAAGAGGAAGAGAACGACGACGAAGACGTGGTCGTCGTAGACGACGCGGACTCGGTCAGCAGCCGGACCGAGGAGAGTCAAGAGACTGATGCGGCAGGGGCACAGCCCCATGACCAGAATCTGCCTAAGTCGCTGAGTGTGGAAGAGGCTCTTTCGCAGTTGCCGCCCATAGACAAATCTGTCTTGGAGGAGGACTGTGACGAGCCTCCTTGCACCTGTCGTTTGAAGGAGAATAAGCCTAGTGCTTTTTCAATTGGCGATGAAGAGGAGGAGCAGGCGCCACCCTATGAAATCGTCGAAGACCCAGCTTGTCTTGCGAAAGGGTATCTCGAAGAACTGTACCAAGTTCACGAGGTGTCCGATGAAAAGATTCTCAGGTAAATGCAAATTGTCATTAAGGAATATCATTTTTATTAAATTTGTCATTTTATTTAATAAGAAACTGTTACTTTGAACTGCCGCTGTTTTAGTGATTTAATTGTTTTCTTTTTGTCTTTTCTTGTAGACATCACTTTATTTTTACTGCACTATTTGAATTCCTAACAGATTACACGAATCCTGTTTGCCGAACGTAAACGGTAACTGGAGCCTGGGAACCCCACGTCCAGAGCCACCCAAAGTGGGAGGTCTGTACGTTAACGTAGTGCCTAATATTTATGAGCGTTTGGACAAAGATGTTCGACCTTTTGATTCCTTCAAAAAGTACAGTGTCTCGGAAGACAACATCAGAGGTACTTAGAATACTTCCAGAAATAAGTATTGATCATAACATCATTTTTTTTCTCTTCAACAAATATTAACAAGGAGAGGCATTTGAAAATGTAAAATTATTTTTCTTAAAATATTATTGTGTTATTAAACGATACGAAGCTATTTATTCACGAAATATATGTTCTACTGACAAAATGACGTCTTGGTCAATACTTATTTCCTAGATTTTATAACTCAGTATCAACTATAACAGTATCTTTATTATTCCAGACGGCAGTCCTACGATTAACAATAGCGATAATGTGATAAAAAGTCCGCCGGAATCAATAAACGGAGGCGGAACCAATGAAAGTGATAGTGTGATAGAACCGAAACTAAACACGAGCGAAAATAATGAAAGTAGTGATATTCGGACAGAGAAACTAGAGGTGTTCAGGGAGTGGTACGAATGCGTGGATAGGTCTAGCTATAACGAAGACACGTTGAGAATTCTGCCATATTGCATCTTAGATTAGTGGGTGCACTCTAGCAAATAACATTGATTGTTTGGGTCGTAGTCGAGGTCCAGAGACTGCGTTTGAAAATTTGTCCTGTCCCTCCTTGTGCCGTGCTCAGTATCAAAATATCATTATTGAATCATCTGAACGCTCCTGTGCCCTATCCAAAATGGATCCTACACTGACCTAAATGTTGGGGTGGCTAGTCTATTACCCAGATGAAAATATTAAAAAGGTTTCTTGTTATATTTACGAAAAAAGTGCCGGTAATAATTACAATTATTATAAGATGTATTTTGTCTGCAAATTTAATCGATTTCATAGGTTGTTCCAATTTATAAAAAGAAAAGTCGTTCAGTGCCGTAAAAGTCAGTTGATTTACCTCTGCAGTATATCAAGGACTAAAAGCTAAAATAATGGTTGAACGGCTGCGTTCGTACCGAACTTTCTGTACTAAGGACGATAATATTAGGAAAATAATCTTGACAGATGGCGATTATTAAGTTGAATTAATGTCAGAATTGCTCTGATTGTCAATGCCACATTTATAAGCCGAATTTGGTAATTGCATCTTAAGTGCACAAAGCATAAATATATCGCACTCCCAGTTGTTAAGAAGAGGGCGAAAAGTAAATCAAGAGCTCGCTCACACGTCTCTGAACTTCAACGTTTGCAGGTACATTTACCTGTTAAATTTAAAAATGTTTTCTCGCACGAACTTTTTAACGACGGTGAGAAATCACTTTTCTGCAACTGGTAAGTTCAAATTATTGGAATAACTCATCATGCTTTGCTTTAACCGTCCAGACGAGTGTAACCTAACACTTTACACGAGTCGCGTCAACGTATAACGTGCCAGGAATCTTATTTGGGCAAAACAGATATGCTTTGCATTTTACCGCAAATAGTCTCATCGGATCAGCTTGCGCGAGTATAATCAATAGGAAGTTTTTGAAGATATATTTGTTGTCAAATATGTCGTTTATTTTATAATACAACTTGTGAAGACGTCTTATTTGTATATTAAATACTCTATGACTTACCTGTATATTTCCTTGTAAAGCCTGATTTATTACTGAGCAATTTTTTGAAATTGTTGAAGAAATTGATTGCTCGAGAGTACTGCAAGTTTGTGAAAGAATCGTCGATCGGCTGCCGATAGGACTAGCAAGAAACAGCACGTCTCACAACGATGTCAGATTTTGCAACTTTGGGTCCTATTAGAGTAAGTAAAAAATCAGTTAGCGTCATTCGTGGGGAAAATTCTTGTATTGTCCGCTATATTGCTGATATTTCAACTTAATCCTCGATTCCGATCCTGTGTTGCGTTTTAAAATTTTCCCTTTCCATCGTTGATGACGGGGTACTTTCCATTAATTTTTACTAGTAACATTCGCAGTATATTTATTTCATCCAAATAAGATTCGCGTTTATTATTGCAATCGTCTGGAGGTGGCTTTACACATAAATATATTGCTGAAATTGAAGAAAAACCAGAACAATTTAGCAAGAGCCGGTGTAGCGAGAGCAACATCTTTAAAAAAGATTTGATACAAACTGATTGTTGTTTGTTTTTTTTATTTTTTTTATATTTACTTTCGATTTTTTTATTATCCTGACAACCCGGCAACACTGCTATTTACCTGCCGGTGAGCTGCAACGCTTTTAGTTTTGTATAAACCGTGTATTGGGTGTCCACAAAAAACTTCGTAGTGTGTGGTGAACGGTGATTGACTGATGAGTTGATCCTACACATGCCTCTGTTATTTAAAATCCTATTTCAGGTCGTTTTAATGACCAGCTTATAACATAAATCTCACTCTTTTTACGAAACTGTTGAAAAAATTGATCTTTTGCAGAATAACCATATATGTTAGTCAGATAACAGATGAAAAGTTAATTACTGAAAATCGTCTTCGTTACTATAGATACATCATTAACGAGATTAATTAGAATATGAATTTTCATTTCGTGTGAGAACATGAGAAAGGTAAAACAATCAACTTTTACAGCACCGTTCGATGTTTGAATGATGAATTGGAACTGCTTATAGCTCTAGTCGATTTAAAATTGTTTTATTACATTCGTATTGCGCCATTATTTCATCCCTGTCACATAACACAGTCATGCATATATCTGCTATCCTTTTGTAAAATTTTGCACAATCATTCTTCAAGTATGTTGGTGATGTGGTGTTTTTGGGGCTGACGTACATTTATTTGCCAAATATGATGCAGTAATGAAATAATGAAGTATTTTTGGAAGCCGATGGTTTGTGAATCCTCTGCAAAGCCAGGATAAAGTGCAGGTTTTTTTGAATTATAATATCTGTGTACTTGTAGAGATTTTTGACAACAGAAGGTTATTTTTGAATGTCTCTTCTCCAAAAATATACGTTAGAAAGTGCTATAGGTTGTTAATTTTACAGCAGTTAAATCAAATTTTTGTGTCCTCCCATGTTCGTCAACACGGCCTTCCAGGACATGTGTCATCGAAAACTGCTTAGGGGCAGTTCTGAGAATGGCAAAAATTTGTCACAAAGGAGCCAAAAAGGTAATATTGTACATTTGGAAATACACTACTGATCTCTAGGGCCTTACAAAATACAATACCTATTTTTTAAATAAGTATCGCCTTTTTAACGCGTATACAAGGTGTTTTTCGTAGAATATCTTTAGTGCTACCGCGTGGAGATCGTTAGAGCTGCGTTATATAATTTCGTAAGTTAATGCCAAAAATATATATTTGCGTTGTTGGTTTTTCTCCCAATTCGTGCAGTATATCCCCGACGAAATATTTATGTGTTAGTTTCTTGTTACTTCGTGGTCGGAGATATACTGTATAGCCTGCCATACGAGAGGGCAAATTTGAAACGAAAGTTTGGAATATTCCGAAAATGCTTTTTTAGCTATTATTTGGTATTTTTTCATGTCTTCTATTCTGCACCTATGGTGGATTGGAAGCTGTTTGTCGCTATAAAAATCGTGAGAAGTTCATAAATAAAGGCCTGTTGAAGTACTGGCAAGTTTTGAAGTTCCTGTTAAGAAGACGGTAATAGAAGCTGGTTCGATTTCAATGAAAACGATGTCCCTGTTAAAGTTACCAGTACGTCAATAATTCTGCTCGTAGTTAAGTCTGTAAATTGATTGATTATCTACGAATTATTAGCCGGTATAAAATTTTGTCCTTTTGCTTTCGTTAAGACGGTGATCGGGCGGCAGGTCGTCGAGTTAATTAATTTATATCTTAAATTGTTACTATTTAGAAATAAATCTCCACTTTTCCAGTTAGTCTTTGTTTATTTTTGTGTTATTATTTTTGAAGGCCTTTTGGGGAACGGGCTGACTTATCTTTTAGCCCCTTCAGAGAGCCCCGAGCTTTATAAATAATATATTATATAAGAAGTGTTTTTTTTTTTTAGAAATTATTAATAAATCTCTTAAAGTGTCCTTTTTCATTTCGGCTCCCGTTTGTATATATAATATCCTCGATAGATGAATTATTTGTACAGAATAATATATTGTTAATTTCTTTATGAGTCGACGTCAAATAATATCAACATTATTGCTTTTGTTAGTGATGTGTTTGATATATCTATTTACCATGCCTTCAGAATAAAGATATTTTCTATGACTCTAGGCGAACGTATTATTTTATTTCATTTCCTCGATAGACCTTGTTCGAAGTGTGAATTAAAATGAAGAACTTACATATATCGAGAAATAAAAACGGTTTTTGGAAATCTAATGAACGAAGATGATTCATGTCATAGTGAGTGTTGATGTAACTGGTCCAAGGCTTCGGCAGTTCGAGTCTCCCCTTCAGCCATAAGCCTTATGATCGGCACCAACAGTGGCTCCTTTATTGACGTGCTTTTTTAACGAACTGTTTCGAAGAAAACCACATAATCTATTTTTGTATATTCAGATATGAAAATTCCTAGTTTGGCACAGGGCACCATCGTGTAACAACAAAAAAAGGATGTGTTGCGAGGGTGTTTACCGGAAGTCCGGATTTGGGACGTGGGTCACCAAACTGCTCACGGAACGGACCTTCACTTTCGGACGGCCCTAAGCTTGCATGTTACAGATATTGTTTCGTACGGAAAAAAGCCAACAGCCTTCCTGAGTAAAAGCTAAAGTTTATTGATATGAAACAATAATATATATACAGAGTTGGTCTGTGTATTTAGACAAGACCTACTACTTTTATATTAAAAAAAAAAGATTAACTTTAAACACAAACATTCTAGAGTTGACCCTAAATCGCCGAAAAACATGTTATGAATATTGCAAAGTGAAAAAAGGATACAAAGCTGGTAAATTAATTATAGAACACCCTGTTGATTTTATAAAAATTGAATAGACCCTTATTTTCCGATTTCAATAATGTGTAACACGTCGCCATTTGTTGTGGCCCTTTTCGTTGTATTTGCTTTCGAAAATGGGCCTGCCAGGAATAAACGAACCGAATGTCGTTGCTATTCATTATTTATTAATGTATTATACAATAAATTCTTTTCAAACTAACATAATCAAATTAGTTTTATATCATGGAACCAAGATTAACATTTCTTTAAATTAACAATTTACGAAAAGTCAAAATTCACAAATGTTAAATGTGTCCGCCGTCGTTTTCAACACATTTTCTGTGATCTTCATCGAACTTCAACAAAGCATTGCAAATATGTAAATCCGAAATGTTCATTTAACGATTCGATATTTATTTGGATCGTTGTTGTTAAATCTTCAAAACTTTTACCTCTTTCTTTATAGACTTTTTATCCTTCAGATAAAATTTGCAGTTCTTCATCCTCATTTGTAATAACTGCGTTTTTACCTTTGAAAACTTTTGACCTCCCTTATGCTCCTGTCTGTGTAATAAAAAGTAAACTTAGCAGGAACTAGCATGTGCTGATAAATGCGCTGATACTTCACTTTCACTCATGCAACATTCTTGTCGTTTTTATAATACAAATTAATTATTTTTAACTTTTCTGCTTCTGTATAACCCATTTTATGAATGGAACGAAGAAAATGTGACAACTAATAAATAATAATTACTAATGATGTTCGGTCCATTTATTTATTCATTGCAAGTACAATTCGGAAAAACAATATATTCTCGATATTTAAAGGCAAATATCGCGAAAACGGCTAAATCAAATGTCAACATGTTTATATATTTTTGAAATCAGAAAATGAAGGTGTATTCAATTTTTATAAAATATACACGGTGCTCCATTATAGATTTCCCGACTTTGCGTTCTTTTTTAACTATAACCATCTCTAACATTGCCTAGCAATTTAGGAAAAACTACAATTTTTGCATTTAAAGCATTTCTTTTCATTTAATAATAAAACTAGTAGCCACTGTTTACGTATACGGACCAACTCTATACATTTGTTTATATTATAATTATTGTTATAACATACAGAGTGTCCGTTTCACGAGCTCAACCATGTGGATTTCGGTTATTTGAAAAGACACGAGGTCGTTGAAATTAGGGCAAAGTTGCGCATTTTGGAGCTTCGTAAGATGCCGTTTGAAGAATTATGGAATTTTGATTACTTCCTGAAATATCCGGGAAAATACGAAATTTCGAAAAAAGGTTTCTGTTTTTTCTTGGACTCATTTGGAGATATAATTGAAAATGGCTGGCACATTTTCGTAGTCACCTTTTCTCCTCGACACATGACAGCGTCAAATTTAGATCCGACGTTTCGATTTTCTGGAACCATCATCAATTTTATTTTTTCTTATGAGCGCCATCTTGGATTTTCATATTTTTGAATTCAGCTTTTTTTCCGATTACGATGATGTATCACATGTTAAGATTCGGACTCGCCGTTTAATAGAAATATCACAAATCCTGTTTTTGCATCATCGATTCATTCATATATCGATATCGATATATCAATAAATCGATATCGTGATATCTGTAGTTACGTTTCTAATGTCAGGTTTTCTGTTTTACAGCTGTCTGTGTCCTTTGTCTCAGCCTTTTTCGTTTTTCACCAAGGAAGTGTTTTTTGTTCCTGAATCATTCAATATTTTTACTTAAAATCCAGTTTTCCTACTTTCTACAATTACAGAACTTTGTCAAGGCCAGTGGAAAACGAATTGTAAGTATTGCTCAACCTACAACAATACGTATTTGATCAGGGTGTTTCGTTTTTCCGTAATGTTCCGACATACAAGCTCATGTTTTCCAAATAGGTTTTCTCTAGTGCCCCCCAAATCTTGTTTAAATTAATATTAACAATTTCTATATGTATAGGTGCATTCTCAATACCTAGACACCCTCCCTAGAAACTTTTTTCTTATAAAAAAGAGAGTTACCAATATTTTGACTAATATTCCATATTTTCTCTGACTCATACACCTAATCAGGTGGTCATTTGGTCACTGACATTCCTTCCAAGCCCGACTGATAAACTAAAGATTCAAATCCGTGCATTGTGCTCTATGTGGGCCATTAACATTTTTAGGTAAAAATTTTGTTTTTCAAAATTTCAGTAAGCAAATAAGTTTAAATTGAACATATTGTAAGCCTTACTTAGACAAACAGGCCTTCTGTGTAATATTGCTTAAATTGAAGGCCACAAGATTGACATTTAGGTGTCTCTGATAAAAAATTGGTAATTTTTATCTCAATGATTACATATCAGCCTGCATTGAAATACAAGGCTTTACCTTACATATTACTCATTGCTTATTTTCAAGTTTTCCCTTTATACATAGTGATGTCATCCTTGATAAACTTGAGGTGAAATTAAATTTATATTTACTTGTATGTAGTGTATGTTTTGGATGCAAATCAGAATTAGGTGTTTCTCTTATAAACATTAAATAGGTATAGTGAACTTTTCTAGTCTTTGAACTGTTACTTCAAATTTTTTTGGTTCTGGTGTGTTTTTTAATTTATAATTCTGAAAGTGAATGGCGATTGAGCTTGGAGAACAAATGACCCAGAAAATGACATACTAAGGGATTTAAAAAAGGTGCCTTGCTTTAATTTTTATTTACATGACACATCTGTATTTATTTAACATTAAAAGTGCCTTATATTGTACTGTGAGGAGTAGAGTGTTCTCACAAAATTATCTCAAAATAGCCTATCAGAATATTACCAACAAATAGAAGACATAAATTCTCCAAGGAATGTTCTACACCCTAGGGTACAGATTCAAGGCCTTGATTTAGCTATATATAAAAAAAATCTTTAAAAATATTTCTGCACCTGTAGATCCCTTTACAAAGGATGCTGTTGATTGAATTGATCCTTTATGTTTGCTTATCAATATAATTGGTTGAATAGCTGATAGCTATAGCTGCTGGTAGGGTTCAATCCATTCCAGATTATCATTTTCAAAAATGTCTTCTGGACAAACATGTTTTACCGATAGTTTGGTTTATGAAATGTTATTCAGTAGTAATTAGGTAGCCCTGACCAAACCAATATTAGATCAAAATTTTAAATTTTGAACTTCGTCATTGTCAATACTGAAATTGTGCAAAAAAGTGTTGTGACAGTGTCCCATGCTTCCACAAATCGGAGTGGTATTCTGGCCTTAAAGCATGAGCTGCAGAAGAATCGCTTCCAGTTCAATAGTTAATGATCCTGATTAAGTCAATACTAGATCGAAATTTTTTATTCGAAATTTTTCATTGCCAATACTGAAATTGTATGAAAAAAGTGTTGTGACAGTGTCCAATGCTTCCATAAATCGGAGTGGCATTCTGACCTTAAAGCTTGAGCTGTGAAAGTAAGTATTTATGTACTTACTTCAATTACATCACTTTTTGGCTCATTTATTCTCCTAAGCTCTACTAACTCTTCCACCTAACATAGATTTGTTTCAGAGATAGACAACCTTAAGCAATGACCATGGACGACGGTTCGCCGGTAACGACAGTCATTTTGCCTGTTCTAATACGTCACATTCTTTCCCAAATGGAAAAACGCGATATGGTTGCCTCACAAACATTAAGGGCCGCGTTTGCAAAGGCTGAAAATGCTCATCCGGGACTGTCGCTCGATTTTGTGCAAGGATTGCTGAAGCAAGCCCATTTGGAAGTGAATATGAATGAAAGCATTCTGAGGCTGCAAGGCTCTGTTGCTGATACAGACGAATACAAATTAAATAGGTCTGAAGACGCTTTTCAAGAACTGAATAGGAAATCGGCGGCTTTGAAAAAAATTTTGAGCAGAATTCCCGATGAAATTTCTGATAGGAAGAAATTCCTTGAAACTATTAAAGAAATCGCCAGTGCCATTAAGAAGTTGCTGGACGCGGTTAATGAGGTATATGGATTTATACCCGGCCCTAATGGGAAGCAGGCTTTAGAACAGAAGAAGAGGGAGTTTGTGAAGTATTCGAAAAAGTTTAGTAATACGCTGAAGGATTACTTTAAAGAGGGGCACGCTAACTCGGTCTTTGTTAGCGCGTTGTTTCTGATTCATCAAACAAACATGATTATTACCACTGTTAAAAGCAAATGTGAATAGAGTTGTTGATAATCATTGTTTGAAGTAATTTAAGTGTGGAGACTGATTTTTGGAATCCACAGTTTAACTCCCTTTTGGTTCTATAGCTCTATATAAGGAGAGGTCAATGTTGCAATTATTTTGATTTTTTCAAATAATTGCCGTTCCAATAGAGAAAAGTACTGTTATATCTCTGTATTGTTAAATGTTGACTGTAGAGGTAATTGAGGTGATCTTTTTTGGGTTTAGGAATTGAAATTGCACTGATTACAAGATAAATTTTCACTGATTAAGAAGAATGCGTTAATGTTATTTTATTCAAACAAAAGTATAAGGTTAACAAGGTGGTTGAATATGCATGTAAGTATTATAGAAGAATAAGGGCTATAAAAATATATTGCTTATAGGGAAATAATAAATAGCAATTCTTCTTGTGCGTAAATATTAGTATTTAGTTTACTTTATAATGAGTAACCTGATTTAACCTGTTTACAAATTGATTATGTCTATTTGGGACGTTAATTAAATTAATGAATAAGTGTACTTTTTAATAAAAAAAGGTTTTAAAGATTTTTTTTTGTTTTACCAGAACCACTCGCATAATCCTTTTTAAAACCTGAATTGAAATCTTTAAAAATTGTTGTTTATGTGTAGTAAAATATTAATATCGTACTGTACGAGGTCAAATTAATTTACAATTCGCACATAAAGAAGCTGTGATGCTCATATGCATGAAAACGGAAAACGTGTCCTGGCAAAGGTTATTCATCGTTGTTTTTTTTTGTTTGAACAATTGGAGTGTGTCAGTAAGCCCATATAAATCGGTTTACGAGTTGGTAGCTGTACGGAACGCCTTTAACAACATTGCCTACTGTTATTACAAACAACAAATACTATTTATCTAATGCGTAATGATTGGAGCACTATAACGTGTCGTTTTTTTTAAATTTATTTTATAGGTAGTGGTTCAAAACTATGAATGAATTAGACAAAAAATTGGCCGAACTGGCTCTCCTAAATAAAACGGAATTGCCGCCGAATCCGCACTTGAAGAAAATCGCACCGGCCGTTCCGCCTAAACCAAAAAAGCAGCAACCATTGGTGAGTGTCTCACCATTGTGATACATGCGTCACTCTTAATTCTTTGTTTAGGTTCCTCAATCATATCCCTTAAAGCAAACATTGGAACCGAGCTATTCCTCGCGCCTACAGTCTAATCAGTTTTACTCGAATTTGCCTCCAAGTAATCAGGCCCTGTATTCAAATGCCCCTGCACAGTCCCTCGGCAATAGCAGTTACAAGTCCATACCGGGTAACAATTATTCTAATTTGCCTCCTAGTAAAGAAGATCAGTTTTCCAGGAGTCCTTCAGCTTTGAGTAACAATTCACTAGCTCGAAGCACTGCTAGTTATGGCAGCGGGTATGCATCAAAAAACATGAGGTAATATGGTGTAATTAATATGAAATACTGCCTAATAATGCACAATGTTGGTCTAGTAATACCTCAACTCTTGGTAGTACACCACAACCCTATCACCCGTCCAAGTCGGAAGTAACTTATAGCAACATTCAAATGACACAGCCTCGTAAAAATGATGGTCTGATCTACAGTAATCTGACCCACCCTCCTTCCCGTGAAACCGCGGTTTATAGTAACCTTCCCACAGGTCCTGCAGGGTACTCTAACGGTGGTAAGTACTGCTCGAGTTCAAATTGAAGGGTATTGATAAGCGATACGCTTAGAAGACTTGCCTCCCCCACCACCGCCCTTGGATATGTCCTCTGGAATAGCGGATTATGCTCCTTGTACTGTGAACACCAACTTGCCGCCCCCGCCCGATGACTTGCTTCCGCCACCATCACCTGTCAGTTCTAGCTACAGTGAGCTGCGCAGAGCCACTCAGCCAGTGGATTTTAACAATTATAGCATGGGCTCGCAGGTGCTCTTCCTAATTGTGCTTTTCAAAGCATAGATAACCTTATTCATCTTAATATAGGCCTCTTCAACGTATGAGTCAATCTACGAACCGATAAATCCCAGACCGCCTAGTCAAATGTCAAGTAGATCCAATTATTCTTTGTACGCACCCTATAGCGGTTCGAGCAGCACTTTGACAGGTTAATCTTGCGGGTTAAACAGTCAATTAAATGTAATTTGCAAATGTTCCCATCAGGGCCAAGCGAATCGGCGAGCAGAATCGGCCTGAATAAGGAGCAGGAAGTTGATAGTTTGACTGATATATTGGTACAAGGGATGGGTGACGCCCCTCCGGAAATTGATCAAGAGGATGTCTACGGGCTGTGCATCAAATGCGGGGAAAAGGTAATGAAATCTAATGACAGAGTCGGTATTAACTTTGTGTTTCTCTAGATTGTAGGGGAAAATAGCGGTTGCACTGCAATGGATCAGCTCTATCATATCAAGTGTTTTACCTGCCATCATTGCGCCATAAACCTTCAAGGGAAACCCTTTTACGCTTTGGACGGGTATCCCCATTGTGCTGAGGATTATTTGGTTAGTCATTAGTTACATTTATTACATGTATCTGTTTGATATTTGGATCGAAAATAATGTCACTTTCCATTTTAATCTATTGGACAGATAGCGTGTCATTAAGAAGCAATCCACAAACAGTTGTACCACTGTTGACTGTGTTAAACTCCGCCATTGCTTAAGACTGACTCAAAAATGGGTGATTATTAACGTTTTAGAATACATTGGAGAAGTGTTGCGTATGCCAGAAACCGATACTTGATCGAATTCTGAGGGCTACGGGAAAGCCGTACCATCCCTCCTGTTTCTGTTGCGTAGTTTGCGGTAAAAGCCTAGACGGAATTCCGTTCACAGTGGATGCAACTAATAGGGTGCATTGCATAGAAGACTTTCACAAGTAAGTGTAGTTTTTTAAAACGAAGTATAATTTTACGAAACTAAAAATGTGTTAGTTCTTACTGTTTAAAGCTCGGTTTATAGTTTCTCGTAACGTTTTATTAGAGTTAACATATTGTATCGAAATGCGACAGTTCCACTGTCGAAAGCTTTCATTTCTTCGATCCTAGGCAATTTTACGTTATGTTTACATTATCTGCAGTTTCTATTAAAGAGTAAGGAGCTATCACCAAAAAAGATATTTGAAATTGATGCATTCGTTGCCAAATCCAGTATTTCTTCGATGTTATCTTGAGAACTGGAATGTTAAAAGTCTTAATTTCATAATTTTGTGAATTTAGAATCTTTGCTCCGAAGTGTTGGGTATGCCGGCAACCGATAATGCCCGAGCCCGGCGAAGAAGAGACCGTTCGGGTGGTAGCCTTAGATCACAGCTTCCACATTCAGTGTTACAAATGCGAGGTAAGAATTTGAGCCTTTTATTTTCGCCTCGAATATACACGATTTTTTAATGTATCTTAAATATCTTCTTAAGGATTGTGGCCTCGTTCTATCCTCCGAAGCTGAAGGAAGGGGATGTTATCCTCTCGATGGCCATGTTCTCTGCAAAAGTTGTAACGCGAAAAGGGTGCAGGAGCTCACTAATCACATGACCACAGAGCTGTAAGTAAGAGTCCTATTTTGTTGTTACACTACTAGTGGTCAGTAATAGGTAAGGTTCTGGAAGCAGACACTGAAGTTATATACTATATTTTTACTGCAATACGCGTATCAATAATCAATAGTACATACTTAGACAACAGACTGTCGGTTGTCAGTATAGAGGAGAAAAAATTAAAGAAACCGATAATTTCTTGGGACACTATATACTTGGCCGCCGGATCGTGATGTAAGTATAGCGAGCATTGTGCCGCTTTCCATTCCTTTTTGCAGAGATATACAGTATCTTTTTCGCTGTTATGCGCAGGGAATTTGAGAAATTGCGGGCAAAAGGCAGTCAGGCGATTGATAAGTACGAAGCGGATGGGCTACCGTTGACTCGCAAGCAACACGTCCACCGATGTAGTTCTACGTGATTTTGTAAGACGTAAATTTGAACGCGTTCTACGAGAATGTATTTTAATGTAGCTTTACCTTTACAAACCCCATGGAAAAAATGATATTTTTAAAGCGGGTCAATTGAAAAATAAGCCCTTTTTGTGACACGATCTGTGCTAGGGTTAAGGCGTATTGCTTGCGAGTCAGGGACGGCAGCTTGTCTCCGTCACACTTATCGATCGCCTAATTGCCTTTTGCTTGCAATCACTAAAACTCCCTGTGCATAGCAGCGAAAAGGGTGCTGTATAGGGTGTCTCAGAAATAAATATCGTAAATGCAGGGGCTAATAGGTTTTGATCACATATGTAGAAAATCGTGGGGCCGTTAACGATTCGTCGTTCAGGCGTGGAGTTTAATACGGGCTCCAAATTAAACCTAATTAAAAATATCTAATAACGTTTTCCGTCTCGACAATCTCAATTAGGAGTAAAAAATTCAGATCTATTTCGCGCAAGAAATTCGAAAATTCGTCTTCGTTAACTCGCATCGTTAGATAAAACATTCAGGGCTCCGTGACTTGAGTCATTAGATCATTTTTACCTATAAAAAAAAGACACTTGAATGTACGGAAAAACTCGACTAAGACTGTTCAGAATCAAACAGGAAGTCGTCCAACAAATTTTCGTTGAACAAATTGGCGTATCACTTTTTTCAGATGTGTCCAGTAACGTGGCGGTACGCGAGCTATTGGCGGAGTAAAAAATAATTTTTGTTCAACAAATATGCACGTCTAAAGTCGTTTTTAAGGTAATTTTGCATTCGAGATTTCATGTTTATCGCTATTTTCTTTATAGTGGATCGGCCCATTTGCCTCTGCATTCACGCTACTTATTTCTAGAATATCCTACGGAATGCACGTCGGAGGTTAATGTGATGAACGACAACCGACCATCGGAATGACACATGCATTCCAAAACGGTTTGCACGTATCATATGAAAGTAATTCCGCGATACAGTTCGGAAATCAGGTGGCTGTGATGACGTAATAACCTCGCGGTGCGAACATGTTTTAATGTTGATATACATGGGCTATCATTATACCTACACACACTATCATTCATAAGTATTTGCCCAACTCGAAAAATAGGCCCAAAAGCAGTTGAGATTAAAGGATTGCAATGATATATCAATTTTTTTTTATACAGGAATGTTAAGTGGGATTTCCCTATTTTTAGGTATGATTGTTAAAATTCGATCAAAAACACCAAGATGTTTGATTACGAAAATCACGTCTGTGTTTTAGATGATCTAACGCCCACCCGATACATAGAACAGAAAAATATGAGTGGTTAGCTGAAATTTGTATAAATACGAATCCCAACGCGTAATCTAGGAAAACCCGAAAACAAATATCTTTGTTATAGAAATAAAAATTATAGTTGTAGCCAGATACATCTAGAAGAAAATTTTTAGATTAAATTTTCCATTATTTACTTTAAACTATCGCTTATTTGAAGATATTGTACCTTCAATTTTGTTAATGCGAAACATAATAGTGGGCAAATACTTCGGGATGGTAGTGTATATAGTCGATATTTGCCTTCGAGTAATCAGGTTCACAATTTATTTACTTCCAATATGAAATTCGATTAAGGTATATAATCCTCCATTCACTATACCCACAATGTTAGGATAATCCGAGCTCAAAAGGCATTTACTGCAATTTTATACATTTCCAATTAAAAAGTGTTTTGTTGGTTTTTAATTATAATAGTTTCGTCAATACTTAAGGAATATAATTATATATAGAGCGGTTTATTCAATTGTGATTTTCCAATTAAGAATAATTAAGTATTATGCTTCTATCTACTATAGTATGTTAGTGACAATTTTTTTTTTAACATGCATGTATTTTTGTTGAAAATGGCTTTAAGCGACGTTTATATTATTCCCTGAAAGTAGCTTTCGCCATTATAACCTTTAGAGTCCTCTAGTATTAACAATTCTCTTATCATCTGCATTACTGTTTGTGATTTATGATATTGAATGTGCCAATAAACCGAGATGGTCATGTAGGTTCGCTATTAATAAAAAAAGAAATATCGTCTCGATGAGAATTTCAAAATACCTTAAATCTGACAAAATAAACCATTACATCCTATCCACTTCCTACATGCGAATTATCCGCAATGGATTCAAGTTCAGATAGATCAAGCCGAGTTGAGAGATTACCGACTGCCCTTTGAGTGTTGTAGAATTTATGATCACTATTCGTTGATGAACAGTATCGGTCATCAAGTGAAACCAACGATAGAAATTAAAACTCACTAAGTATACTTGATAACTTTTATTTCGCTTCATTTACATATCGTACATTCGCAGGTTAAAATATGTATTGAAGTGGACATCATATAGTCAGCTCTAACCAAAGGTAAAGTGCGTTTTAATAAGGTACAGTATTACTTTCAACGGCAAATAATATACATTTGACCATTAAAGGTTCTGTAATATTCCATCTTTCACTATTAAATAAAGCTCTATTTTGGTAGATGGCATTGTACTGCTCATAAAGTTTGGTATGGACGTAAAGCGATTCCAAATTGAATAGTACAGAGATCATTAAAGTACTTAAATAAAAATCCGATTTTATAATATCAGTCTTTCAAAGTTAAAAAATTTTCCCTATGAAGAACCGGTAGGTATTGCTAATTACAATTAGCGAAAATCGATAAAATGCCTTTTCTCAGTGGCAACAATTTTATAAAGAAATAAATTAGTATGCTATATAACGAGCACAAGATTATCGATTAGTGCAAGTTGTATACGATACTTTTTCTACTCTTAAAACAAAACAAATTTATGAAAAATAAAAGGTATCAAACATTTTAAAAATCCAAACAATTATCACCAAAATGTCCTGTTGGTATTTGCTCATTGAACTTCGTCGTCATGATTGTAATGGATGATTATAAAAAAAAAATCCTCGCAGTAAGTGGTAAAGCGTACACGTAGGACGTTCATTAAACTACTTCCTATTTGTACAGTACTGCCAGGGTTATTTTTTCTTTGTTGTGTTGACTGCAATTGATGTAATGCTATATCCAATGCCAGCTCATTGATTCGCTCTTCGATTTGTTATTTTACTTGGATTCCTGCACCAATACGCCGTCTTATGAAGCTTGTATTTTATGCACTATTACTTTTCACAAATTAGTAATCTTTCAGTCGTAGAAAATAATACTGTCGGATTTTTCAACAGTCTGCAGGAGGATCTTCCACGATCGGATAATTAAATAAAATGTGACACTTAGATTTCATCCAATAGACTACCACAAATGAGAAAATCATCGTTATTGATCCTATGGTTAGCGTAATTATTTCTTGAAAGCGCGAAGGTTTTAAAAACATTCGTATCTTCATATCGTTCCACGTGGATTCCGACCAGGAACTGTATTTGTTGGACGACCAATCATAATCTGAAAGTTGATGTTATTACAAAGACTTGAACTATTAATAGTTCTTTAATATAATACCTTCTATTATAAACGCCGGACTGACTGCTTCTGTCATGTTTACTGTGGCTCGGAAACATCTGAGTTCGTCCAAATGGTCCATGTCCAAGGACATGTTGAAATACCTGTATATCTGTTGACGAATAACATCTAAAGAAAAGTACATAAAGAGCGACATAAAACTTACATGATTTTTATTGAAATTGGTGCAATTAGGGTTGGACGGACCTATCATATCCCCACTAAACCAGGCTAAAGTATAGGACACTAAATTGGTTAAAAAATTGTCGACAACGGCCACTCCCACATACAGACTAAGAGGGGTTTTTGGTAGGTGCTAGAATATAGGAGAATTTTTTTTTCTCTTCTACCTCAAACATATTATGAGTTTTTTCCAGTCCATATGTGAATATTGTTAAAAATTAATACTTCAGTGAATTCATTTTACTTGTGATTTTTTCAATTGCAATTGGTTCTATTAAAAAAATCGTTTTTTAAATTGAATAATTGATTGCATGATCCCCCGATTCTCCAAAAAATATATATTTGTGCACTCACCAATCCTCTTTGGACAGCTCTATGAACTTTGCAATTTGGATCTTCCAGGTAACAATGAAACAATTCGTCCACCTTGAACAATTGTCATAAAAAATAAAACTTTCAACATACGCGTGTAGTTTTCACAAATTCTTTAAAAACAAAACTTACCAAACTCAAATTTGCGACGACATTCCCATTGAATTGATTTCCAGTGACATCCTCAAAAACACTCTTAGCAACCATTAAAGCCACTTGACCAACATATCCTTGAATTGTATCAGCCTTCACATTACTCCCATTAACATACTTGTATCCTATATTGGAGGCATTATCATAGATAGAATTATAAAAGGCATTATTGTATGTATTGTTATGGTCTGCCAACACTAATCCTTGAATTGAAGTGTTTCCCCTAATGAAAGTATGTAGAGACGAAGGAGGTAGGCTGTTGGAAACCATGTGCAAAGTCGAGTTTGGGGGTTGATACTTGTTAAGGAGTGACAAGAAATTTGTTACCTAAAAATAACAATTTAACTAAGTTTTTTCTTATTAGCCACCATTAACCTACCACATCACTGTTCTCCAAATGATGAGCATAAATGGCATTGCTCATTGCCAACTGAGACAACTCAATAAACAAGCTTATGTTATTGGGATATATAGTTGGCAATATATCATTACCAGAGGGTAAATCAATAGGAAATTGCCCCCTCTCCATGTCATAAAGTAAACGTTGAGAACCGATGTAGTCATAAGTTTCCCCATTGAACAATATAAATAACACATTCTTTTTCACTAAAAACAGTAGGTACCATGTGTGTTTTCTGATTAAGAAATGGCGGATTCTCATGAACATAAAACTGACAGGTTGTGTATTGTGTGGAAAATACACCAATGGAATAGCATATTTCCTATCTCGCTGTGATTTTTACGCTCGTGAGTATCATGAGTCTAATTACAATTTGAATTCCATACTGGCAGCATTTGTTTGAGCAATTTAGCTACAGTCAACAATGTCACAAGACCAGTAACAGGCGTCTCAGCTCCAGCAGTTTTTTCAAATAGAGATGTTGTGTCCAGACGTGCAGCAATCACAATGTATTTGCTATAATTTATTGGTTTAGAGCCATTTTTAAGCTCCTCTACAAGAGGGAACAGAGATCCCCACACATTGCTATCACCCAAAGGATCACATAGTTTCACTGGATTAAGATTAGTGATTATATTTGACCGCCTGTAAAATGTTTTATTTTACTAATTTTCTATTATTCAACAGTTTTAAAAGAACCTTTGACAAGTGGGTGTGTTGGTGGATCCTTGCATGAAAAAATTCAGCTCAAGAGAACACAATGACCTGTCTGCCTGAGTTGAATAAGAAAAATTATTAAATTTTTGGAAGCAATCTTTGATTATATTAATTTTGTTCTCATCTTCTAGATAAAACATCGGAAATGGAATGTCTTGATACAGCAAATCAGTTCCTAAAGGTAAGCTATAGTTTTAGCTATAATTCTTTTAATTGATATTAAAGTAAACTTACCCAAAGGGTTCCACCCTTTTACAGGACACTGAGCACTTCCTGCACTAAAACGTTCATTTGGGCATTTATTTTCATGTGAAAAATGCTTTAATTTTTCATTGTTAGGGTGTAAAATTACCCCAGAAACTACATGCTTGTAGGAAATTAGAGTGGTCATTATACTTGCAGTCAACAATGAAGTTGGTAATATTGGAATATACTTTCCTGCTGATCCATTGTTAAGTATGAAACTTAAGTCTGAGAATTGGTTGACATAGTGGATTATACCAAGTGACCCTCCCCATTCCGCTAAAATTTTATTTGTGAACTAAATGTTGAATTTTAAATTACATTTAAATACAAGAGCATCCAATCTGGTGAGTAGAATTCATTCTGCGGTAACATGCCACGGAGCCTTGAATATTAATATACATGGTGTCTTTAATTCTATCAGCATTGCCTAGAAAAGGAAGAAATTTTTATGGATTAAAAAGGAATGAATCATTTTTCAAGAAAGGTATAATGAATGTTATTACACCAATCTGGGGCGTCAACTCATACTTACATGTATAAAGTAAATAAGTTATAAGTCCTAAAGTAAAAGCAAAGCATTTGCACAACATTGTAGGGACAAATTTGGATTTAATTAACTATTTTCTAACAAAAATTAAAAAGATTTTTCTTTTTAAAAATTTTCAATATAACATAACCATATTTTTGCATTTTTCTGTGTATTGAGTTTTATATATTACGATATGATATTTTCAAATTTGCAAAAGTGTATCAATTTACGTGCCAGTGTATGTAAATAATGTAAACAATAAGTTTTGTTTCAAGTAAATAATAAATCAATTCTTTAGTACAAATGACAGTTGTGCAAGTAATATAAGTCTATAACGCGAAGGAAAATGAGCACTACTTCAATTAATTGCTGAATTTCAGGACATTTTATCCATTGCACAAATATTGGTTATGCTGAATAAGATTTATTTATATTAAATATCTTTCTCATCCTTATTAATTACTACTGGTATACGTCAAACTTTAACGTCAATTTGTCTTCACATGTCTTTAAATCTCCTATCTCTTTCCAACATCCCATTTTCCATTTCTTTTCATAATTTTCTCTTATCTGTATATTATACGTTTTCTCCTTTTAATTCTAAAATTTGATGTGAGTAGACTCGTTTCGTGTCTTACGACTTAAAAGTAAGTAACCCTTAAATATCACTAATAATATTCTATACACAACATCAAGCAATTAATAATCTACATTCATATATAACGAATTGTTCTAAAAAAATTCGGATTAAAAGAATAATTTACGATTTAGAATTTATAGGTTAGAATACATATCGTTTTTTGCCTATTGTGTGTAAAGTGTGCCCGTTTCCATTTAGATGCGTTACGTGGCTGCTTACTTGTTGGCTGTCTTGGGGGGCAAAGCCTCCCCTGCTTCTGCAGACCTCGAGAAGATTCTTGGGTCCGTAGGAATTGAGTCAGATGGAGAAAAGCTCAAGAAAGTTATTTCCGAGTTGAACGGCAAATCTATAGATCAAGTTATTTCCCAGGGTACGTATCGTTTGAAGTTTGGGAAAATAAGTTTAAGTATCTACAGTAAAATAAGTTATGATGAATTCTAAATATCACCATCTTTCGACTGAAAGTATCTTGATGTACAACTCATTAACCTGACTTTGTAAGCAGTTTTTTTGTGGATTGTTTGGCACAGTGATCATGCAAGTCAAGTCACGCTTGTTTTCTTACAGGACTGGAGAAATTGAGTTCCATACCTGCTGGAGGTGGAGCTGCACCTTCGGCAACTGGAGGAGCCACCGCAGCACCAGTTGAAGAAAAGAAAGGTTAGTATATTTTTTTAGTGAATCTCTTTATGTATGACATAAATGTTCAATGATGATTGTTATTAACACCATCTTTCGCCTGATAGTATTGATGAATAATTAAATTCTGATTGGTTTTAACTTTGTTGTTACCACGATAAGTGTCAAAACAGAGCTAATTAGATTTTTTTTTGACTTTCAGAGGCCAAAAAGGAAGAAAAGAAAGAAGAATCAGAGTCAGAGGATGACGATATGGGCTTTGCTCTGTTTGATTAACTGTGTATGAGCTACACATTTTTTTTTATTTGACTAACAATAAAAAAACTCAACTGTGGTTTTGTTACTTAATTTTTTTGTTTTGTGTGCACAACCTGCTATCCAGTAGGTAGTTGGCTGAAAAACAGCCAGAGAGGTACATGTTTTGTATGACTGGCCCATGTAAGAGACGCTACAGAGACTGTGCGTGATTCGACGTGCCAGACATTTGTATAAGAGTTTCGTTTTAATTAAAATTTTCATAATCGTGCTGACAGTACTTTGTTCCACTTATAACATCGTATTATCAAAAGCTTAATATACCTAATGTTTTTGCGTTCCTGATATGAAACGTCGAATTTCAACAATATACTGCTGTAGATGTATGTACGATATTGGTTTCTCAAAGGTCTCTTCGGAAAAAGTCAGTAGCTAACTATCTTCTCGCATTTCTGTGTTCTTGGTACGAAATGTCGAATTTCAGTAAAATGCCTGATTTGGTACATATACGATATTTCTTGAAGGCCGACTCAAAAGTTATTGGGAGCTAATTAGAAAGAACTCTACACATTTCTGTGTCTTTGATATGAAATATCAAATTTTTAGTGAAATACTCGATTTTTATGACTCTAGAAACATTTTTTGGTCCAAAAATCCCAATCTCGTCGAAATCAGAGTTTCTTAATTTTCCCGCAAAAGAGTGTATGTACACCATGGAATTTTCAATTAGAAAATTTGCCAAGTTTTCGAACTTTGTATGGAAACGTTTTACATTGTTATTGATTGAGGTATTAACGCAAAACTTCAATACAGGATTTACTTTTTATTCAGCTCATTAAATATATATATTATGTATTTTGGGAAAACATAACTATTCAACTGAAAATCGATTGGCATAATGTGAGAAAACAAAATGTTTCAAACCTTAACATACTATTTTTGTGGTTGTTGTAGAACGTGCCCACATAAGTGCCATATAGAAAAACATAAAAAAGAGCCAACTAAAATAAGTTAAAACAGCATAATTGTATAAACATATTATTAGATAATATATAAGAATATAATAACTAATGCAATATTACTAATAAAAAAAACCAGGGAATGATAATATAATAACTCAATTTGTCTACGCTCTACGTAGTTTGCAAGCAAAACAAGATTATATACATTTACTCTATGTATGTATTTCAATATTATAGCAACGTCTCCTTCCACTGATGATTTAAAGATGAATTTGATGGAGGGCGGGCTAACATCTATATCTTTTAGCGAATAATTCCCTAATTTAAACATACTTTTTCGCGCATATTATATACAACTCTGCCCAAATTCAGATCACCTTTCAAGCCGTGTGTTTTACTAATGAACTGCTGCGATTAACATCTAATTAAATAGTACGTACGTCGAACAAAATTATCAAGTTTGTCTCTTAGGCGTCGAAGGCCAAAACCAAAAAGGGTTTATTAGTATTTTTTACTTAGTTGGGAAATTTAAATCAGCTTTGTAAAGCCAACCGAAATCTACCGTCTATCGGCCGCTAAAAGAATTTCCTATGCATCTGTTGTGGAGGCGCCCCGTAGGCGGGGGCCGCGCCCTACATGGCTCCCGGATAACCACCCTGGTAAGGCATTTGAGGGGCGTAGCCGGGTTGCGGGTAAGCCTGTGGAGGCACGAAGCCCTGCGGAGGAATTCCCATTCCCGGGCCGGCCGTCAGCATCAGTTGCGGTTCTGGGATCATCATCGGCTGTTTAGCATCCTGTTCCGCTGCTTCGGTTTGTCGTTCCGCGTCAGACTTTTCCAATCGATCCACTTTTGTGGTTAGTTCACGGGTTACTTGGATCAGGTACGGCATGGCAAAGTCCATGATTTGATGGCGCCATGCCAATTCCATGATGACGTCGGGACGGAGGAGATCATAACACTAAACAGAATTGTTTGTTATATGAAAAAATTCGTTTGACGAACAATTGAAAACACCTGATATAAACATGCAGCAAAACAATCGTATGCTTTTCTCTCGAGGAACCAGGCCAGCAGTTCTTCGGCTAATTCCTGATTGCGACTCTCTGCGGTGTATTCCATGGCGTCTCTGAAGAGTCGATCTTTCTTGCATAGTTCCACGCTTTGTTTCCATCTAAAAACCCCCATAAACACGCCTTCGAAAAACCCATTTCAATCTATTTTTATACCTGTTGTTTCCCTTATACAAGTACGCCGCAATTCGTCTGAATTCGGTAAGTTCGTGCTTTTCCAGCCTCTGAGCCAGTCCGATGTTATCGAAATTATCAAATGCGTCAATGGACGTTCTCAGACCCTGAAATTTTTCCTTTCAAGTGGGAAAGTTAGATTAAGCACAGGTAGTACCTGGAAATCTTCTTCTTCGATTAGAAGTGAGTTAAGGGCCTCGTTGATCGCCTTGTTGTTCAAGTTTTGCACTGATCGAAGGTAGGACTTGACCAGTTGCAGATGATTTGTTTTAGAAAAGAATGCGACAGCCCTGAAAATGCGCCATTAATTCATTCTTTAGAGTGTTTATTTATAAATATTATTTTTTTATTATGTATGCATCATAATAGACATTACAGTGTGCATAAAACAGTCTTCATGATATTTCATCTTCATTTTTACGATGGTATGGTTACTAGAGAAAACGGCTGTGCGTCGTGTTTTGCAATATATTACGCGTACCTTAAGGCTTTTTTTATACACTTATATTAAAACATATTATTAACTCTACCTTGTGTGGTCCATCCTGGGCGCCAGCACCAATAACAAATCGTTCAACAACAGCGGTTTAAAGTCCAAGTAAAACTGAATGGCCCTATAGTACAGCTCGATATTGGCTACTTTGGTGATGATGTCTTTAAAGTGGCCTTCGCGCCACGCTTCAGTGGGGTGAGTCATCATTGCCAACACCGCGTTATCGTATTCTTCGTACTTGTCGTAGAGGAACACCAATTCGGCCCAGAGGTGAGCTTGTTCGGCAGCTCTCAATACCTAATTAACATATTGTTTGGCTAAATGCAAAATGCGTTTATTCGTATCTACCTTGGGAATGTTCACACGTGACCAGAAGAGCTCCAAGTGTTCCCTCATTTTAGTGGGTTTGTATTTCGAGTATAAAATCGCCAGTTCCGTAAACATGCCCATGTGAGCCCTTTCAAGTCCCAAAGCCGCTTCCAAAAGCCCTGAAATGACACTTGAAAAATCGACTCCACGTAAAATCCCAGTAATAAATTACCAATTAATTCTTCAAAATATCCACGATCCTGATAATAATCGATCAAATCTTGTAGCTCGTCGGCGTGGACCACGATGTGCATGCCACACATTTGAGCCAGTCGAAACTCTTCTGCATCGACACACGCAAAACAGACTTCCTTCCACGTGCGGGTGCTATTGGCTTTGCGTGCACTATCCACCGCTCCCTATTAAGACACTTTTTAACCAACATCTTATGATAACATTAAACATCGTTTACCTGAAACTCCTTAAGGTGCACCAGAGTGATAGCCAACCTCGCGAAATTGGATACGTTATTGTAGAGAAGTTTGGCGGCATCGTACATGCCGTCGTCGAAGCACCGATCGCCGATCTTTTGAATATCCGCATGATTTGGCCCAGAAATAAATTCTTCTAAGTCGGCGAGACGTCCTGTACGGGCGTAGGCATAGATCAATTCCGACTCAATGTAGCTAAAATAAAATGTATTTAAAGTTATATAAGACAGACATCGACGAGATCTTAAAATACATTATTTCCAGTAGTCTGTTTGTGGAGACAGGTGGCTCAAAAGTAACGGTAATGGCATATCATTTTGGAGAGAACCGTATTAAAAATAAAATATTACCTTTCCCTGGCCTTCTTTCTGGCCATCTGCAAGTAGCGCACCAAATCCTCCCAGCTCTCGTTCTTGGAGGCCGTCTCCACTACATCCATATAAGCAGAAGGATCGTCGGCTTTAATATATGAGTCTATAGCCTCTTTTACTAGGCCTTGATTCAGCTGAGCCTTAGCCAACTGGCTCCACACCGCCGGCTCATTGCAGCGCTCTAAAACAGACTTCAAAATTAACCCCACTCAGAGTAGTACAAATGGGTTAAATTACCGGCAAACTCGTAGGCTCTGTCCAAATTGTTAACTTGTTCGATCAGCACTTGAATAGCCGATGTGTTAACGTCGAATTTCTTGAAAATTGCGAAGGCTTCCTCATATAAATGATTGTTGATTGCGATGTTGGCGATGTCGGGGGCGTCGTAATTGTCCAAGCGGTTGATGTAGTCCATGACCCGGGTAGCATCAGCTTTTATTGCTAAACCAAGGACATAAATCAGACTGAATTTCAAGCAACGAAAGAGAAAGTATACCTGTTAGGATGAGCAAGTTTTGCAGGTTTCTATGATCTGAAAATACAGAGCTGTCTAGAACGATTTTCTCGAGCAGCTCGATTAACTCGTTGGGCAAATCGGCGGTCATGAAAGCTTTGACTGTGACGGAGATGTCTTCGGGATCCTAAAGCAACAAAATAATTAATGCCTGCCGTTAATAGCAATTAATATACATTAAGATATACATATAACGTCAATTAAACGATATAAAATGTATTCATAATTCATTACCTGTGTTTCACTTAGAGCTGTCTGGACCACCTGATCGATCAGCTGTCTTCGATAAGGGTTGGTTTCTTGTAACACTTCGGCCCACAATTCGGCATCACGTCTGCGTACCAAGTAGCGCGCCTCGCTCTTGAAAAGCGAATTTTCGTTGCACACGGCGATTAATTCGCGGTCGCATTGACCTCGCTCATATGCCACGCAGGCCAAGTGAGGGTCGCGTTTTTCGCAGTAACGCCCCACCACTCTCGAATCATACCTAATATCAAATGATAAAAATTTAATTTAATTTTATTTCAAGCATGAAAACATACCATTGATTTTCTTTAAGGAATCGTTCAGCGTTATTGTTAGAATCGATGTAAATCTTGGCCAAAGCGTTGTGTGTGGCCGGCTCCACGCATCCCTCATGTACCCTACTCTCCAGCCAGGGCAGAAGTAGCTTCAACCTGCAACCAAGTCCATTTAGGTAAAATTTCCATTATAAGAAATGTTGAAAGCTACCTGTTCCTTTTCTCGACCTCTTCCACAAGCTCATCAGTAGAGAATTGGCCTCTCACGACTAATATTAAATTCTTGATTATGTCCTCAGAACAATCGACATCTAACAGTCCCCCAATGACCACAGGCAAACGACTAGGATTCACCTTTTGGACGTATATTTCAATGTACTTCTGTAGCGAGTTTCTGTACAAATACAAGACTAGATCGTGCACGAAATCAAAGCGGTCACACACGATGATTAAGGGCAGTTGGTCAGTCAATTTGGCCTCCTTCAAGAAATTCTTCACCCTCTCCGGGTTATAACAGTTCGACTCGCGACAAATCCTTTCCACTTCCTTAATTTGGCCTAATGACAAAGGAATGTTAATATTAATTAAATAGCAGAAAAAGTGGTAAAATACCAGTTTTGCACGCAGCTTGAATATATTTAAAGTGCACCTCTTCATCCTGAGAAAAGTTAACGATCGATCCCAGGAAATAAAATAATCCTTCATAACTTTTGAAGCTCTCAAACAAGTCGATTAGAGCTTTAGTAGTCAGTTGTTCGTGGTATTTTGTGGCGATTTGTACGCAAATTTGCAAGTTTTGCCTGATGTTTGCCGTCAACATCGCCTACAAAAATGATATGGAATGTTCATTTTTCATTGTGAATCTTGCTTATAGATTTGATTTTGTTATCAATCTTGTATAGTTTGTCACTTATTCCTACCTTGAGACATTCCAGACTATCCTCAACACTCAAAGTTCCGAAAAAACTAACCAACCACTCGGCGGGCAACAAATGCGTATGCACTACAGCCCGTTTGATGTCGTACAAATCTGTATAATGCTCCAGCGCCCTTTGCAACAATCCAGCCTTTTCGCATAGCTGCGCAATGTGCGCCCTGTCATAGTGCGTAAACATGTTGTTGCCCAAAATGGCGTCGGCCACTTGGGGCGCCGACATCAAATTCATTTCCAGCAGCCGCGTCTGCAAATGCCCTTCAGTGGGTCGGTTGTTTTTCAACGCATCAAGCAGGAATGCAGTGCACTGCTGCACCATGTTTTGTTCCATGAAAATGTCGACTATCTGATTGATGTCCGCCAACGGTTCTTCGTCGGCGACGAGCATACTAGCGAAAGCGGCGCCTTGTTCTGGATTGGTGCGCATCACCTGTCGTAGCAGGAATATATAGTCAGGTGTGTATGAGACCTTTTTGGCGTAGAGCACGATCTTCTGGAACTGCCCGGTCTCGGCAAAGCTCTGAATGACTTTGGCGGGAACGTTAGCTCGCAGATAAACCGATAAGGCTAAGGTGGGATCCACTTGTTTCACTAAGTCACCCAGCTCTTCGGAACACTCTAATTTCTCCTCTTTTATCCATTTTTCTAAAAGTTGCTTGCGCCCTTGGAGAAGCACTGGTTTGCAGAGTTCCAATGACTCATATCTATCATTGGAAATAAAAACAAAACACTTTTAACAGTAATAACACTATATAGGTTAATTCAATTGATTTTTTCTAATTTGAATATTGTGTTTTTTCGATCAATCATATATACCTGTTCAATTGTCCCTGGTCCAGTAAAATGCCGAAGTACTGAAGCAGAGGGCTGTTTTGGCCTGGCTGCGTTGGAACTTGCTGAAACATCTGGATAGTGGCTGGAGTCCTTAAAATACCTTTAGGGGCATTTGCTGCTACCTTCAACGATTTAAAACTCAAAAATAACAATCAACGTTAACTTAAGCACGTACTCTAGCCGCTTCGGTGTATTGCCCATTCTGGAACAATAACTGAAACTTGCTGACAAACAGATCTTCGGCCCCGGACAAATTGTTTCTGGTGGCCAGCCTTAAAGCCAAATCGGGATTGTGCAATACTTGATTTACATAACGAATAATACTCTCCTCATCTACTGACACAGAGAGCACTTGGCCTCGCCTATTAACACCTAAAAACGTACATTAAGAAAAACTAAAACTCAACTATAATAACAACTCACCGATAATTCCTCCAGTATTCTCGTGAGGAGCTGTGACAAAAATAGTCTCACTCGATATCCTGTTCATGTAAATACAAACCGCACTCTCGATATCGTACATGTGGATATAGCCGTACTTCGTAATCAAGTAAATAACGTCATATTTGTTGGATACTTGCATAGCTACTGGAAAATCGTTTTGGGCCTCTGGAGGGAAAAACACGTCTACAGTCTTCTTCGGGAAGGGTTGATTGCCCGCCGGACTTTGACCCACTTCAATGATGTGTAGTTTTCCTCCTTGCACATTCCTGACGGCGAAGCAAAATAAGGTTGAGGGTTCAGGGTTACCCTCCATTTTGAACGTTGCAAAGGAGGCTGCGTGGCCCTCAATCGGTTGGGAGCACTAGAACACCCATCACCTATTATTTCTACGATGAGGCTTTGGGGACATACTACCTTTCTTTCTACAGAGTAAAGCTGCATTGCCCCGACTACTCTTGATTGTTGGGCGCTAATTCCAACCAAAAGAAGCCAATTCTGTTTAGGATCCGTGCGATAATTGATGATTTGGCAACCGTTGAGAGATGAATGCCTAAAATATGTTGTTAATAGACTACCATATAACGAATATGAAATGATCATCATTTTGTGCAAGTTGTTTTTATTTTGATAATACTATAGTCAAAGCGATGAAATACTGTTGTCGCCCTGTAAAATCTTTAAACCGCGAATAACATACTATTACAGAAGATTCTAGCAATCAATCCCAACCTGTCAAACATCTTCACAGGCTGTGAGTCTCCCTCCATGGACCAATGATAAACTGATGACTCAGTGACTAAAGCCAGAGTGTTAGGGCTGATCCATTTCCAAAAAATCACATCATCCGCCATAGTATGGGCCTTCATTTTCGATTTCATCTCAATATTGAAGATTTGTAGTGTTTTCTGGGCCTCAACACCTGCTTTACCTAAGTTATTTCTCTATTAATTAGTTTTCTAGAGAAACAAGTCTACCGTGTGTACCTTTAAGAGCAATCACCTTGGAAGCGGGGTTCATGATTGCACTTTCCGCTGTAATCGGACGCCGAATCGGGTTAGCAGTGTCCGCCAAATCGACGATCACCACCTGGGACGTATCGCCCACTTTTTCACGGACGCAGATGAACTTGTCGCTCTCCATAGTGAGAGTGGCGAAGGAGATGTTAGAGACATTGATTCCGATGTTAGTTAGCTAAATAAATATGTAAACCTTCTAAAAATAGCTTGTTTTATTTATCTAAATGGTCTACAATTTTAGATGCTCTTTATGCACGGTATAACAAATATGCCTCACAAGCCTTACATTTATTATTAGCTCATTTAGACTGATTTAGGAGAATAGTAATTCTTTAAAATAGAAACAGGAAATTGACCCGCTGGTATTTTCAGTACATACAAACTGCCATTATTAGTATTAAGTTGTTCTTTACATATTCTTTCTTATCTGTTGAAAATCAAATATAATTTTAGGGCAGCCAAGCATGTGAAAAGGACTACTTTTACTTAGCGTTAAGAACGAATTTACGCTCATCTGGGTACCACATAATAACAAAGTTGCACAGTTTTGTTTAAGTTAACTCAGATGTCTGCATGCTTCTTCAACTGAATGGTGGCAAAATTGGAAAGCCAATGTTAAATCTAATGCACATAGTTTTTTGACCATTTACATATATGGGCTTACTTTACAGAAAGGTACCCAGTTCTTTTGATGCAAAGCAATATTCTACCAACCCGACTCAAACCCTCAAACTTCCTAAAAAAGGAGGAAGGGGGAACAAATATCTTTCTATACATAATTTTGATATGTTTGGTATTGGATTTATCTAGTTTACAACGAATCTGTTACTCAAGACTTGACATAACTGAGTTTTGTGTCGATATATGTTTGCTTCTATATAGTCATAACACATGCCCAAGTACACATGGATGGAAAGCTTCAAATTTTTCACCCAACATTCTCCTGGTCTTAAACCTATAGACAAACTATTTTTTTTTTAAAGATTTTTATTGAGAGTTTAAAACATTCATGTAAACAGAAATTCCAACAGGCAGACAATGTTTTGAATTGCAGAGACAAGACTCCCAGAACTCCCCAAGTGAGGGTGGAAAGATAACAAATAATTTCAGAAAAATACTCCTCTAATTGGGAATTTGCTGATATAAAATGAGTCAGCACAATAACCTCTTTGGAAAGTTTATATATAACTACAATAATGATAAATGATAACATATCAGATTGATTCAAAATATACTCCTCTTTCTTTAACAAAAAAATCAATGCTCAATAAAGTGATACCCAGTAAGGGGGCACTAAAACCGCCCCTGTGACCTGACCTGACACCACATGACCTAATTAAAGTCCTTCTAAGCCATTTCAACGTGGCAAACCTTTTATAAATTAAAAAAATTCGTCCGTTTATGGTTTTAGGATTCATTTAAGCCGGATGACCCTTGAGATGGTCCGCCCCCACAAAACTTTCTGGAAATTTACAAATGTCAAACACTGCCGGCTGAGACAGGAAACCGAATGCATTTCAATCTATAAGTCTTGAGTTGGGAGGATATTTCACAGTATATTGGGCACAAGCATACGAAATTTGGGAGAATATTTTGACGTGTTTTTGTTACCTGCAAGTGCTCCTGGAACTTGATCGGAAGGAGAGTAGGCTGCGTCATGTTTTCGCCTGTCTACCGACCCGAGACACAATTGATGAAATGGAAATAGGCCCGAATCGATAGGGCGGCTTTTGCGACGAGTTTTCCTGGTAAATTTTTCACGTATTAGTCACGAAGAAAAGCGAATCACAATTCGACAGGTCAAAATGCGACACCCAACAAACATGGCCGACGCCACTTTTTTTTTTGATGAAATGGACGGCGACGTTGGCACCCTTGTTGCGTTTTGCCATATACAATTCTCCCGTAGTGCATCGATCCATAGGAACTTTTACCGCACAAATAGGATTTGACAGAGCAATCTCAATCAAGTAGACTTTGTAGATAAAAAGTAAAATTTCACATTATAACTGCAGCGGTAATTTAACGAGAGTTCAAGATACTTTTGGTAAATACAATGAGTAAAATTTACCGCGTGAACTACTGAACGTTTACCGTTAAATTAGTAAATAATATGAACCGACTAGAAGCTGTAGGCTTGAAAAAAGGATTCAAATTTTTCCACATAGAAATGGACACCATAATGTTAAGAACTGTTTCACTTTAAAAAATATAAACGTGATTAACATTTCCTTTTTTCATCAAATTTAAAGTTTTTTTAATTAAATTGAAAATATGTTTCTTAGTGTATATTTTTAATTAATCTTGAAATAACATTATAAGACGATATTATACTTAGACAACATTATCAGTTTGGTAATTTTATTGATAAGTTGCTTATGAACTATTGAGCAGAAATTTGCAAATACTTCTGCGTGCTTGCAATAAAATGTATCATGCGATTATTTTGACAAGCTCATTTCTCAAGAACGATGTAAAACGATACTGATGCATAAGAATTCTGTCAACTTTTTGGATATCAAACTCGCTACACACCACCTAACACAAATACCACGTTGCTGGTTTTCATCTTTAAGCCTCATTGAACTGAACGACTATGATTTTGAACAAGTCCGACAATTGACACAGCTGACGTCACCCCACCAAACACAGGCCCGGATTAATATTTCTTTACCGATGCAGAACCGTAATTAGCTTATGTTGTTGCCGGGACAACTTAATTTATTATCGATTTATTTACCAATCCGTGATCATACAATTTATACTAAAGTTAATTTCTTTAATATTTGTCTTACATTTTATCAATACTTGTACAAACTAGGGTAATGGACCGCAAAAATACTTCGATATTCGATAAAATTTACTTTCCTAAGAAGCTCAATTACGAATATACTTTTGAGTACTTTGCCTCGAAAGCTGCTACTGATTCTCAATTACCTCTTAGGTTGGAAAATCGCTACTAAGCTTATTTAAATTATATTCAACCCTATTAAATTTTTAAGAATATTCAACAATGGAGGCAACATTGAACGGAACGTGGAAATTGCAAATTACTTGGTAACAAGGCAGTTGGCAAAGACTACGAAGAAACTAGAAAATAAACGCAAGGAATATAATAATAAAACAAAAATGGCACAGGAACAGTGGGACGAGTTGAAGCAGAAAGAATTAAACTTGAGGCAGAACTTTATTTCAATTAATCAGGTAAAGATTTAATATCCCGTAATTATTAACCAAATTAATTTAAAATAGTTTGTCAAAGAAAATCAAGAAAAAAAAGAAAGAGCGGTGGTTAAAATAGCGGAACAAAATCAGTTAAAAGAAGAGCGGCAAAGGAACATGGAAGAACTGGTTAAGAAGTGTGAAGAAATTTCCAGCACAAAGACGAAAATGGACAAAAATATAGCTTATTGTCGTATATACGAAGAGTACTTGCTTCAAGTCATTGACAGGGAAGATTCCATGCAAAGCATAAATGACTTATTGAATAGGTACTATAAGCAATGTACATTTTAATTGCTTGTGCTAAAAACTCAACAAAAATTGTGTATAACACTATGCATACCTGATTTCCCTTTTTAGATATGAAGCCCTGGTGGGTGCCAGAAAAGACCTGAACGACATTCAGCAGCGAGATATTATCAAACTAGAAAACGCTAAAACCAACATGGTAATTATTAATTTGATCTATTACTACAAAATGAACCGAATCACATGTTTGCATTTATTAGTTCTATTATGGCAAAAGCATGGTTGAGTTGACTAGAAAAGCCAAATCTTTGTTGAAGGAGATATCTTGGATTTTCTACATAAATATTAATTTTTAGAAACATCAAACTGACGATTATTTAACCCAAATTGCGATCATTAATAACCGCATTAATCACTTGGAAGCCAGATACGAAATCGCTAAGCAAGAAAGCAAAAAGTGGGAACGACTCCTTACGTCAATCAAAAATATGGCAACTGATAACATTGTCGACGCTGTATCATTTTTCCTCTTTAATACAAATCTAAGTGCTAATTTTTATGATTTCTAGGTGGAGATCCGAGAATCCTGTAGGAGGATGTATGTAGCAATATGTTTAAGGAAAAAAGAAAAGCCTGCGCATATACATAACGTAGAAAAGCAATTGCTAACGATTAAGCAGGCTATAGGAGAATACGAAATCATCAATAATAAAATCGAGGATATCAAACAGAAAGCATTCAAAGATTCGGCTCAAGCCAGGGTTTCATGTTGCAGCTCATAACGTGATCATCAGTCATTTCTATTGAGTTGAAAACTGTGAGTAGAACTCACAACTAAGAATTTTTGCTTTGAATAAAAGACCTCAGTGATCAACCCCTATGTCCATCTCGGTCCTAAATAGTGCGGTCTTTATATGCATAAGTTGATTGAGTTTTAATTAACCTGCACAAGAATGTAAATGTGTGTTTGTTATAGAGGAATTTATTTCATGTGACTGGCTTTTGTTATCAAACGCATTAATTCAGAAATTAAAAAAAAGTCTATATAACTTTAGAGAAAAATACAAAAGTATTAAAAATGTTTCACATATTTCTAATGTAAAATGACAACATTAAGCATCAGTAAATAATACAGATGAAAAAATACCTCTCAAAAAACCCTATTCATTATTCATTTGTAGCCAAGCATCTAACTTATCTCTCAAATATTCCACTGAAGACTGTAATTTGCTGCAGTATCTTTCAAATTCCGCGTCTATGGCCTCTTTCACTGAACTATCAGCCTTCATCACCAGTGAAGCAATATTGCAAAATCGTTTCCCTGGTCGTGATTCACGCTAAAAAAAAAAACTTCTATTAATAACAAAAAATCTCATCACCGCTTCCCTTACTTCATTATTTTCACTAATCCTATTTTTTATGTTTTCCAAGAATTTCTTATGATGCACCTGCCCCTTCTGAGATGCATAATACAGGCCTAATATGTCGTACACTCTCTGCATTTGTCTTTTGCCAATCTTATTTTTTTGTCCCAATTGGAAAATTACTTTTGGGCTGGTAATGAAGTAATTTATATTATCTTTCAACAATGCTTTGTGTATTACTCCACAATCTTCAAGATCACGAATTTTTTGGAAATCTGAAGTTGGTTCCTCAACTGCTATATCAACAACCTCCTCATCAACTCTTAATCTTTTGGATATTGTTGCATATAAGTTAGTACCAATGCCTTGTCTTTGATGTGATGGCAGCACAAAAATTTGACTGATTCTTGGTCTGATTTTGTTGGGATAAGCATAGAACTTATATATAGTGCAGAATGCCACTGGAGTGCGATAAAATATGTCCTTGACTGGATGTTTTTTTTCTTCATAGACATAATAGATTAGCCACCTCTCATCATCTAAATCAATGTAATTGGCTGCATCTATGAACCATATGATGTAAGTCTCAAATCGAGAATGAAATTCTTTAAAATCATTATCGCTCATATCATTTTCAGTTATTTTGTAAGTGGTGGTACCATTGGCTATTCCATTTGCTTTCCCTCTACATTTAAAACTGTTAATTACTTTTCCATACATTTGATCGTGTTGCTCGTTTTTGATCCATTTCAGAAACTCATTATAATTCCTGGTGTAATCAGAGGGCAACCAGGAATCTAAAGACTTAACTATATCATCAGGTTTTATGCCTGTCTTATTGATTTTGCCAGCACTCTTTATATCTAAATAACAACGACATGAATTGTGAATTAAACTTATCATAATGGCAAGTTCTTTATAGCCAAAGATTGACTCACTATGGAAGAAAATTTGATAAGCAATCTAATATCTCTAAAAATGTTATTAACAAAAAACATACCTCTCACCAAATATTTGATGAGCCATTTCAGGCTTAAAATTCACTGTTTTTTCAGATTTGAGATCTTGTTCTTCATATACTATAAACAATTAGATAAAACATTAATAGGTTTTTGAAATACTTTTTATAGTGGCGGTAACTAAATATTCTCATTGAATCTAAATGTGAATAACTTCTATACTTACTCATTTGGAAAGTGACCACTTTGCATGCCATCTTCTTGTATATGGCCATGTCTTCTCCATCCTCAATTGGAGTGCTACTGGAGGCTCCCACAGTGCCTCCTTCAGACATTTTAAAAACTGTGTTCAAATGCAATATTTGAACTTATAACGTTAATTTCAAACCGTTCACTTTGCTACTGGGGCCCCGTACGACTCCGATACTAAGTTTGATCTTAAAGCAAAAGATAATTTAGTTTAGAAAATATGGGCTACTGCTTTTCAGATAATAAATGTTAGATGGTATCCAAATCAAGAACTGAGATCAAATCGTTGAACACAAGAGTCATTTGCCGTTTAATTTGAGTTAATTTTAAGGGTTGGAAGTAGTACATTAAGATATAAAAAATGGAATGACGATAAAAGTGGCGCGTAAAAGAAATGAAAACTTTGACATTGATTGAATGAAAGGACTATTGCGGATATAAAAAAAGGTTTTGTTGAATACTAAAATTATATTTTTGGCTTTCATTCACCGTTTGGAACTATCAATGTATCCTCCTAGAGGTATTAGCCTTTCAATTAGTTATTTCTAATTTGTTTAATTCGACTTCTGTGTAACTAGTTATAACGTATTGATAATATATATTTAACTCATTCCACTTCTTGCACCCAACGCGCGGTTGCCAATTCGAAAATCACTGCCTTTTACAATGTTGTTATTATACAAGAATTTTTACCTTTACAACGTTAACTGTTGACATGTGTCAATTATTTCGGGCAAATTATTTGTAAACAAACTACATTTGTTAATAATAAAAATATTATCAAAACAGAAATAGCGTTTCGTTTCAAGAACGTTATTGTTCATTGACTCATAAATTGTGAATCAACGACAGCATTCTGTTTCATTAATCTCATATCTGATAAAGGAATAACTCAAAATTCAGCTTTTATATGTTATTAAGACAAGCGATTGACGATTGACTAACCTGAACTAACCTAAGGTTCCAAATTTAAACCAATGGACCAATTGGGCATTGAAAAGAGACTCACCCTCAGTTACTTGCTATGTGTGACCATGGGTGCAACAGCCAGTATTACAACTGGCATAGCATGGGGCCATTGGTACCGCACTTTAGACCAGTGTGTTTTTAAAAATTGTAGCTGTATCATATATGGCAAAAACACACAGTCTCATTTTCTTGGTAAGTCTTGGTAGAATAATATCATTAGGTATTATGTTATTTGAAATGCACAGGAGGGGATCAGGCACCATGCATTTGGGTAACCTATGGCCCCTTGTTATATGTCTTCTTTGCAATATGCATGTCATGTTTTCATGGGTACAGAGTTTTGTTCGCGACGAAATCACCTAGAATGCAGACAACTCGCTCTGTAGTAGCTAAAATGCAGTAAGTGTTAATTAAACAAAAACTCATTTCTCTTATTCATTTCATGGAATCTAGGCATGGTTCATCAGTACAAATAACAGCCATAACACAAGAGAACACAAGCCCCTTACCTAGAGCCTTTTGGATCACTCTCTCAGTATTCACATCAGTATTTTTTGCTTATGCATTAATCAATTTTTCTATATTTATTGATGGCTATTACACTACCTGCAATCAATACCGAAGTGTGTTGGAAAAAACACTGGGGGTGTTTGGAACAGCCTTGCCGGTAGTACACAGAAGACTGCATTGTCAGTCAATTTTTGATTTTATGGATTACATGCATTTGGATAGTGCAAACGCCTCTAGAAATGGTTTTATTAATACCGGATTATCTTTAATCATAGGATTAGTAGCTTCCTGTTCTGCTTGGGTGATATTGTTACTGGCCAGTATTTTAAATATCACAATGGCTAATAGAAGGCAGGAGTATATTTGAAAGATAAGAGAAAGTTGCACAAAAACCTGAGCTTTTGTAACATGCAGTTGCTCTGTTCAAGTTAATTTGGATTATATGGAGTCTTGCAAAATGTTAAGAGATTTATGTGGTAGATTCTACGTCCAAAAATATGATAAATTTTACTATAAACATAAGTGCAGGAACGATGTATTAAAAAATTTTCCTTACTGTTGCTGACATTTTTAAGATATTTAGTTAAAATTGAGTATGAATATGTCACAAAGCAATTATCACTCTGTAAATTTTTAGTTTCACCTGAAATGTCATATCATGTATAATGGATGTAGAATCTGCCCTAGAAATTCTAAACGAAATTTTGCAACATTATTGTCTAATAATGTTAAAATCAATAGGTTTCATTCATGATCAAAACAATTGCGATTTCGCTTAATGAAAAATGGAAATGCACTTAATAATACCCTTAATTTATTTTTTTATTGAAGCACAGTTGTATAGCGTTTCAACGGACTGTATAATCTATTATCTATATTCTCGTATTCCACATAGCGTTTACTATTTAATTTTTAATTTGATTAAGATTGTAGTTTTTCTATATAATCACCATGAACGAAACAAAAGTACAATTTTACGTCCGTATTTTTAATACGAAAGTTGCCTTATTATGTGTAATTGTTGATCTCCGTGTAGTTTAACGTTTTTGTAAAGATTTTTATACTACAATTAATAACAATATTTTCATAGTATTATACACTGTTTTAATTACAGATAGAAGAATCATATTATGTATTTTTGCTCAGTAATCGCTTTTGATAACGCCCCTTTACATTCTGAGGATGGAAATCTTGGTGCTTTTCTCTTATAGCACTTGCCACCATCAAATCTCAGATATAAGTCAACAACATTAAATATTATATGTAGTGTGTTGTAAAACAACGTAATAAAAAGGTGCAATAAATCATTACACTTGTATTTTTAAGAATAATGCTGAATGCAGCAAAAAAATGCTACAAAAGAGCGTTTTAAAACTCCTGTCCTAGGTCTTTTTTTTCTTATTTAATGTAAACTTATTTTCGTTGTAGAGCACGTTACTCAAATACGGGTGTTACCAAACAATGAGTTCAGACAAATTTATATAATTTCAAAAACTCTAAATACAAAATTATTAAATTTCAATAAAAACTAATAGTTGTAAAAATACCTTTCAGACGATGTAAAATACTATTCACTATTTTTTTGCAGCCAGTCATCCATCTTAACTTTCAAATACTCCAGTGAAGGTGCTAATCCGCTGTAATATCGCTCAAATTCTACGTCTACGACTTCTCTTAACATAACATCTGGGTGTGCTTTCGACGGACCAATTTTACAAAATCGCTTTCCTGGTTGACATTCGCGCTAAAAAAAACTTTGCCTATTGTTAACAAAAAAACAATCATCACCTCTTCCCTCACGTCACTGTGATCCTTCGTCCTAGTTTTTATGTTTGCCACAATTCTCTTATGGTGCGCATAACCCTTCTGAGAGGCGTAATAGAGGCCTAATATGTCGTACACTCTCTGCATTTGCTTTTTGCCGATCTTATTTTTATGCCCCAGTTGGAAAATTTTTTTCGAGCTGGTAGTGAAGTAGTTTATATTTTGTTTCAACAAAGTTTTGTGCATTACTCCACAGTCTTCAAGATCGCGAATTTTTTGGAAATCTGATGTCGGCTCTTCAACTGCTATGTCAACGACTTCCTCATCAAGTCTAAACTTTTTTGATATAGTCGCATATAAATTAGTGCCAATGCCTTGTCTTTGGTGTGATGGTAGCACAAAAATTTGACTAATTCTGGGCCTGTATTTGTTGGGATAAGCATAGAATTTATATACAGTGCAAAATGCCACTGGGGTGCGACAAGAAATATTTTTTATTTGATGTTTTCCTTCCTCATAGACATAAAAGATGACCCACTTTGGATCGCCCATGTCAATGTAATTGGCTGCATCTATGAACCATATGATGTAAGTCTCAAATCGAGCGTGAAAATCTTTAAAATCATCATTATGCATATCATTCTCAGTTATCTTGTAAGTGATGGTACTATTGCTCGTTTCACTTGTATTTACTTTACATTTAAAGCTGCCAATGACATCTCCGTACATTTGATCATGTTGTTCATTTTTTATCCATTCCACAAATTCATCACAGCTCCTGGTAGTATCAGAGGGCAGCCAGGCATCTAACGTTGCAACTATATCATCAGGTTTCATGCCTGCCTTATTGATTTTGCCTCCACTTTTTAGGTCTAAATAGCAAAGACATGAATTGTGAAGCATATTTATTGTTATGGCAAGTTGCTTGTAGCCAAAGATTGACTCGCTGTGGAAGGACGTTGAGTTATATCTTAATAAGAATGTTAAAAAACATACCTGTCACCAAATATTTGATGAGACATTTCAGGCTTAAAAGACACCGCATTTTCAGATTCAAGATCATGCTCTTCATATACTGTAAACATTTAGGTAAAACATAAATAGGCGCCCGAAACCCTTATCGTGAAGGTAAATTCCATATTCACATTGAATTGTAAGAAGAAAATCATAAGACAATGTCTATACTTACTTATTTTGAAAGTAACCACTTTGCAGACGCTTTTCTTGTAAGTAGCCATGTATCCACGGTTCTTAACTTGAGTGTTTCCGGAGGCTCCCGCAGTGCCACCTTCAGAAATTTTAAAAACTACGTTAAAAAGACTGTTAAAACTTACAATATAAATTTAAACCGTTTATTTTGGCTCTTGAGGGCCTATAAAACCGCGAAACCAAGATTAGTCTGGGAGTAAAGATAATTTGGCCTAAAAAATACAGTTGACTGCTCCTCAGACAAACATGGTATAGTTGCTAAACGACATGCGAGCAAAATGCTAAGATCAAATCGTTAAATTCAAAAGCCCTTTGCCTTTCAGTTCGAATTCTTTTTTTTGCCGTTCAAAATTGGTACAAAAAAGAAAATGGAGTAACAAGAAAAATGGCGCGTAAAATAAATGGCAGCTTTGACATTGACTTAAGGAAAAGAGTATCAGGAGCTAATCAAATATGTCACGTGAGTATCTTTTGTACCTGTGAGGCGCATCGTTAATTCCTTTTTTGATACTTTGGGAATATTGCCAATTTTTCATTTCAATCAAACAGATTTCAGACGCTGCTATGCCCAAAATACGCACACCATGCTGGTGTTTAGGCAATCATATCACATGGCGGCATTCTTTCGCGGGGATCTAGCAGAAGCGCTCTCCATACATGTATTTGTGGCGTATAAGCGGACACTGAAACTTTACCATAGAGCTCCATGCAGATCCCACTTTAAAGCTAAGAAACGTTACTGTGCCACCCTTGATACTTCCTGCCTCTCTAGGAATCACCCCCGCAATCAAATCCCAGATATAAGTCAACAAAATAATATATTATATATAATACGTTGTAAAACTACATAATAAAAAGGTGCAATAAATTATTATACTTGTATTCTTAAGAATAATGTGGAATGCAACAGAAAAGTGTCTTAAATATTATATAAAAATTCTTAAAAATAAATAATAATGGTTTATTATACTGCATTTCAATTCTCCTTCTACCTAATAATAAAGCAAGGAACATAGCATGCATGCATATTCGAATCGAGGCTGCCAATTTCTGGCTCTACACACTATTAAACTTTGGTTTTTGATTTATTTAGACTTAGTATGTTTAGATTTCTTGTAAAGGCACTATAGAGAATGGTACGCAATGCTATAGACAGATAAAAATCGTCATCTGGAGATTATTCGAGGTTCTGGATTGCATTTGAATAATACTGAACTAATAACGTTACGTCTCTAGAATTACACGGTTTTATTTATTGTCGCTAAGGCTCAATCTGATAATCAATAACTAAATGACTTTCCCCCTGATTGCGGACGAAAAAAAATTAATTGGAAATTATTAGAATTGTATATATCATTTTCTTAGAGTATTCGATAATGAATTTTTTTAATGGAAATTAAACGTAATAATACGAGGAAAATACCTATCTACATGACTATACTAGAATAATAATTGGGTTACAGCCGCGTTTTACTTTAATCCCTAAGGTATCTCACTCGTTTTGGCGAGCTGCTGATTCCTAGTTATCGAATGACTATAAATCTCCGTAATAGATTAATGAATACATGAAACAATTAAAAAAATAGTAAGGCTCTTAAAATGACAAATAAAACAAAAAAAAACTTAAAAACCAACAAAACAATACTTTTAGGATGATTTAAGGCCGGACTAAATGTGTCTTTTTCAATTACATCTTTCGGACGATTTGGAAAACAAATATATAAATACATATATTTAAATTTTTCAAATCATCCTTAGGCATGTGACTCATCTCAAGTGCCATTACCTACAATTTAAAAGAAATCACAAAAAAATGTATTAATAAGATAATTTGTTACCGCTCAGACCAGTTGATTATAGAACGAAACCGATTTCATCATCTCGGGCAAATGTGAATTTTCCCGAGCAACCTTTCAATTAGGTGGGTACATCAGTAAACTCGTCTAACCTAATAATACTGGGGGGGGGATTATACCGAAAATTCAAATGAACATTCATAAAATTTAAAGGTTTTCAGGTTTTGACAAAAACCGAGTATATATCATTGTAGGTGTTAGCATATTAAAAGGGCACCTTGCTGCATTGAAGCCATACTTACACATTTTCGTATAACAGCGACTTCCTTCTGAACCCTCAGGAAAATGGATTTACTGTCTTTTTAGACCCGGCCCTCCGGTGTTCTTCACTAGGGCTCCGCAGTACTTCAAAGGGCAACTCAGAGTTCATCACAACCTCCTCTTCACCTGAAGGGAAGTCCTCAAAACTCATATTGCTGAAACCTTCCTCTAGTGACACTTTCACCGAACTTTTCTTGTTTTTGCCCGTTTTCTTCCCTGTATTGCCATATTTCACATTTTTCTGTTGGGTCTTTGCTCTGCTTCCAGGACTCTCGTCCGAAACACTATTATCGCTGAAAAGCTGGTATTTTGACTTCATCACATCCTTCTTTTTTTCCTTTTTCTGCTTAGGTTTTGGTGAAATGGACTTCGCTTCCGGCTTTGGATTATCAGAGCTCTTGCTAGATAAATCGATCAAGAGCCCGGTTGCTTGATTATTCACCGGTGAGTTACTAGTTTTTATAGGACTTATTTCAAAGTTATAGTCGAAGGAAACAGTTTCTTGTGTGAAATTCAGGGGTTCGAACAAAACATCGTCGGCTAAAAAGGGGTTTAAAGATCGCGGAGCTTCAGAAGAAGCTCGCATTTCGGGTTTGTTGGGATTAACTGAGCTATGAAAAGCTAGTGAGGGGTCTAGGCTTGTTTTGCGCATTCTGGACTTTCCGAAAGGTGCCAGACTAAAAACATCAGGGGCATCTTCAAAACTGCTTGAGGGCGGGATCCACAAGTCTTCTTTCTTTGTAAGATTTTTGTCGGGGTTCCATTTTGATGAGTTTTCTGGTACTTCACAATCCGAATCTAACTCGTCGTCTGCGAGAAGAGGTCTTTCCCCGTATTGATGACCTAAAAAAAACACATCTTTCCACCCAAAGTTTCTTTTTGTAGAAGAACATAATTTACCAATAAAAATTAAATCTTCACTCTGACCTTGGTGTTCACTAGCTTTGGCCTCTTCTTTCCGCCTCACCCTAACTATTCTGCTGGTATAGTCCTCTTCATGTGTAGCCATACTCTCGCATTCTGCATGATAAGCCGAGGACCCACAAGTCTGAATATCTTCACTTTTCAAATCTTCTCTGGCCTCCTCGCCAATTTCCACCTGGTCCTCTTCTGCCTTCAAATCACTGGCAGATCCGATTGAATCGTCCGAGTCAACCTCCATTTCCTGTTGACTTTTCTTCATCTTCGACTTTTTCCCTTGTTTCTCCTCGGAGCGAAAACCCTTTATTGGCAATTCCACACTCTTATAAACGTGGTGCAACATCTTTTTCTTCTTCTTAATAACTTGCTTAATTTTGTCCTCTCTATCGCTGCTGTCCGAACTGACATCGATACCTTGCACTAGTTTCTCGTATTTATGCCGATCTTCTAAGGGCAGCTCTAAAGGCAGCTGAACTTTCTTAACGGGCAAGGACGTTTCTTTGTCGCTCTCTGTTTCGGTGGTACCCATTAAAAGGTCGTCCCCCTCAGAGTAGATATGCGGTATTGAGGGGGTTTCCGAGCTAGAATCATAGAGTTTTTCTTCGGGTACTACTTCTGGAATGGTCGATCTGCAGGCTGATAAAACTGCAAAGAAGTTTTACTTGTTTAAAGAACGTTATTTGGTGTAACAACCTATAAGTTCAATGTATACTCACCTATATGGTTTTAGTTGTTTCAGGTTAAAATTTTCTAATTCTACACCCTAGGATTAGTTATATAATACACAGATTTGAGCGAGGAAAACCCGGAAATAGGCTGTTTCATAATAAGAAAGACAGTGGGGTTAGGAATTAGTAAGGCAAATGAGCGCATATAGAAAACTAAAAACTGAATCATTACACAACCCACCACCTTTAGCATTCTGGAACAGCCATTTTTAGAGATAAGGGCTAAATAAAATACTCGTGTAATGCCAAGCAATTTTATTGCCGCATATACATAGTATAGTACTAGCTGTACTTACACTCAACGACGTGATGATCACAATAGGAATTGTTGCTATATAAACATTAAATCAAATTTCAATAAAATACTATCGTATGTATGTACATTAAACAAGCTATTATTGTAATAAGTTATGTGTATCACTTATCAAATGATTTATTTGGAACTTAATAACAATCATTGGGTACGACTATAATAATAAGGTATTTTGTATATTTCTAAAAATGCTGTTCCAAAAATTAAGCCTCAATGTATTCGAACTACCATTGTGTTCGGGATACACTGAGAGCGCCTCTATAAGGAAAGCTTCAAACTACTTAATTTGATATGTCTAACTTAAGATGCAGTTTAATAAAGCTAATGAAACTATGCGCTTAAATTAAACACATTTTGAGCGTCAATTCTTGTTGCCTGGTTATGGCAGAAAAATTATCGTCAATATTAAATTTCAAGATAAGCCATAACAAAATTCTAACATCTTTTCAAGGCTGGATTTATAAATTTGAGAGGTGATCTGTGGAAATATAAATACCATTATTTTAAATAAAGTTCAATTTGATACTTGAAAAATTGATGCTGGTCGAAGACTATAAATAAATAAAATACTATTGGCGCTACGAAAAAAGCAAATAGGTATCGACAAGCACGGATTGTAATTTTTCCGTGTAATGAATAAAAAAAAACAGTTATTACCTATTTCATGTCCTTAATCCTGCTAATGGGCCTCGTTTCGAACTTTTTTTTTCCTGGTTGTTACATAACTACATGGCACAACTTCAAAACACGCTAATAATCCATTGTATATTTGAATTCTCTCGTTATCCATCGCTACTCTCAAGGTTCAACCACGGAACATGGACAGAAGAAAACGAGTATCCAAAAAACATGTTAGATTGGGTATCCGGTGCGAATTTATAAATGCGCGCCTTTACGGAGCGTTGCAGCCAGCGCTAACCTTAAACTTATAAATCCACCTTAATCTATCCATCTGAGAAGCATTACGGATAACGTCATTATACCTCAGTTCAGTTGATCTACGTTTCACCAGACAAACAACCCTGAATAGTAGTCGAGTCTATCCGATGCTTCTTGATCTTTCATTCGGACGAGTGGTTATTATTATGACTCCATGACGATAATTTCGTACCACAAGCAAGTACCAACACATTGCAACCACATTACGCGCCCTTTCTACATCAAAATAAAACGCCTATTGCCCAATTTTCCAAGTCCCCCGAAAACCTCTTGTTCAAGGCTCGTATTACGCCAAATTGTATCGAGTGTTATCACAGTTTAAAACCAAAAATAATTACGTTAAAGAGGACTCCTTCGGTGATTTGATGTGATTCCTATAGCGATATGAAAATATGTCAACTACTTACATATAAGTATAATATACTCTTTAATATCCACTTACTTATAGGTAAAATTATAAAATTCTCAAAATAAGCAATGACTAGTAACCAATGTCTTTTGCATAAATTAAATTTGGAATGACGAATTATTGGGACTAAAACACTATTATTAAGTACCGCTTAACGTTTTAATCCCAACAAAAAGTAAAATGAGACTAGAATAAAATAGAGGAATTCTTCTAAAAAGGGCGGTGGGAATAGCAGTTTAAACATCCAAAATTGCACACACGAAAGAAACGCTATTAGCTCCTAAGTCAGTAACAACATCGTCCCCAATACGCTACTTTAAGGCATATTACCTGCGGAATGAAGCCGCTTGTGAGTCTTATCGCGTGATTTCACTGGAAAGCTGAAGGGCGCAGCCCCGAACGGGTCCTCATGCATCACCAAACTTTCGCTTGACTTCACCCCCTGAATACCTATAAAATGCAATCCTTTTGGATTTTACTCTACTATCCCGGTGCATTTCTTACTGCTTTGACTACCGTTCCCTTGTCTGATTTTATCAAATTCCGCTCCAAAAATATGATCCTCAGTCATTTGACTGAACGGAGTAGATTCCTCGAAAGGATTCCAACCGGCCACGTCGGCTGACAGAGAACGACCATCTGAACCTATGAAGCTATATAATGTAACCCACACACTTAACAAACCTATAATCTAATTTACCAATGGGATGACTGACGTCGTTGGTTGAAGCTGAGCTTCCCATTGGAGCTGTGACGACGTTTTCACCACATGTTTGAGTGGGAGAATCGCGCGATTTGGGCTTTAGGGACGATTCAAATGGAGCGAGAAATTGAGTGGTTTCTGTCGCAAAAGCCCTAAACAAAACAACTAATTTAATTCTAATAATATCTAATGATGGACATACTTGTTAAAAGCAGTAGTGTCGCTCATATTACGCCGGTGCCCTTTAGGTACACTAAGAGATGGTGAGGAAGGAGGAGACGCTCCTTCGATAATGCTAGTAGACTCGGTGAGTCCACTTCTCAACGGACTTACCTGTATATTTGTCAAAATTAGCAGCACCTGCACCCTTACTGATCAAAAACCTACCCCTCGACCCAAAGATCCAGACCCAAACAATGGAACATCTCCAGCAACCGGCGACACCACCGTAACAGTAGTAGCAGCACCAAATCCTTCTCCTTTACTATTTCCATTATTGTCTGCATCACTCATTGCCGCATGATCATCTCGAAAAGGATCAGGATAAATGGAAGACTGAAACAGGGAATCCAATTGTTGGGGTGGAAGCTCGTCCCCTTTTTGGAAATAATCGCCGGCCGGAGGAAAATCGGGGAAAACCGGAGGGCTGGCGAAAGAGCTCGGATTGTTGCCTTGCGTTAGCTGGGAATTCGGAGAATTTTGGGACTTTTTTGAAGCGTTTGGGCTGGAAGTTATGTTAAGAGGAATGTTGTTTAGGTTCAAAGGGGTGGTGGCGCTACCCTTGGGGCGCTGTCTTGGCATAACGCTAGTGCCCTCTACAGTGGGAGTTGTTGGTACCATTTTTACACCCTGCACTTTCAGTTGAGTGGCGCGTTTTTGTTCTGAATCATACAGAGGCACTGACAATTCCTCTAGTACTGGTTTAGGTTCTTTCTAAAATTCTCATTTAAGCTTACAACATAACCACTGCAATTAGAATTATACCTTGAAATTCTTTATGGGGTTTAGTTTGCCTAATAGCTCAAAGGCTATGCAACTGACTTGATAAATGTCTGGTCTAATATCCGGATCTGGTTCCAACATGTAACCTAAGATTCCAGTTAAATTTGTTGCACTCAGTGATAAAATTATTCACTTACGTATCAATTGATGAATGCTTTTTGAATATTGAGAAGTATCTGGAATGTAGAAGTTGCCACTTTGGATGGCCAAAGTGCTTTCACCAAAAGGCAATGTGAAGAAACATATTTTATACAACAAACATCCTAAAGCCTGAAAATGTAACAAATTAGACTATAGGGATTGTTGAGAATAAATAATTACCCAAATATCAGCCTTAGTGGTTATTGATTTTCCGCAGTACATATCGACCATTTCTGGCGCTCTATAGCTCAAAGTTGTGTATTTTTTAATTTCATCTTCCACTAAAACAACGCCCTTTTCCGATGGATTTAACACTCTAGACGTGGCCGATCCGAAATCACATAGTAAATATGTATCACCTTCAATTAATATATTCTCTACCTAGAAATGGAAATATAAAAACACAAAAATTTAGAATAAGAGCCCAAAAAATTCTATAAAAGAAATAAGAGTTTGTTTATAGGGAAAAACCTATTACTATTCACAATTTTTTGTGTACTATTCTAAGTATTGTTACCTTTAAATCTCGATGCATAATAGGCGTTTTGCAATGATGCAACCTAGCAACAGCTTCACATATATCACAGAAAATAGTTAAGACTTCAGTCTCGCTAAAATCTGGCCTTCCATGCTCTTTCATGACATCCAATAAACTTTGTCGGTAGTATGTCATGAGCAACATGACCTCAAACACTCCCCCTCCCAGGGAAATAAAACTAGAATCTATGTAGCCCACAATGTTTTTGTGCCCATTTAAACTACTCTAAAAAATCATGTGTGCGCCATTAGCTCCATATTTGACTAAAAATGTTCACATACAATTATTTGGAGTTCTCGTTTGGCAACATTTAAATCCTGCTCGTTATTGACATACATTCGCTTGAGGGCTGCTCGTGTATATGCCCCACCTATATACGCCTTTACTAGGTATACAATTGCAAATCCACCTAATAATTGGGAAAATAAACCTTACAATTAAAAAGCGATTCAGTTCAAATGATGTTAAATAGGTCATTACACATATTACATTTGTACCAGTTTTACCTGGCATTTCACAGGAAAATAGTAATAAAAATCGATTTCTAAGCCATGCATTTGTGTGTTGAATGTAAAAGGATTATTGTGGAAGCTAAATAGGTCTATATTACAAATCAATGTGTCCACCCTTTTTACAAAACAAAAATTACCTTCTGCCAGTATTTCTTCCACTTGAACAGTATGTGACCCAACTTTAAAAACCTTGCCTATAGCAGTACTAGGCTCTTTTGGGGTGGTTTCGATGTTTTTTTCTATTTTTGAGAACAATTTCTTCATGATGATGGACTGGAGGGTAGGAAAATTGGTGACATCAAATCGTGACTTAATACAGTGTGGCTCGTGGTGCTTTAATGAAATTTCGTTACGCTTGCGAACATGTTTTGGCCTACACTGAAATTCCGATGTTTTCTAACGTTTAAAAACTTAAATTTTAATTAAATAATTTCAAGAATACCCTTAACAAATGTGACTTACTACACCATTCGCAAAATTACAAAAAAAAAATGTGACCTGACAGCAAGAAGACTTTTAGGGAAGATGTCAATGTCAAATCAAACGGTATTAAATGAACGGTTTAACGTTTTATCTTTCAGCCGTATATTCTAATGAAAAAGACAGCATATTATCTATGACGTAATAATAATACTATAACATAAAAAAACTAAAATGTGGCCAATCAAAATATAACTTTCGATCTATCTCTCTTTTACTGGTTATATATGTATACTAAACAAAGACAAAGCAATTAATTGTGTCAAGAATCGTGACCGTCGTCCATATTAGTAAATAAAAAATTTAAATACCCAGAAACTATGGAAATTAATTATAAAAAACAAAAGTAAATGAATTGAAGAAATAATCGAATTATTAAATTTTCAAGCCTATTGAAAAATATGGTAAAAACTATTTTCTAAGCGCTCATCCACAATGCAATTTGACGATCCAACTAAACCAACCTATTCCCCAACACCCTCTTTGTCTACAGTACCTAAAACTCCCGTTGCTATGACTTTAAAAGCAGAGCTCGAGTGTGCAATGCAAAACTCAAAACTTGAAGATCCTCCTGATCTGGATGAAGATGAAATCTCCCAACACATGACTCAGTCCTACAGTGAAATTTCTGCCAAATCTGGTATAAGCCCTGAAACTGAAAACCAGAGCTCATTAATATTAGACTTAGACTCTGTGGAAGTGGATGAACAGTTTAGCAAGCGACCTGTCACCTTGTGCTATGAGCAAAGCTCTGAGAGGCCAGTGAGACCCTTAAATTTGGACGGAACTGTACGAGTTGAAGGTAACATGACTCATTTTGTGGCTGAAGATTTGGAGACCAAGATAAAGTTGTCAAGTCCTGTGACGAAAAAGAGTGAGACTCCCAGTGGGTCAAGGACAGGCACTCCTAATACTTTATACAGACAATTACTGGATCCTCAACTTGGGCATGTGAATGCAACTCTCATAAATGATCTGGAATGTGAAGTTCAAAGAATTGCTACATCTGTAGATAGTCTTGTAGAGAATTTGAGTGGAATTTTGCACTCAATCTCTTCAATAACTGCAGATAATGTGGATATTTATAAGAATGCCGTTTCTAAAATGTCAGATTCCATGGATGGAAACATAAAGAGTATGTACACTATGATGGCAAAAGCTGAAGAAATTACACAAAATATGAAAGGAGTTGAGGCTCAAGCTGTCAGAATTAAGGAAGTTAAGAAGCTTGTTGATTTATTGGAGTCATTTGTTTAATGTTAAGTTTTTTTATTCTGTGATTTTAGTGATGTTGACTAACAATAAACCACCTTTTTGTTAACCACTTTATTACTCTACTCATATTTTTTAGGATAAAACAGCCATTTCACACAATTTTAATAACCTTTCGTCAAGCATTTTACATAACTTGATTTTAACAAAAATAAATTAAAACTCTTTAAAGGATCTAGACAACTATTTCTGCTTTTATATTTAGGTAAACAATCCAATTTCTGAAAACCTAGGTATAACAGATACCATAAGGGCAAGTTTTGTACTGTTAAAATCAGTAGACCTTTCTTCAGTAACAGAATCTGAATCTGGCATCATTTTATTTGCAATGTGTCGTACAATTTTTCCTTCTGCATTGATATAAAAGGTGGAAAACCCATCATACCAAGCCTCATTTTCTTTAATTGTTTTTTTCATCTTCCACAGTTTGTATTTCCAGAATTGTACCATCACTTTAAAGCCAGACACCCCTACAATTCTCCACCTAATCCTCACAGTTCCATCTTCTGGGTGTTGTGTGATTTTCAAAATATCAAATTTTACATAAGCAAACTTTAAGTGTGCTATAGTTCTCAGCAGAGCTACTTGTCTCACATAATTGATTAGTCCTTCAGTTCTTACATTCCTAATGTTGTCTTCAAATACTATGTTTTTTGAGTAAAGTGAATAATCCATTGGTTGAATAAATATTTTTGGTAAAGATTCACTTAAAACTTTATATACATGCAGTAATTTCTCTGGAGGTGGTCGACCTTCAGTTCCTTGAGGTTTACTTGTTAATAGAATCTCTTCACGTTTATTGGTCGAACATAATTTATCAGATGTAACTAACTTACTAATTTGGGTTTTGGTAACAATGTCACTTGAAATTTCTCGGTTATCATATATATAACTTTCTTCAAGCTTAATGTCATTATCTGGAAATGGGTTGTCTACGATTCTTCGTTGAAGATGCACGATGTTAGAATACTGAACACTTTGACTAATTAAACACTTTTGAGAAAAGAGACCTAAATGCTTGGACGTAATTAAAGACCCAGTAAGCTTGTGGAGATATCTTAGTGCTGGTGGCATCGTGGGTAAATATTTTAAAAACTAATACGATTGATTTGCTTTAGGAATTTAGTAGGAATTAGCAAATTTCAATTTTTTTTCCAAACATTACCTCACTTTTAAGACTTTTGAAGTAGGTTAATCAAGAAAAAATTTGACTGGTGTAGAAAAAGCATATCTTAAAGTCAAATCCTTGTGATTGTTTAGAATTAGGTTCTTCATATTTCATTAAAAATAGCTCAGAAGTTCATATTCCCTCTTTTTTTACCTCTATGTGGTAAAAGGAGATAACTTATATTGGCGGATTATTACATCTGACGTAACTGATGTTAGTGAACAGACGTGACGGGTCAAAGAGGTGTGTCCAAATTTCCAAAACAATGTTAAAGAATTCAATTTTTTCTTCTAAATTATTATACTTTTCAAAGTTATAATAATTAAAACACAAAGATCTATCTAGTATTCCCCATACAATAAATAAAGACCTAGAGAAATGATCCATTACAGTAAAGTGTTAAGTTATAGTGCTTAAAAGCTAAAAAACCTAGAAAAGGTAGGTTATATTTACTTGAAATTTGTATCTATTTCCATTATTTTCAATAGATTTTAACATTTCGGCTATGCCCTCACTAAGAAAGAAAGTCTCATCTTATCTGCGTCAATTAAGCTTTTACCATGAGCCCAGAAGACATAATATTAACGAAAATGCCTTTGTCACCAAATACCTGCAAGGGTAAGTCTCAATTACCCATAGGTTTTAGCTCCATTTTCAATTCAAGCATTGCAGACAAATCCACTTAAGAGAAGGTCCCCCTATAATTTATGGTGAAGTCCCTACTAACTTGCCCAACTATGAATTGGGAAACTATGAAAGTGGCTCCAACTCAGTAGTCTGCTGTTACTCTGGTCCAAATGGAGGTCTTACCACGGTCAAAAGAACTGAAAAGCACCTTTCAGTCCCTGATGATGATATAGATTTTATAGACAATCCCGAAGATGAACTTAGTAAGTACTATTCCTTACTGGGATCATGGTTGTAGCATTTATTTAGGTTGTGCTGTACTGCTGTAGTAAATTTAATCTGAGAAGGTATAACCCACAAAAATGAAATATTTCAGTCACCCCAGCAATACCAAAAAAATCTCCTAAAAGGGTTGTAGGGCAACCCATAGATAATACTACAATGGTGATTAAAGTGGCCGGTAATGAGTATTGTGTGACCAATAGGCCCAAAAGACACAGTAAAAGTCACAGTCTTGGTAGCATATCAGATTTTGGTATACAAGTAGGGAAAACAAAGATAGACAAAGATTTTTATAACAGCTGTGATAAGGGAGAGGATGCAAATTCCAATAGCAATCACTCTCAATGTATAGAAAATGCAGTATGTGATAAAGAAGATACTACTATTACATCAGGTAGAGACATGGGCACTAACAACACCACGACGAGGAGGAAAGTTAGTGAAACTAAAAAACCTAATCTATCTAACATTAATCACAAACAAGACACATTGAAACATCACTTTTTGTCATCAAACAGGATTAGAAGTGGTGGTAGTTCAGGTAGTTCAAAAAGTCAGGGGGAAAAGGACAAGAACCATGCCCTGTCCAAATCTCAAAGTGAAGGCAATCCATTCCAGCACAAAAAGAGAGGAAAAATAATCCAGGTGCAGAGGCAACAGAGACAGAGGGGTATATAAACTGATGGATGAAACAAATGGGATAAACATATTTTTTGATCATATTTGAGGCGAGATATTCTTGAAATCAGACATAAAACAATATAAAAATAACATGTCAAAGTAATTGATTTCTTCAGGTATTACATTCAGAATAATGTAAGAAATGATGGTATTTTCATGCAATTTTATTTTTGCCAAGTACCTTAGAAAAAACCGGTTTGTGTTGCTTTTGAATATCACCCTTCTTTTGAAAAGTTGTTACAAGTAAAATCACAATTTTCTTAATTAAATCTAGGGGCAAAAGGGGATACATTTCGAAACTGGTTAGATAATGAACAGAGGTATATTTGCTTTCCAACCCATTTAACAAATGGGGCCAGCAAAAATAGTTGCTGCAGTTCTTCAGATAACGAATGTAGCTGAATATGTTCCAACGTATGCTAGTGTTTTTACTTCATCATACATCAAAGTTAGAAAGGATGTGCGTGAAACTTCTTACAAAATACTATTATATGGTATTAAATTTGTGTCATATTATTGTGCTTGCTGTTGAAATGTGGATCTGGTTGAAAAAATTATAATTGGCGTGACCTAAAGCATGTGTGATCCTCTTCATAAGGTCAAAGTGTGGTGATTCTACGAAATACCGCAATCACATTTATAAATTAAATAATTACGTTCAGACCTCCGTGAGTTCGTACATTGCTTTGTGCAAAAATAACCTGCTGGTTATTTTTTGGTTGTTACCTTTCTAACTATACACAAGATTTATTGGTAAAAACTTATGACTTACGTGGTAAACAATATGGATAAAAACTGGTAATAATGAGACAAAGCGAACGACTCACCATTTCGCAAAACCAATCGTGCTGTGTAAGCTTCCCACAGGGGGTGTCTGTTCCTTTAACAACAAACAGGAAACTGTTTATATGGAATGGCCTGGTTGCCACATAAATTTGAGTTTAATAAGACACAGGTCTTAACATGTGCCGTCCTTATTAAATAAAATCTCAGTTATTACATAAAACTAAGTGTTACTTAACTGGTTAGAAAAATAACTATTATATTTTGTTTGTTCGGTGCTCCTGAAATCTAATATTTTGAAAATAACAAATAGCAACTTTATCCAGGAGTGTTACGAACTTATAAGGGAATTATGTGAATGCCATTCAGATAAAGTTATTTGGATTGAATGGCTTCACATGGTCTGTAAAGATATATACGGGAAAACATTTTATTTGTATTAGAGAAACTGTACTAGCCCACAATGTTCGTTTAGAACTAGTCAAAAAGTTACTCCACCTGGATCGAACTCACGTTAACAACTTTTACACAAGTGTGGAGTTAAATTAACTTTAGATAAAGAGGAGTGGCATGGCAATATGGTGTTGATGTGGAAGGACACAAGACAGTCAACAACAGACTTTCAGCTATTGTTGACAAAGCGTCCACCGATTTTCGCTTTAGTGCGAGCAAAAAAATGTACGTGTACAAATATTGAGGCTAATTCGGTTCAAGGATCTCATTTAGCAGCAAGTCAGCTTGACGAGGATATTCCCATTAATCCACCTGCAACAGATACATCAGGTGATGAACGTTGATAGTACCAATGATAGTAACATTAATGAGCCATAAACTAAAGAGGCCAGTGAATGGGAGAAAATCAGATTCAGCATGAAGTCCGCAATAGAAATTCTCAAATAGTGGTGGGGAAACAATTTAGTTAGATGAAATTCCTTCGCATGTATCGTGGTTACGCCAAGATGTTCCGGTGACCAGGTAGCGGCGCAAATGCCAGAAATAAATTAAAGTCTCTTGTGTGATTAACTCCCAACAAAATATCACCGCTATTCCTATATGGATATATTACCCGTTTAGCGAATTGATGAAAAAAGGGGGAATGATATTAACGCTCTGTATAAAAAAAAATAATATAAATTCGTGCATTCTTGACGCAGCTGTTCTGACCACAAGCATATCGATTTTCTGATGAGCAGCGAAACAAAATTCGAAAATGGTGTCCGATTTTATTATACGTTTTATACAAGGTGTAACATATCATCGTGGAGATGTTTCAGGGGGCCACCTCACATATCGAAAGTGGCGCGTTTTTGACCATGGATCTATTAACATTTTTTTAATATTTTGCAAAGTACTGTCGTCCCACGAAATGTCTGCATTACGATATGTTACACCCAGTGGATAGGGTGAATTTCCAGTGAGGGATACGATATACAAAAACTGCCGAACTTGTGCTTAAAAATAAAACTTGATAGAAATGCTCTCATCTCTCATCATCCTTATCCATATATATATATATATATAACTATATGTAATCTATATGTATCTATGATAACTGAAGAGGTAAGTCCTAAAGCACTTACAGGTAACTTCTCGATATATTATACTAGCTCACGCTCCAAAGTGTTTTTGTCTCGTCTCGTTTTAGAAACATTTCGCTTCAAGAAATCTTCCAAAAATTTGTTTGTCCCGTTTGTTCTGTTCAGCGGTTTAGATGAGATGTGAGATTTGTTGGCATGGGAGTTTTACAATTATTATTATGCATTGTTTCACCGTCTCCTTAGACATGGTCGAATTTATCAGATCTGGGAGCAATATCTGGAAGTTATTCTGTGAGATGAAAGAATCGGGGAATTTCCAGATATTTCTCTTTTAAGTGTTTTGTATTTGTTCCAAGCTGTTTTTATCTTGGGCCAATTTTTGAGCTTTGGCAGGTTTTAGGTACTTTCGAAAATCAGTTTGATGCACGTTTTATTAGAGATATACGTTTTCGTAGATAAGTATTTAGCGACGTGTGGTTGGATCTTGGTTGACTAACTAACCAGCATGTAGATATCTGCCAATAGAGGCATCTACCAGTTGCTTGATGCTTTGATATTTGTAATTTGAACTAACACTAATAAAGCCGGATAGTTTTTTTTATGTTTTCAAATACGACCAGCATGCTTGAATTGAAGTTTTTGGTTTTTGCATGATAATTTCATTCACCATCGATCACAATTATAACCACATCAATAGAAATAAATTTTATCGTGATATTCTTGTTCGAATGTGACTCATCCATCGAAATTTCCAAGGGATTTTAGACCGACGTGCTCATTAGTGCCTTTGAACGAATCGATACTTTTCAACGCGCGAGTTATATCACGTGTGATTCATCTTATTCAACTTATGGTCTATTCGTCTTCAAGGCAGACACGATCAAAAGCATAATAAATGTCAATTCGTCGTAAATGTCAATGTAATAGTAAATGTCATCTACCACGTGACTAGCAGCTGATTGGTCTATACCAGGTGCAGGTGACGTATCGTTTTACGGAGTTGCAATCAGTTTAATTTTCGGTGCTTTTGTATCTACCCTTACATAAATGTTATAAATAGTTATTTATTGTTGTTTGTGATTTGTTGTTATTCTCATCTACTATAAATTTTTGGTATATTTAATTATTTTAACAATACGCTCACATATCGCCCTTTGTTACATTTTAAGGACCTACGTGCGGCCCTGTTATGTATGCTTTTGCTGTGTCTGCGTGCGTTTGTTTTGATCGCGCCTGTCTTGAAAATAAACAGAGTTTAATTTCCACTCATCTTATTCTTTCATATTCGTATTTTAGGCTGAACTAACCCCGCATATTCAACCCTGTAACTGATCGCTCAAATGTACCTTATAGGCTTTTTTTTTTTTTTATTGCTAATTAGCTTCCCTTCATGGCTTCATACAAACAACTCGCCACAAACAAGCAAATTTTAGGTGATGAATCGACGGAAAGTGCGAACCAAACCTCTACTTTTATCGACGACTCTGCACTCCCTGCAGAGTGGAATAGAAAATCAGATTTTTGCTACGGGATTTCCGATAGTTTATATGACAAAAATCAAGCGACGAAGCTTAAAAACGGCGACCCTATCGCCGACTGTTTCGGCATTATCACAAGAAATGATTCTGCCATTTTAGCCGTAGCTGATGGCGTCAACTGGGGTAACCTTTTAATAACAACAATTGAATTTTTTTTTAAAAGAATCCATAGGGGAGAAAGCGAGCATAGCAGCCAAATCTGCCGTCCATGGCTCCTTACACTACCTCAATAAAATAATTTTCAACGACACGAAACCGTTTGAAAATCTAACGAACAAGACTGAAGAGGGGACTTTAAATAACGGCTCATTGAATCCCTGCGAAACTGCCAATCTCGTGTCAAACACTCGTGAGGTGTTTGTGTCTTTGTTGAGGGCTTTTAATTGCGCTCATGATCTCATCTTGGAGAATGAGGTGCTAGTACCGAACCAGCGCTCGAAACCAATTACAAACAGTTGCTTTTTAGGGTATGCTCACGACTCTTACCATCGCAGTGGTACTGCCCTTGAGGCAAAGTAATGGTGCTCAAGATTTTCAATATGTTTGTTGTGTTTGTAACGTCGGAGACAGTTTAGCCTATGTTTACTCCCAGAAAAACGGCATCAGGGAGCTAACTAAAGGTAGTTAGAGTTAATACTTAATTTATTTCAAACCCTGCGTCCCATTCTGATATAGGTTCTCATGATGTCAATCGCAATCGAGACATGAGAGATGCTCTAGGTGCTTTAGGCCCTGTGGATGGTATAAACCCAGAATTGAGCAACCTAACTTTGTCTATAACGACCTTACACAAAGGAGACATAGTTTTGGTGGCTAGTGATGGGCTGACTGACAATTTCGACCCTAATGTCTGCAGATTTACTGTCAACAAGAAGCCCGAGAAAGGGGCAATTGTTCGGGAGAAACAGAAGAGAACTGCTGTTCGAGGGGAAGAAGCTAAAGCTCCCGATAGTAGATTAGATGAAGTTTCAGTGCAAAAACCACCAGTAAAACCTCCCAGGAGGAGCAAACCTAGGAGTTCCGCATCCAGTGCTAGTCACTCGGAAAGGTCAAACTCTTCAGTGGAAAAAGAGATAAAAAACAGCAGTGGGCAAAGTACCTCTAAAGCTCAATTGGAAAACCCGTTAAAGGCCCATTTTATGAGAGAAAATTCCCTAGACGAGCCTAAAAAATTTGACAAGGAAAACAACCTAAACCATCAGAAAGCTCCTTCAAATAAGGGAAGCACTTTAGGGACCAACCAAGCCGTTCAGACCTATCGAATTATGAAAGCTAAAACTTCCTTGGATTTGCGCTCTCAATCCAAAATCCAAATAACAAGGAACGAAGACGGGGTTCCCTATGTCACTCCAATCCAGCGCTACGAATTGCAATTGCTATTGATGGAGGACATTCTGCGCAACGGCATTTCTGGGAGGGACACCCCCGTTACAACTGCAAGAAAATTATGCGAAAACCTCCTCAATTTTACTATGAGCATCACCGCGGCGAAGCGACGCACTTTGGAGGATCAGGAATTATATTTCGACAATCGGAATGGGCTTTTGGTGGAGGTGTCAGACAACCAGAAGAAAATCCGAAGGAAGAGGGCTTTGGAAAAGGTGCAACCGCTGCCCGGAAAGCTGGACCACGTAACTGTGGTAGCGTGGAATGTGGGAAACGTCGGGTGAAGATGGTTGATAGGGTAAATGACAGCCATTTGACTAGTCACACACTTATATAAGGATCAATAATACACTTGTATAACTAACAGAGTATTTTTGTATTTTGGGATATTTTCATTTAGTCGCAGGTTTATATAAACATATTCTGATCTATATTGGTTGCTTGAGGAACATCTGTGGTACGCAGTTTTCTTCCGAAAAATTCGTCGAAATTTTATAAATTGATTTTAGTGTTCCGTTAAGAGTTCTCAGCTTTGCCGTTCCTCCAGGTGGACTGCTTCGTGGTACCATCGAGTAGCGGTACTTGGTCGTTCGCATCACCGTTTTCGTCACGTTACCTGGTAATCCTTAGAGTGATTTTACCTGAAAACTTATATTTTTGTCCATTTACAACGCACGCGATACGTTGCTTCAGCATCGATGCACAAAATAACAATACACAAAGTAACATCTGGGCAATTCAATGTATGTATATTTTCCGTTCAGTCGTACCACTGAGGCCCGGTTTTATGCAGATGCGTCATCTTCGTCCCGTGTGTTAACGGAAATCTATCGAGTGAGTGGGTAAAAACGTACTTTTGGACTTCGGGTGATTCCAAATCTTAGATCAATCTCGGATTTTGTGAAACCTTGTTAGGCTTCTCGCAACTGCAACAATAAGTAAGACTGCTGATCAAACCTTGTGAGACTCGACCAACTTCATCAAAATACTAGTACAGCAATTAATAATTCGCGAATTGCTTAACAAGGCTTTAAACTATTTAGAACAGTTTTATTTGTATTATAATTACTCATATAATTGAGTATCCGCCTCTGAGTTTAGTAAATTTCTCTCTTAATTTCCAATTTAGACAGTTTTTCGAATAACATTTCTTACTTTAAATAATTCTTGTGTTATCAACAACATTATACATATTAAAAAAAGAAATTACAAACATTAGTTTTGTAGCGTATTTTAAATATTTTAAGGAGCCTAAATACGATAACACAAAATTAAGTGTACATCCACCAGTTTTTTCAAAATATTTACGGAATTTGGAAAACCAATGTTGTTTACAGATTTATGTGTTGTTGTTTTTATATGTGTCTCGGTTAATTCCTGCGTTTGCCAGCATAAATAAATCAATAGTAAACAATGGCACGTGTTCGAAGTTAAATATGTATCGATACGAGAGAGCCAATTATAAAGTGGTGTTGTCAAGGAAAATCGTTTTGTGAAATAGGAAAATTGATTGACACAAATGATTTCACAATATAGAAAAATTGTTAAACGGTACTGATATGAAGGAACAATTGAAAATAATCGTGGAAGGGGGAACGAAAAAGATGCAAGCTCTTGAGGATTAGCGTTACGTTTTGCAACAAATAAAAGAAAATTTTAAAAACTATTACTCCACCATTACGTCAAGAGATCGAGGCAAGAATACAACGTACGATGTCTATTGAAACAATACGAAGAGTACGTACTTCGAAATAATAATTTTCATAGTAAGATTGTTCATAAGAAGCCCCTCATTTCGAAACGAAGTCGGTCTTAAAAGATTGAATTTTGCCAAAACGTTCGTAAAATATGGTGCATTCGTTCTTGTGGAACAGTGTAATATTCTCTGATGAGACAAAAATTAAATTTTTTGGCTCTGACGGTCGCCAAATTGTCTGGAGGAAGCCAAATACTGCCTTCGAATCAGAGCACACAGTTGCCGCTGTAAAACATGGAGGTGGTAGTGTACTTTTATGGGGTTGTATGGGCACTGGTGGAACTGGAACTTCAGTATTCGTCGACGGCGTCATGGACAAGAACAAATGAAGAATGTCTCGATGTTATTACTTTCACCAGGATAACGATCCGAAGCAGAATGCTTCTTTAGTTAAGCAGCGACTCACACACAACGTACCTCGATTAGTAAATCCACCCCCACAATCACCAGACGTCAATACCATAGAAAGTTTGTGAACGAAAATTAAAAAGGCCCTTAAAAAGCATCAGTCTTGGAATATCCCTAAGCCCAAGCAAGACATTTTGGACGTGTGGGAGAGCAATCGGTCTTCCGTTACCAAAAAGTCGGTTGCATCTATGTCGGATCGTCTATAGGCCGCAAACGAAGCTATTGGATTTGCGACCGATCATTAAAAAAAATAATCGTATTAGCCCACTAATGATTAAGTGATGCATATTTAATTTTGTTTTGCCCTATTTAGCTTTAGTTTCTTAAAATATTCAAAATACGCTGTAAAGCTAATTTTTGTATTTTTTTATTTAACGTAATGTTGTTGAGGCCGCAAGAATGATTTAAAGGGATAAATATCATTCGAAAAACTCTTGAAATTTGAAGATTACAAGAATATTTGATAAATTCAGAGGTGTATACTCAATCACATGAGTAACCGTAGGTATTTTCCTGCAACACACGCGTTATGTATTATTATACATATACGTTCTTGGGACTCTGAAATACGTCTAGATTGATTTCGGATTCTTTCGGGTACGTTAGTCATTCGTGAATATTCTTACAATTCAGTACCGGGCGTCTTAATAATTACCCCGATGCAACGTGTAAAATAGATTGGGCTACATTGGTATCTCCGTTGTTTCAAAGAGCAGATGTAGAGCTAGCTGATTTTTGGACATCCCAAATGTGATACTGCCAAGTTGTGCAACAGAACAACGTCGATTATGGCCATATCTGTACGTGGTTATAGAAGTGAAAATCGCTACTCAATGGTGCGGTGAAATGGCTTATCTATGGGAACCCTAACGGCGTTAAAAGATAATGCATGAAATTATTAGTCGATATAGGTTTATACATTTCATAAATTTGTACGGTTTCGTGCTGAAATTATTATTTGCTGAAGACTAGCAGTAGCGCAAGTTGTATATTTGACTCTACAGCCTTATAGTACATATTGGAGATACCAAAGTTAAAATCAAAATCTGCAAACTCGTAAGGAAAGCTTTTACGTATAAAATTTAAGTCTGTGTGCAATTAATGAAACTTTAACAGGGAGGATTTATTTATTAACGTTAAGAACCAAATTCTATTTTTGGAAATCGGAGGTTTTGGGGAAGGTAAGGATTATTGAAAAATCGTACTTCTTTTGTGTTTAATGTGCTAAAAAGTTCGTTCATTGGTTGTACTCGTCGCAATTTACACGGTAATTTATTTAAGTGTCGTTCTAATTTTTATATTGCGAATAATGGCTAATGCAAGTAAGAATAATTATATAGTTCATATTTTCGTAATAGTTAATTTCTGTTGTCATTATTTAAATAAACCTTATACTAAAATTTCGCATTTTTGTTTCCATCGTTCGGCAGGACATGATATTAGGTTTTTTTTATTTGCCAAGGAGAAACTTCTTGCAAACAAAGTCGATAAATTAAAGGCGAAACACAATCAAACAGCTCGATCTCACCGGCAAAATCCGGTGTTTTTGGTACAGGCGAAACGGGGTAATTACAGACGAAGAGAAATATGAACGCGACCGGCGAAACTTTAAAATTTGCATTTCGAAATTGGGGAGAGAGTAGTCTAAAAGTCGAGACCTTTTAAAACGCAACCGTTAGCAAATTGGGATATAAATTCTTTTCGTCCCTTTTTACAGAGGCGTACTATTCACAATTCTGTTAATGGTTAGCGCTAACGGTCTTGAGAGTGAACCGTTTAAAACTATCGCAATTGCGTTAGTATTCCCAAAATAAGAATAAAAGCCCGGTAAATTTCAAACATCTAGTTTCAACGAGTACCGAGAGATGACGCTCGCATCGATGTTCCTTGAAACCAGCTACGCGAGAACCGGCAACGTGGGAACCGGTGCTGGTCACTCGACTTTTTACGCACTTTTCTTCCGTCGTTTTATTGGGCGATTCGCGAAGTGTTACACTGAAACTCGGAGGTGAGACCCAATCGGATGCATTCCTAAATTATAGAATTTCCGATATCTTCCAAATTTGATTGAGTCCCTCGAAATGGGGTTTCGCAAAATAAAACATAAAAATGAACGCCTCTGAAACCTTTTCTGACCCGAAAAAAAGGGAAGTTTCTAAACCAACAACGAACGAGGTTCGCGAGGCAGGGAAAATAGAGGCCGAAATAAAACTAAACCTAATTGGTTTGCAAATCAGCCGCTCTGATCAAAGATAAGAGTCGAAATTGTAATTACTTTCTTAATTACAACTCAAATAGATAATTAGTTTTCGTTAGGAACTACGGCGAAACAATGCGAGGCGCCACAGAGTAACGATTTCGGATATTCTGCGTGCCTTTGGTAATTAAATGTTCTTTATGTCTTTGCAATTTTAAGCTTGATTTGGAACATTAACGAGTTTTTGTGGCGGTTTGTTTATCGGTCTACTTTTGGCCAAAACAATAATTGTTGCTTGCGACAGGGAGAGCGGTTCTACAGTGAAAAAAGTCGAAATTTGTCGGGTTCGTGTGCGCCGCTCTCATGACACGATGAATTTTTGATGGTTTTTTAAAAGGTAATTTCGCCGGGTCTAGTTGCATCATTTTATATTAAATTCTTCAAAACGTTTTATTGCGTCTTTTAGTGTGGTGTTTCAACTTACCTCACGGAACATAATATACCGGCCATAACTCTTAGCCGTAAGAAATCGAATTCATTTTATCCAAACATCCTTCACAAAGATTATATCGAACGATATAATTAGGCGGCCACGTTGATGATCTCAAGTTTCTTACACCTAAATTTGATTTCGCATCCTCCGACGCGAGACGTGGCTTATCTTTTCTGTGGATCTTGTGCGAGTCACCCTTTGACTTTAGAGCTTTGGCTGTGCCAGTGCTATCTGATTTGGAAAAGCTTTCGGCAGTGAAATTTAATCAGAAGATGTATCGAGAGTAAATGGGCTTTATTAGCTAATTGCATGTACATTTTCCGTGCCTGAATAATGACGTATTATTCCCTGTCTCTGTTTTAACAAACGATCATTTATATCGCAGGCTGAAAGAGATGGTAGAGAGCTGCCTTACGCCGTCGATTTCTTTATTAATCATACTCCATAAATAATAGCTTTTAGGTCACAACTTTTGATTAATCCGGCAATTAATCATTTGTTCCTAAAACCGCAATGTGTTGTTCTCGATTGCGAGAAACATTTTTCAAAATATTGACGTTTTAATGAAAGTGTTATGTAATGTATTAATTTCAGTCGACCGTGCTAGAATAATTTCTTCTCCGTAGCGAAACGCAATTTTGGACTTTATCGTGCCACCCTGAAGGAAATTTTCGCCAATATTATCCCCGGCGCCAAAGCTAAAGAAAGGAAAGAGTATACATCTGCGGCTCGATCCATCAATAAGGATTAGGCAAGCCTGAGGATTCTTTGAGCCGGGACTTTAACTGGATTTTCCGAAAAATTCGACCAAAAAGGGATTTTTGATCAATTCACTCGACCTAAACTCTAAATCTTGTATATCGCATTAAAAGCAAAGGTTATTGGACAAGTTTTATAGAGAGGAAATCTCGAGACCTGACATCAATAAATGGGAGATTTTTGGGCTGGGGAATTTTCGTATTGAATATTGGTTTTGAGAACGAATGAGCACGGCCACACAAATGATTTTTTTCAAGTGTAGAAACTAAGAAAAATGGCGTATTTCAGTTTGGGATTTCATTCGGCCCCGAAGAGGCATCGCATAAACGTCAAACCTTCGTCAAGTTTGCTGAAACAATATTCAAAATATGTGTGGACCGAAGTAGGTGCGATTTCAGACAAACGTTCGAACGATCGCTTGTCAGCAGCTTTTCTTGCGTTTTAAAAGTTCGATTTGATGTGCTTCCGAGGAACATTCGAGTCAATAATATTCGCTAGGAAATTCTCAGATTTATTTGTATACTCGATTGTATCCTGACAATCTGAAGAACGTAATTTTTACGGTGCCGATAACGTGTTTCGAAGCTTTCTTGACAATTTGGTGGAGGCGGCGGTATTTGATTGCAGGATCCCAGCTTAATGTCAGCCGCAATTTCCGTATTTTCGTCATTATTTTTTCAGACCAAGGCTTTTATTTTAAAAATAAATACAAAGAAAATTATGGCCCTCGCGATCTCTAAGACTTTCTTTTTGTCTGGCGAAAACCTGGAAAAGCGTAGAAGATTTATCAGCGTTACATCACGCCTTAACTAAGACGTTCCGGAGATAATTTCAGTCCCTTAAAAAGGAAGATGCGCTTACGTTAAGCGGCGAAATGCATATATCAACGGTAAAATTTCCCCTGTCTAGATGTTTCTTTTGTTACACATTTTATTCCCCAAGAACTAATTGGAGAACCGTATATATATATATATATATATATATATATATATATATATATATGTGTTGTTTAGATGTTTCTGGATTTAAGTGATTTCGATCCAATACATCGGCCGTCCTGCACCTGCACCAAGCAACACAATGTCGAATTCCGCTATTTGATAATTAGGATATGAATATAATTTCCGTTTACGATTATTTCTCGATAAACAGCAAAAATACATTAGTGTCCAAGCCGGTTCAGTTTGTAACACAATTAAATCGAGTCAAAATGCCCATATAATGCAGTCCATGGACCGTTCCCTGGAACAGCGCCATTTTGTTTTAGGCCAGAGTGCTTTTAGTGTAATAAACATAAACTGGATTTTATCGAATTCAGCGGCGAAATTGCTAATATGTGCTTTTGTCGTGATTGTGAAGGAAATGAAATTAATTTATTTCGAAAAAAAGCGGCGTCAATAATCTCTGATAACCCTGGAAAATGATCAGTAAAAGTTTTAAATGTCTCTACCACCTGCTTCCCAAATTTACACGTTTCACATTTAGCTTCGGCTAATGTTAAAGGGGCGGTACCTCGTAAGTTTTGAGAAAATTAAAATCTGAAACACCTCTAAAGTTTAAATTACACGGCGTATTTCTGATTTTGCAGGAGAACGTGGGGAGTTTCTCTCAGAATCCTCGGCGCGGTCCTACACGATTTCTTTTGGTGTAATTCGGATGTAAGGGCATAAAAGTAAAGGAAAAAGGTGGTGTTCGTTTTCCCTTCAAATGAAATTTCGAGCCATTATAAAAATCGGAAAGAAGGGGAAAACGACTCTCTCCATAATAATTGGGCAAGTCATAAGAAATTGAATTTGCCTGGAAATTATTATACGGGGTGTGTCACGCACGGGGCAAATTTCGGGATGATGTTTTTCTGGCGATTTCTCAACCACCTGGGCTTTCCACGACCTAATCACAATTGATTTACGTACTCGAGCCCATCGATCTTCTCCGGCAATATGTTTCTTTAAGGGTCCTTAAATATACATAATATAACAAAAATATAAAATTTTATTGCAATGGAAAAGTCATATCGGGCCGGAATATCTAATAATCCGCATCCCTGCCGAATCCGACAGCGCCATGAGGGTGACAGGTGTTCCCGATGGCTACTTATGCTTTCTCCGGTTTAAATTCATATCTGCATCTTGAGAAGGCCGTAAACCGGGCCATATCGTCATTTGCTCCACCAGCTGACTTATTCGATGGAATAGAATAAGGGCAATTTGGGACATTTTCAATTTCCGGCCGGATTACTGATGACTACTTTTAAATAACTCCTTTTAGGTAATTTATTTTCCGATGTAGACAGAATTAAAAGAAAATAGCCCCTGGACGTATTTTTACGTTTCGGCTCGAGCTTACGCTCCATCAAAGATGCCCCCGTAAACAGCTTCCGGGGGAGCAATCTTGATTCACGATTGCGGGCTATATACGTTCAATTTTGCAAATAAACTATTTTCGAATTTGGGAACGCACCGACAGCAAAAATCTCTCCACATCTGAGCTCTGTTTATAAAAGGGCCCTCGACGTTCTCGCTGTGTCAGCTGACACAGGCCGCGGTATTGTCCCACAACCAGGCTGTAAAATTATTAATTCGAGCAGATTTTGGATGGGGATGCATTCGCGTTGTCCCCGTCACAAAAAAATCAACACAATCGTTTAAAACTGAGCGGATTTGCGCTAGGAGAGCGATTCAAACACAAAAAAGGATGAGCGCTAAAAAAGCGCCGATATAGCAGTTGTTTTGCTGGTATTAACAGCTGTTTAGTGCCTGTAAAAAATTGTTGAAAAGAATTCCAGTCAAACGTTGCCGAATTGTGCTAACGTTGCTTAGAACCAGTACCGGCCTTCGGGGAGGAGCGACGGTCCGGGGCCGCGGTTTTTCTTGGCGGCAGGGTAGAGGGGGAGCGGTAAATAGAAATTTCTTCCGGGGCGCTAGACTTTCCCATACGATAGCGTCGGTCTTGCTTGTAACGACGAAAATCCTGCAGAAAACCAACGCACACACCGAGACCGATGCCTCGACAACGGCTCGCTGTACCGGATGTTTCTGAATAGACGGTAGAAAATTTAATTTGTGAATCCTGAGCCAAATTCGAGACGAAAGGTTCATATTAAGATGCGGCCGAAAACGCTCCGGCTTCGATCCACGGGGTGTTGAAAAAATTCCCTTTTTAGTTTTTTTTTTTTTTTTAAATTTTAATTATTTATTTATTTATTACCGAAACTTGCTGAAAATCTTTACGTGTCATACGCCGAGTGTTTTCTCCAGACGTGCATTGTCGGACTTTGATTTCGAACGCGGGGGTGGTGCGGCTCGGCTGGCTTTGAGCGCTACCGTCCATTACACGTCTCTCCGTTAATTTTCCGAGTCTTTTGGACAAATTTCTGAAATCCGCACCGAGTTTTCGCACTTTTCAGTCGCTTGCGAAATTTCGCTCAAGCCAGCGGTTCGGGTGATGCTCGCGGTGGCGCTCAAGGGCGTTCACGCCCGTCAATTCGAACAATAAAGGAACACTCGGTGGAGTCCGCCACGACTCTTTGCCGCACCTGCCTGCTGTCAAGTTTGACAGCTGGCGACTCGCGGCGGCGCGAAACGCCAAAAAACGATGGTTTTTCGGCTTGTAAAATCACAAAAGTATTTTTTAACGCCCTGTAGATCGAAGCCGAGGCGTCGTTCGATGTCTTCGTGCGAACTTTTACGTCTTGGCCTCGGCTCAGGGCCCGTCTATCAAGTTTTTCGTCACCTTTTCAAAAACACCCTGTATGTGTGTGTTCCAGGGAGCTGTCCAGGGCTCAAATGACTGCTTTCTTATGTAAAAAGACTAAAATGACAAATGACCCGGGTCTCACGAGATAAATATTTAAAAGGAAAAACCGCCAATCGAAAACCGTAACATTCAGGAACGGAAAGAAAATGGAAAACAGATTAAATGGTGGGACGTGAGCGTTTTGAGGATGGGGCAAATATTATGATAAGGGGGCGCGAAGAATTCAGATTAGTTAGGGAAAGAAGTTATCTTATTTCGGAAAAACATTATTATAAAATGTAAAACGATCCGAAAGTATGCCGTTCACGTTTGCTCTAACCGCTTATTCCTCCAGGATCACATTTTGCACGCCGTACATGCAGTCGGTTTTATCTTTTCTTAACCTACGGGTTTTACTCGTCATTACTCAGTATAGCTCTGTGTCTTTGCCTTAAAGGAAAATACATGATTTTATGGGTATGACGTCCTATTTGTGAGACGCCCTGTATAAATTTTGATGCCCGGGACGTTTAATTTAAGCGGTACCTCCGGAACGAAGAGTCGCGATTACAAGTTAATACCGCATAAACAAAATAGGCTCCTTCGGATGTTTCGTCGCAGAATGTCTTTTACGGTTATAACGTGCATAAAAAATTATGCAGTAAATTATCTGTACGCCCTGGAGGGCCAATTTTTCGGCTCGCTTTCTTAGAAAATTTGTTTTACGCGCACCGACATTCATTCATACAACGGGCGACGTTTTTATTCGCGGAAAACGCCGTAAAAGTGTCTTCCTTCAGTTGGTTTATGGTGATGTCTCCCTTCGTGTGTCCTGTTCACTAAACGACTCTATATTTTTTGACTTCGGTTTTTCGCCACTTCAATAAGATAAACTTCGAGGATCGATCTAAGATGCAGGAAGAGAGGAATCATGAAATATTAAAAAGACTGCTAGTAAAAACACATGCATAATCAAAATCCGGATCTCCATTATCAAAGAAAACAAAGAAAACGACTATATTGAATGGTCAAGGGGGGCACCGCGGCGCCGCAAACTCTTACATCCGCTCCCGTTTTAAGTACAATACACGCCTCACTGACGATGTCAATCTCACTGCTTCGCGTCGCCCATCCCGCGAAAACACCCAAAAAATTGATATCGCCAGCCTCACTATTGATCTCCTGACACAATGGCGAACGTCGCCCTTTAGTTAATTTTTAAATTTTGTCGCCGACCAAAAACGCAGGAAGGAAAAAGACGTTGCATGAGGCCCCCCTCGCTGAATGGTCCTCAGAATTCTTAAAGAAAAAGGCTTGGATAGAGGCAGTCTTATGAGAAATTCATGGCAACTCATTGAAATGTAAAAGATTGAGCTAGATAGCCAGAGCGACCCTGTTACATATGTATTGTTACGGCTGAACAATGTTTGCTTACATGGGCTTTGAATAATAGTGGTTAATCGGACGCTAGAGGACAACTCCACATATTTATCCGGGATATTTAAATAAACGTTGTTTTGTTATTTGTTTTCTTTCCCATTTTTATCTGAAATATCCGAGCGGACTCCTTGAAAGAGATGGGATTAGTCGCAATAATATGCGAACGTCTCGTAGTGAAGAAAACTCATTTCCAAGCACAATAGTATTGTGGTATCAAAGCGGGCTTTACAAAGCCGTCAAAACAACAGCTTATCTGTTGCTTTATACACCAGCCCGTCAAAGACTTCTTGCTTATTTTACGGGTGAACTTTTGAAAAAGTTCGATAACACGGCCGTGTCAATACTTAACCCAATTTCCCGGAGCATCAGACGAAAAGTGGGGGGGAAACTCTAGAGCCGTTATATTCTGCATTCGGCAGCAGATTTTTATTTTATCACGAGAAAAAACAGGTCGAAACAAAACGTTTTCCAACTCGCTGATAAAAGATACTCGAGTTTTATAAAACACTTCCGATACACAATCAAAGTATGCTTTGTCGTTGGGCGCTCCAGTTATTGCCAGCTACGTTATCGAATATCCTCGATTTTGTTCAGTTTTGAGGAGTCTTTCAGCCATGCGAATGGCTTTGGATGCAGAAATAACAGGAATTTGGGAGTTACGTCACCGCCGCGTCAAGAAACCGTCGAGGTCGAGGTGGTCGTTGATAGGTGACATTACGTCAAAAATCGAACTGATTACCGCGGATCGATGGCGCCACCCACCATCGGATCGGTCCGGGTCGGTTTGCGACCTCCACTCGGACGACATTTTTGAATCAAGCCGTTTGTAGTTCATTAACAAATCTAGGAATGTCCCCATCTCGGTCCAAGTCGTTCGAATTTCGGGGATTGCTTGCTGATGTTTTTCCCTGAGGATAACTCCGCTTTGCTTTACTCAATTGAAGAATTTTTTAATAAGGTTAGCTAAATTCAAAACGCATCCCAGGAACACTTGTTCTCGCTGTGAAAACGTTTTAAGAACATTATGATTTTGCTATCAGCCTCACAACTTGAGTAATTAGGGCTTGATGACTACGTGCTCGACGCAGAACTGCTATAAGTGCAACGTTCAGTCTGCAATTAGAAACGCCTTGACAATTTGATAAATTTTTCTTTTTTTTTCCATCTCGGTTCTCACTCGAATCGCACCGAAGTTAAACAAACGCGGGCGATTTCGGGCCTGGACCGAGGCCGCGTGTGGTTTGTGCCAAAGAACTAACATATGACGATCAAGTTTCCACTACAGCCGTTCGCAGAGAATTACGGAGAAAAAGGACATGTTTTCGCTGGTCAAGGACGGTGTCATGCGGTCCCTTCTCGTCGAGCACTAATGGGAGCCAGGCGTCCTTACATACATGAGGTAATATAAAAATGCGAGGAAACGCAGATGACCATAAGATAACGCAGATGTTCCCGTGACGGTGCAGATGGCCACATAACTCTCGTTGCAGCCTTGGTGGTATCGCAATCGGAGTTCTGGGAGAGTTCCGCAGCCGTGCAACAAATCGCATTATTACAATCCCAAAATAAGAGTTGAGTGGGGGCACGCAGATACTCCCCACGAAGTTTTCTGCGACTTCAAAGCCCGAGCTAACGTGGCCATGAATTTGTCTCAGTGTATTCGGAAATCCAAGTGAATTTATGCCTGCAAAAATAAAAATTAATCATACTTACTTCGCCTGATAGAGGTCTGCGCGAGATGGGAATGAACCTGGAAGTAAAAATGTTGCTTTAAGTCGCTAGGTAAAACGCTCATTCGTAATAAACTATAAAGTTTTACAAGTTTTATGGACGCTTAAATTTAAAAGTATAATTTTATGTCGGGGTCGTCTTGACAAGAAAACGACCAAAAACGGCGGCAGATAAGAACAGGAATTAAATTGCTCATTTTTGTGAGGGTTCGGCTCAAGTGTGGATTTTTCGCAACTGGCGTTTCGAACGTTTTATGTAAAAATTTAAGACGGTTTCGGATTAACAACAACGCAGGAGCCACTGCCGATGGTTTTCTTAACGTTATTTTTTAAAGAAAAACCATTCGATCCCCATCGGGAGGGCTTCAGGTCCGGTTCGAAATTACATTTGTTACGTCCAAGATGAAATTCGTAAAAACAATCAAAACCATTTCCGTTAATGCGCCTATTTGGACGAAACCTGGAAATATCACTTCTCGCGAACGTTCTAAAATTCGAAACCCGTTAATGTTATCGATAAATTCTCACCTAACCGAAAGGGCGATACCAGTAAAGTATATCTTAAATTTTGAGGATTGAAAAATCCGTGAGTGCATACATCAACTCATTCTGAGAGCGAGTTGTATCGGCATGGAGGTTAAGTGGATATAGGTCCTTAAAAAAGGTGGTTAGCGTAGGGTTCGGCCAAGCACCGAGGGAAGTGCGAAAAGGCCTAAAGGGCGTTGCGACGGGAGGAACGGTCACGACCGTCAGCTTTGTGCGAATTCGACCACCGAAATAACTTGAGAACACCGAGGCGTCTTTCCACGTTGCCGCGTGCTTGGCCGGGCTCCACAGTAAGCTAACGCAAGAAACCGTCTAATATGTTTTGTATCGGAAGAAGCCGGCTGAAATGGACGAAAAACGTCGATTCTCTGGACCATCCGAGGAACAGGTGCGGGGAAACCGTCTTCTCCCACAGTTCATCATTTGCCACATCGCTGAAATGGGTTCATATATCCAGACACCGCTTTTCGACAACTTTCCATATTTTTCCAGGCCAAGATTGATGACGATGCGTTCGGGTTTAAAATAATGAGCTTTCGGATTTATATACTCGCGCGATGCCGGAGTCTGCCGCATCCCCAAATATTAACTAATTGGCATCGCGTCTTGGCCCCCCCGAAGATGGCACATTCTTGTTAATGTCTCGCTGCAAATAATTAATATTAATACCGGGTAATTTGTCGAAGGATTGTTTATCAGCCTGACCCTTTCCGTTAATTTCATGACCCGACTCTATAAATTACCGACTTGGAAACGTGAACACGTTCACTCTAATAACCATCAGACGGACTAAATGCAACCTTAACAGTATTCGATGTGATTAATTTAAATTTCGCACTTTCTTGAAGAAAGGGCACGGCAATCAACCGGAGGCATGACTGCATACACTTTACATCTTCAAATTCCGAGGTCAGGAATTATTCAAGGGATGCTGCAACGACGTAAAGCCTGTTTTGTTCCCTGTACGTGGCGGGCTTTGCAATTTTTAAACTAGGTAATTTTGAGGTAGTTGCATGGGATGTTCCATATTTTAACGCGCATCCCAGCATAAGAAATACATCTTTTTCAAATTTCCTTTTAAGAGTGAAACGCGATTTAAAAGACGACCGTCCCTTAAAATCTCAACCCTGGAATTAATGGAAGTCTCGAAGTTTTACAGCTAGTTTTGTCGGAGGCTGTTAATCCGGCTGCTTTTCTTTGATAGGCCGTATAATCTCGGTAATTAGTTTATTGCTAATAAAGTTAGCTAACTTCAAAACGCCTCCGAGGGGCACCACACCGAAAAGGGACTTTCCTGCAGCGGTGAAGCTTCGGGTACATTACGATTTCGCCTGTCACTCATCATTGTGCAAGTCGAGAATTTCGGTGTCCGACGACTGTGGTCTGTTCATTTTCAAGATAAACGGGATCGAAACGATACTATGTGCACCACTGACCACGTGGCCGGCAGTTGATTGGTCCACATCCGCAGGTGACGTATCGTTTTGCGGGGCTGCCGCGAATCTCGTTTTTGTCGCTTTTGCACGTACCTGCGTGTACATTATTAATTACCACTTATTATTGTTTGGGATTTTTGTTGCCTCCCGTCGTTCACACGCCGCTCGCACGCGAATATATAACAATGATAAATAAGCAATATATATATATATATATATATATATATATATATATATATATATATATATATATATATATATATATATAATGTGTAACGCGTCGTCTTTTGTTGCGTTTTAAGGGAGCTCGAGTGCGGTCCTGTGTTGCCGCAACTGTGTGCGTTTACGTGCGTGACGTAGAAGTGAGACGGGCATTCCGCTTGTGCGGATCGTCATCAGAGAACCTCCGATTATTTGATTGGCCGGAGCTGTCTCGTTGACAGTTGTTGCGTTTTCGTGGAATTTCAACAGATTTCAATTGAGATTAAGTCGTTGGAAATTGTTTTAAATAGATCTGGGGCGTGGCCGAGCGGCTCGTTTGCATAGTTAGCACGGTTCTGAGACAGCTCCGGTGATGTCCCGCTCTCGGGCCAAAGACGTTATTTCTATCGTTTGAGGAATACGTGGTGGCACGCGGTTTCAGCTTCTCCGTCCGTTCGATTTTCGAGTTTCTTTGAAGACAACATAATTATCTTACATAGTATCGCCCCTTTATTTTGCTACTCCTCGCCTGCTCCGTGCGGATCCGCTGGTTTCAGTCAGATAAAAGTGTTTATTATTTCTGATTTCCCTTTGAGAGCTTTCTTAATTTTTGGCTTATTTAACTTTATCGCATTTTAATTGCTTTCGCTGAAAAAGTCCTTAATTTCAGGGATTTTACTTGCCCTAATCAAACTCCGACACTCTATGTCAGTTTGATGGGATTTGCACTTAATTACGCGCCTCGAATTCAAATCGCACTATAAACAAAATGTTTCCTCCTCGCCCCCTCAAATTCCTTTTTGTCAGCTGAAAAACTAGAGCTTCGTGTTGTCACGAGACATCTGTTTGATATTAAAATTTTCTTTTTAATAAATTACCGCCGACAAGACTCTAATCCAGAATTATGACACCTTGTGCCTCGGTCTGTCCTTATATTTACCAACGGATAACATCACAATGCTTGATCCCTTGATATATATTAGTTCGCGTTTGGTGGCGGCCGACTAAGCTCAAAAAATGTTTGGGAGGGTTCAAATGTCCCGCCGGCATGCTTTTAAAACGAGCTCAGGGGCTGATTTGCTGTTTATGCATAACGCTAATTTTCGGACAGGTTAGGAGTATCGCGATTCATATAAGTGACCCCACATTTAACTTTTCGGCTGCGGCGTGGCAAAAAGTACAGTCTTGGTAAAGAAACCGACATTGATTTATAGCGAAGTTCTAATGCTAAATAAAAATAAGTGCGAAGCGATGTTCCCGCCCTTTCTCCTTTGGCCCGCAATTAATCTTTTTTATTAGTAGTTCTTGTTTTTGGCTAACGAATTAATGGTGAAACCCCTTATCCCTGTTAATCAACTTTTTCGTCTGTTGGCGCTTTCAGTGCCGATATATGTATATAACGTAAGAAGTACTAAATTTCGGTAATATAAATCATTATTTATTCGACTATGTAACACGCAATACCCGGTGGTCTTATTTCGAACGCCATGTTGGATCTCCACGCCTTCAATCTAAGAAACAATTACCTTCCAGATATCACGGACCGGCCTTTGTTCGCACCATTTTTCCATTATTTCAGGTTGTTAATTTCGCTGATTAGCTCTTTTTCGCTTTTTTTTCTAGATATTTGACGATAAATCACAGATAAGTGTAGTCTGAAGATGGACCGTTGAAGGAAACTCGCTCAATAGGCGGCACCGATGTTATCATTGTTTAGATCCGCGAAACGGGCGGTCAAACTGCGTCGCCTTGGTGGACGATCCTCGACCTGGGCCCTTCGCGTCGCCCTTCCGAACGCGTGCCGACAAGTTTAAAATGCGGAAAAAAGTACCGAGGAAACCACTAAACGCGTTCAATTAAACGAAATTACATTTGAACAATTTGAGGTCTGCCATCTTCTACGTGGCACAAAGTCGCTTTCCAATGCCGTTCAAATCATTGAATATTTTATGAGTCAGGACTACTTACAGCGTAACCCACACAAACAGGAAACTTTTTAATAAAAGAAAGACACAAATCTCGTAACAAGAAAAGTTTCAGTTAACGCGAGTCTGCTTTTTCACGATTGACAGATGCTCTTTCGATTCTAGCCGATCTCAGGGGGAATTAAACACAGTTTCCAGTCGCACTTTTCTATTTAAATTCCCCGCTAAGGCTGCCACACGTCTGAAATATTGAACCAAGACCTGGCCGATCTGACAGATTTAGCATTTTTGCCCTGCCGAGAAACCTTTTATTGGAAACGTTTCTGTTTTACTTATTTATGGATTTGATTTGTTTTGTGACATGTTCGAAGGAGGTTATCTCGCCGTTTTCAATCAGTTAAATGAACTTTTCGCAGTTAAAACCGAATCACTATTATGGTGATTGCGCTGGAACGAACGGACCCAACTGGCAATAACTCAATTGTCGGACGAAAAAGCGCACAGTCACATTCCCGTGATCAATTCGTCCTCCTTATTTCCTACCTAATATGTCCAGTACAGGAGTGCAAAGTATTAATAGATTCGTAGTGACCGGCGGCGTCCAAAATGGCTTCGCACGGAAATAACGGCCCGAAATCAATCGGATTCTCCCATCCCGTTTAGGGACATAATAGGAAGGACCTACAGGAAATTAAAATAAAGGTATCTAACCATGCGAAAGCATAAACTAATATCTCACTTCATTGACAGATGGGCTCGGACGAAGAGAGAAACGTACGGTAATTCGAATTTGCGGGTGTTTGGAGCGACAAAGGAACGTTATTTTGCAGGACTGTAAGAACTGTGTCCGCCAAACTGTCAAGGAACTGTGACGTTTCAAGTCAGTACAAAATAACTTTTGGAAAGCGACCGTTGCAGTGAAGATCACATATTTCTAAAGCGTCAAGGAAGCCAGAGATGCCTGCTCCATGTCCGTACAGATTGAAAATAATTACTCTTGTATTTTATCTATCACCGCACAGAATGTCCTGTTAAACCGGGTCAGAGACGGCACCGGACCTGCCGCCCCAGGCGAGTTTCTTCGGTAAAAATCCGTTCCAAGAACTAATATTGTCCCGAGGTCGTCACCAATTACCGTTTAATTAAGAACCCGGAAAAGGTTTTTACCCGGATCGGAAGATTTCCGGTTGAAAAAACGGTTTCCGTGGCGCTACTGAGTCATAAGGTGGTCCGTTCAAAGGGGAATCGTCCTACTTGTCCCTCGATCTTGCCGGATCCGGGATAAGCCCGCTAAGCCTCGTGTTACCTTCATTGATGTCATAATTCTTGCTTAGCGTCAACTTTCCTGGTGAGAAATGTCCCCTTTATTGTTTAGCGCTCATTTGTTCTTTATTTCATTGTTCGCAGTCCTTTCTCCGCGCATTTACAAGTGCAGGTTTGTGCCGGTCGATCGGGCAGAGAAAACTAATCGAAGAACAGAGAAACTTCCTAATTCGAGACGGTTAATTAAAACTGATACCTCCATTGCTTATAACTAAGCGGGGCCCTGTAACAAAATAGACCAAATAATGTAATTCGTTTGCTTTCGCAAATTACGAGAATATGTGGGGAAGATTAGATGATGTTTGCATGGACGTTGTTTAATTTTCCCCGTAATGCTTTGTTTATCGCGTGTTTGTACTACAAATGACACACCGGAGTTGCCATAAACTAAAGGCGATAGTTTTAATTTTGGAGGTGCGCGCAAGCTTCCCCCCAAAGAAACTAAAAGGGGAGTTTCGAGGGAAGTAGGCGATAGTTGCCTAATCAGGAACTTTATCAAAGCCAAGGAACTAATTGCAATGTGCAAGCTTAGGAAGTGGTGTTGTTTTTCATTTGGAAATTTACTTAGGAGGTGTTCAAACGATAGGGTTAACCCTCTGAAATAGGTGTAGCAATTTTTTAAGTTAAAAGGACGTGGGTGGAAATGCCGGCTAAATGATAAAATTGAGGTAAAGCCGTGACGCGTACGCTAGATCCACGGACGCAGAACCGTGACCCAAGTACTACTACCACCACCACCACCACCACCACCACCACCACCACCACCACCACCACCAATTCGCTCGCACAAGATTAGATTTTGTCCGGAACAGTTCAACTGGGATTGATTCGTAAGAGAAACGGCGTGTACTCGGGCGATTCTAACACGCCCAAGACAAAGAACACGATTTTACCCCGGACTTAACGCAATTTCCACGTCATCTACCGAACCCCGCGTCCCGCCAGATCGTACTCCCGGTTCCAAATATTTGAACACCGAATAACCATAAATCCTCCATTTAGTCACCGAACGCCAATGGATAAATAAGAAAACGCAGTGTTTACAAAAAAAAAAAAAAGGAGTTAAGGCAGGTAGCCTGCGAGTTCAGGGGGTTAGGCATATCCATCCGCAGAGCGTCCAACCCCACCAAGTGTTGTGGGCCGCACTTTCGACGCCAACGACCTGCCGTCGCGACGTCGCAAGCACATGGTCGTCGGCTGTCCGTCCTGACGCACGGTCGCTCGAAATCGCGGATGCTCGCCGCAAATCGCGGACGCTTTTGTTTACATCGTTGACTGATTTGATTTGATTTGATTTGATTCGAGGACCTTCCAACTGTTCTTTCAATGTCAATGTCGCCGAGATCGTGTCAGTTTGTGGGTCAAGACTGGCTAACTTTGCATTGAAAAAACAAGAGACTGTTTCAGTGGAGTTTGTTTTTAGTCGAAATGGTCAAGGAGGGTTGATTGCAAGGTATACAATGGAAGGATATGGAAAAAAATTCTTAACAGTTATTTGAGTAATTTTTTTTTGTTTTTGTTTTTTTTTTTTTTTAATACATAACGCCGTATGATTAATATTCCAGTCATGTTTTAAATGCGGAAATTTGATAAAACAAAAATGATGAATAAAATATATATGTTTCACTGATACCGTTGTACAAAATTCAAACATATTATTTTTAAAAAGGATCTCGGCAAAGGCAGCGATTTAATTAATGAAATTATTTCTCTGTAAATAAATGTTCAAAGACTGTATTTTTGTTTGAATAATTACTATCGGAGAGTGTGTTTCGGAAAAAAAAAAACATCTTTAATGTCATATTTTTCTAGATTTATTTTATAATTTTTTTTAGTAAATTTATCTCTGGCTTCAGATCCAAAGAGATCCACTAAATCGAAAGTTATGAGAAAAATCAAGATTCGCCTCCTGCAACGATATGTCGTCTCTAACCGCAGGTGCTGAAATGACTGGCATTCTTCGAAGGCTCGTTTTCGGAATCGTCTTCCAGATCTTCCTACAGAGTCAAAGTAAGTGAACACTTGAAAATGTAATGATTAATTCAGTTCAAATAGATTGTGGAAAACGCTTCACTCCTAAAGCCTTTTTTTTTATTTTTCAAATCCAAGTAAATCTCGAAAAGTAAAAGAGGAATTAGAAATTCGTTAAAACGATTTTTTTCAACGTCTCTATGATGATAATTACTTTGCGGATAAACTCGATAGCCGCGATGAAATATTACAAATGGAATTAAATTCTCCTTTATTCAATATTTCTTAGACAATATTAATCGTTCCATGAGCTTCCTTGAAATATCGGCGATAAAATATGACAAGAGAATTAAACCACTTTTTAAACTGAACTCGTCGCTGGTTGTCAAATTGGAATTTACCTGCCTCAGTGAATTACATGAGTCAAGCGATACACGAAAACACGGTTTTTTTCGCTCATAACATGGGAACCATCAATGGCGTCATCTGTCTTATCGAGTAACCATCCTTGGTTGGTCGCATTCGGCTGGGAAGGTCCGATATTAAACGTGAGTTCAATATAAATTTACAGAGGACAAAAGTGTACTCGCTTAATTAAATTTGCTGCTCAAATTTGAACCTTAGATGTGTCCTTTCAATAGCTGCACACACGCCGACACCGCAGCTATTTCGAAATGGCCAAAAATAATGCAAATGTGTTTAATTTCTCGCACAATTTATTTAAATTTCCAATTTGCCATTGAATATAGAGATTTGCCGATTTTTATTGCTCCCAAATCATTGAAATCCAAACGCGATTCTAATGAGTTTGGCAAAAGCCTCCGTATCCATCGGTGCACGGTGTGTTGCCGGCTATAGGAGCGTGTGATTGTGACGCGTGCCAGACAAGAATGGATTTACGTGTTTTTATACGTGTTGAACGGAGTCACCACAACGACTTGAAATAGAGGAAGAAAACTACCGGGGGCGCTTCATAAGTTTGAACTGCGGTCGCGTTTTTTTTCGCGAGCTCGCACTACTTTCACTCTGAATTTTGACGAATTTTTGTGGTAACTCACGTGCCAGCTAAACAAATCGGAATTGATCTTTGCCAGAGCACTATTATCGATTTCGAACTAATCCCAATTGCAAAAGTTTGAATACGCCGAAATCCTGAACTTCTAAAGCTCGATTCTGCAAATTCGTGTAAATTTTGCCCTGCACGAAAAACAGTGTTAAATAACGGCAAGGGATAATTAGGGTTTAACACGCAAACGAAACATCAACGTCTCCTTTCTCTCTGTGTGTAATACGTTTACTGTGATTGTTAGACTTATTTACACCGGTGCTGTAGATATTTCCCCGTGTGCTGAGCTTTTCTCGACGAAAAGGAAATCTTCCTCCAGAGGCTAATAAGCAGCAAAAGCTATTTAACCATATTCCAAAGGTTGCCATTGAGGCAAGTGCCCTGACGTTATTCCTGGACGATATAACTATTTGGTCCGGCGATGTTTTTCAAGTGAGCCGAATAAAGAAAGCGCTTTATGGGCAGTAACAGACCCTTTTCTTTCTAGGATATTTATGAATTTTCTCGTGTATAGAGGTCATTTTGGCGTAGCCAAGTTTACAACACCTTTGATACCGCGGGCGGAAGAGAGAAAGAATGCAATGAGCGCAATTCTGGTGAACGCGGATAATACAATTAGCAGGCAAAACACGCCCTCACTCATTTTTCCAATTCCCTTTTACAAGTGCCCGTAATTCATGGTTCCTGCGGGAAAACCAACTGCATTTACAGGAACGCGTGGAGTGGTGGCCAAATGTAATATTCACTAAAATAAACGGACAAATAACGACGTTAAACGCAAAAAAGTCGTCTTCGCTGCGTCTCGATTTGGACCCTTGCGACTTTTTGCGTACGTTCCGGCGCAGGGTGGGCAAACGCGCGCATGCGCGAATCCGTCGTTGCGTTCCGACGTGATGCGTGATCTTCATCAAACGTATCATCTCGCTTGGGAGCGCGACCAAAATATCGGATTGGAAAAGCTTAAATGTTCATTTGTGTCCCTCTAGGGCTCATCTGCGAGGATCATCTTTGTATTATATAGACTATTCTACCACTAAATTTGATTCACCCACGTTTCGTTTCGTGCAGGGTAATGAAACCTGAAACTGGGTAAATATGCAATTTCGGTCCTTTCGGAATTGAAATAGAGTTGAAATTTGGCATTGCCCCAGGGATAACTGATCCCTAAACCATCAAACTGCTCAATTTGTCTCTGTTTGGACAGGATTTTGGGTTTCAAAATTTTTTTTTAAAAATACGCTCAACTTATTTACACGTTTGACAGAAAGTTTTGTTTACTTGTAGTTGGTATTTTTCCAGTTTGCGAACTACGAAACCGTCCGATAGACCGCCTTTGCTCGGCTTAAGAAAACACCCAGGGCGGTATTAAATTATTAACATACTTTATGATAAAATTTCCGCCCCATTTGCTTGTTTGGCGCCAGCTGGCTTTTATACTTTTATACTTTTACGGCTTATGAGATATTAAAAGCGAGCTGTCCTCAGATAGCACGGCTCGTGTACTTAAGTGTTTAGAAGAAAAGCAGTGGGCGGAGCCCTTGGACTACTTCTGCATGAAAGCAGGGAAAAATAACTAATTTGTTCACTTTTCGGGGAGCCATTTAGGGGATACTTATAATACCTGTGCATAAGTTTGTCAAAGTTGTAAAATACAAGTTTTCAAGGGCATACCGGTAGTGCATACTTTACGGTAATTGCCTGTAAGCACGAATGGTAATTGTTTTCAATTTCCTTAATGGGCAAAGTTGCTATTCTCAATATCTACTAATCACGTGGATTGTTTGGAATTTCCCGCAAATCTTTTTATGATAAAAAGGTTCTTGCCACGAGATTAGAGCGATATTACTTAGCATGATCTCTCGCCGAATGTCCGTTTCCGATGAGGGGCCCAAACGCTCCTGCCGTTACGACGCGACATTTGAGGCTCACGCAGAGGTGAAAAAAAAGAGTTTGTTTTTCAAGATTGGGGACGGGAAAAACAAAACTCTGTCCTCCAAAAGATGGATAATACATTTGTAATTTGTCCGGAGGTCGATCGGCGTTAGATAACAAAATGAAGAATGGCCAAGATAAAGGAGATCAAGGGCTCCCAAGGGCCCCGGCCTTATGTCACCCGTGGGAACGTCGTCTTACGTCACGCAGGTCACTTTAAATGGAGATGGAATGTTTTCTTTTAATTTATTTTCTTTCACGTTTTAACGCCACTCCGGCCCCGATCGTGATACGTGTGCCGCAATGAAATTACACCTTCTTACTGATAATGCTAAGATAACTTTTCCATTGCGGCTTTAAAATTTATACCCCCGAAATTCACTTTTCGGCCCGCGACGTGTGTTTTTTCCAGTTTAAATTAAACCTTGAAATTCGTTTTATAATCGACAAATCACTCGAAAAATGTATTAGGTCCTCAACTGATGATTAAAAATAATCGTTCCGACCTGCAGTTAAGTTCCGGTTTTGAGTGCCAATTAAAAATATCTTGAACCGAGAAAAAACGGATATCGGCCATGTATTTTTTCACCGTTATGACGTCGGAAAAAAAAAAAAAATCTATTTAGCCGCGTTCACGATCGACTGCGCTTCGCTCGATTTACGAAAACAGTGCTGAAATGTTTTTGACAAAACCGGCGCGGAAATCCCTCATTTCCTAACGTCCCAAGTCCACTGCGCAAATATTCTCCGGCTAAAATCTTAAGTGTTTATAATTCAAAGGACAAAAAAATGGGGATTGCAAAGGAGTCGGGGCACCTGTTCCATAATGCATGAGTTTTTAAGCAGTTTATTATTGAACGAGGCTCATGTAACTACAAGAGGAGGCAGTTTAAGACAATAGCGAAACGCGGTAGCTGGAAAGGATATGAATACAGCCCCTTGGCTGCTCCGCTAATAAATCGCTCCACTACAGTTAGTTCATATGGTGTACGTTTATGAATATTTGATGGGCTTTTGTATAAAGGTCTGAATTGACATGGAGGTGGAATAAGCTAAACTTTAAACGAATCAAAAAATTGATAGATTACCGCGTATACGGCACAAAAGTAGTGTATCCATTAGGATCGTAGCCATTCTTTTCCATAAACAGGACGGTCTGATATTTTCCCGTCACGTGTATATTATATCTCTCTCTTGGGGCGCTCCGCGTTACATAACTTCTCCTAAAAGAAGTTGAAACCTGTTTGTTTCTTTGCGTCCTTCCGAGCTGCACCACTTTTATTTCACTTTATTGATAAAAATTGTACAACAAAAGGATTAAGGAAAGCAACCGGAGGTATTTCCTGTTTTATTGCCGAGACGTTTGAAATTTTATTAGGGCCACTCGAATGGTTTCTAATGGGGCAATTATCCAATTTCTGCAGCGCGTGTTAGTTCTTCGATATTTTATTAACCGCACGGTGGCATGTTTGATGTACCAGACTGCAAGTACCGACGTTTCGAAGTTACATCACTTTTGCCCCCCCCGGGTAGCCTCCGTCGAGACGTTCGAACTCGAAGCAGCAATTAGGATAATTCGCTCATTTCCCTGAATTTCTTCCCCTTTGTAAATTCGCGAATGTAGATTATACGGAGTGTTAATTGAGTATATAAATGATTTCTAAGGAAAACATTTTCAGCCGATTTTACGACAAAAGGTTCTTATGCATAGTCGAGTCAATGGATCTTTGCGTGCGCGTCATCAACAGGAAGCCATTAAATTCGTACGATATAGTAAATTTTAACATCAGCGCTGCTGACGAAGTATCAATAAGTGAAAATTCATTCACCACTTGTTCTACAGTAACATACAGAGTAGTAAATTATCACAAATACGTAACACTTGTTTCATGAACCCCTGCTTTATATATACAAACACACACACACACACACACATATAAATATGTATATATATATATATATATATGTGTGTGTGCATATGTATTTGCCGTAAACGCGGGATTATCGTGTTAGTTGAGCTACTGTCAAACAGCTGACCGACAATAGATTACAGATGAATTTACATACCTCCGACACCTCAACATCCACTTGATGTTCTTTTAATGCAATTTCGAGTTCGCAAGTGCCACCGAGCGTCATCGAATCTGTATTCTATTGAACCCCATTAGTCATGGACACCGAACGCTCCAAGATGGCCGCCGGAGTACTGAATAACCCGCAAACATCGAGTTTGCAGGAGGCATTCAGTTTCTACCTAGCGAAGAGATGGCGCTGTAGCGATCGCGAAACGTGGAGATATCATGTATTTTGTCATTAAATATTTAGCGATAAATTAGAACACGAGAAATTCGTTGGAATATCATGAAAAGTTTACTTGGTTGTGGCTTGTTTATGCATTGAAATTTGGCGTTAAAAGGTAAACAGCGATGGCTCCTTCCAAAGGAATTATTTAAATGGGATTTTTAGCTAATTTGCGGATGTTTATTCGTGTAGGTATAGTGTTGTACTAAGCATTATTCTCTTAGGAAAATTGCGCCATTCGTTCTCTTGGGCTCGCAAACTCCTCCTTTGGGAATAACTCCGCTCAGTCGTAACGTACCCTTTCCGAACCCAAAATTGATTGCAAAATCGACTCGCTCCATCACGCAGTATGATTCCGTCACAAGGGGTCGATTGCGCAGACTCGCGTTCTCGTCTCTCCGTCATTAACGCACCATCGCATCGCCTCGCTTCCTTCCGAACAGATCTCCAAATGGAACATTTGATATTTTTTCCTTTAACCACCATCTCCGTTAATTTTTTCTAATTACGCATTTTCGTTTGGGTCGTCGTTTCCTCCGTCTCGTTCTTTCTCACTACTCATTTCATTTCCATCCCATATCCGTTCCGTAATCGTTGCGGAATTTACGATATCGTGCGATTGAGCCGCATGTACCTGTGTAGACGTCATTCAGTCGCGGATAAGTGCACATTTTCCGTTCCGTTTATATGTTGCAAGTCCCATCGTGCGCTATCAAATTGCGGGTAATGCGCACGGAACGCATACGGGATGGAATGGACGATGGGACTCGTGCTGCGTCTATATTGGTTCGGACACGGTGTATCTGGTATGGAGCGCGTTTTTCGGCACGCTCAACGACATGTCGAGGTATACTGGGCGTTCACGATTCGAATTAGGACATGGTAGGTTGCTGGTGGGCAACGTTTGTTGGAAGGAAAACGGAGTTCAGCAATAAAGATTTACTTGTTGTGTCCCTGGTCTTACGCGACGGACAAAAGAAGAAAATGAAGCAGTGTCAAAGGAAAAAGTTGGATACAAGAATTTTGTGGAGTGAGACGAAGCGAAGGAGAGTCCATTACTCTATTTCCTCATTCCATCGACGATTAATCCCTACTTGAACCTGCACTTAAGGGGGGAAAATACACATAGAAAATACTTTTCCAACATTTTTTTTTTTTTTGCTTAAAATGATAAGAAAACATCTCCAGGATATTTTAGGAAAGCTGAAACTAATTTAGAGTTTCCTTCTGTAATATTTCTTGTTAAACATTCTATGGTGTCAAGTCGGCCGCAGCTCAGATAAAGTCGAGTCAGAACATCAATAAAAGTTTGAAATCTTACATTTGGAATTTCTCTCTTTCTCTCTCTCTCTCTCTCTCTCTCTCTCTCTCTCTAAAACTTTAAACGCGCATTTCTCGAAATTCGAAATTTCGCACGCGGTACACGATCACTTGAAACTACTTCACCGATTTCGCTCAAATTCTGGGAGAATGTACCCCAACTTGTTGGCCTTTGCGTGGACCCCTCGAATATTTCTTATTTGACGCCCTAGAAGAAACATGATCGGCGATTTCTAAAGAAAAATTACTTTTTTCTAAACGCCGCCTTTTTAGAAATTTTCGCAATTTTCACACCTTTTTAGGCTCACGCAAAGCGTGTTCCCATAAATTAATGAAACATTTCGGTGCTTCCGTTACAAATGATTTTAACGACCCCCACAGTGTGCCGCCCTTTTCGATGTGTATGTTTTAAGTCGTCGCAGTTTCACAACTAATAACCATTAAAAGAACTATTTTCTGGTTGTTACAGCCAACAATAACTTTGAAAATTACAAATCAGGCGACGCAGCTCTTTCTGAAAGACAAATCTTAAAAGACAAGCGTTCTACAAGGTTGTCCTCACAACCCATTCTTTAAAAGTTCACTAAAACCTAAAAGCGATACAGATTTGAAAATTTGAGGTTAAGTCAGCCTCGAAATGTACTACTCTTTTTATATTCTCAATTTCCTGTCATTTCCGGTTCGACCGGAAATGGTTGTCAACTTGTCATTTCCAATGGGACCTCTAGTATATTATTCTATTTTCAGATCCTACGTAACAGGCACATTTTCTATATATAGTGCCCTATACCCAGCCCTTATTTTTTTTTGAAATATCTGACCTTGAATGAAAACGTGCCTTCGTAATGGTCAATTTTAAAATTTCGTATTTCCGCAGTTATCAAAGACAATCTTCACATTTCGCTGAATGTCTAATACATAGTCTTAAGTTTGCACTCTTGCTATTTATACGTCTTAGTATTATACAGGGTGTCTAAAATTAAGCTGGTAACATTCGCATTTTTGGGGTTGCAAAAGCCATTTTTTTCCAATGAAACGCCATAACTTTAGGCAGTGTCAAGTAGAGAACGTAACTCTCTAACATCCTATACCGGAGTTACCCATACCTATTCCAAAACATTCTCGAAATAACTATGTTTTATTATGTGGAATTAGCAGTAGTGCCGAAGTACCCGTTCATTCTGGTATATTTTTTAATGACTTTCACCTACGATGGGACAACCCATTATTTATTTTTCCATGATCAACTGCGCGATCATGGAAACGAAGAGTGAAAACTTACCAGAACACGTACGACTTGATTTACATAAAATTTTATTATTTCGAAATTGGCTTGGATTGAGCGTTAAAGATGGCTAGCTCTCATACCCTTCGATAGAGAATTACATTTTCTACTTGATACCGCTTAAAGTTAGGGGGAGTCCCATTTGAAAAAGTAGACTTCTGCGCCTTCCAAAATATAAATATTAGAAATGAAGCTTGCTTACCTCGAAAGGATTACTTCAACGGCCGTAATGGCCATATTTGGACCGACCGAAATTCTCATAGAACATTTAAGAGGCCTAACCAACGTCAATTCTCTATTAACGCGTGGAGTAACAGGAGATCAAGTTATTGGACCGTACCTGCTACCACCACGCTTAAATGATTAAATCTATTTGACATTCCTACAAGAAACTTTACCTGAGGTGCTTCAAGACGTTCCGCTGAACATCCCCCAAAGGATGTTGTCTCGGCATGACGCGGCTTTGACACATCTTGCTCGCGACGTTCGGGACCACTTAAACTTACAATTTCCTGAGAGGTGGATTGGACGAGGTGGACCCGGTAACTGGCCGGCCCGGAGTCCAGATCTAACACCTCTCGATTTCTTTTCTTGGGGTTGCCCCAAATCACTAGTTTATGAAACACGTGGAGTAATCGAAGAAGGATTGGTTGGAAGAGTGCTGGGTGCAAGTCACTTTGTTCAGGAAGATCCACATGTTCTTTTTCGAGTGCTCCGGCGTACGACTGCATGTCGGCAACTCCGCAATTTTGAGCAACTGTTGTCATGCTTTATTGTTTGTTTTTTTTTTTTTTTAATAAACACCTCAGAAGACGAACGTACGAAAAGTCGTAAATACGAAAACATGCGCGTTCTTTAACGTTTTTAACAGTGTTTTCGTCTAGTGCCTTAGCGACTCTTTTCCGCATATACGTTCACGAGGCGAAACGACTGAACTTGTCGCCCCTTATAACCTCCTAAAGTCTGGCAACGCGTTTCCGAGCCACCCTGTAAATAGCGAAAGTGCAACCTTGTAGTGACATTCCACGCAACGTGAAGATCGAGTCTTTAACAACTGCGGAGATTTGTAGGTTCAAAATTGGTCATTGCGGGGCACGTTTTCAATTCGAGGTGAAATACCTCCAAAAGGGCGAAGGTTTAGATTGTACCGGAAACGTGCCTGAACTACTGCGCAGGATCTGAAAGTAAAACGGTATACCGGAGGTTCCATTTGAATTAAGTAAGTTGACGGCTATTCCCGGTTAAACTGAAGGCGACAGGAGGTTGTGAATACTAAAAAAAAAAAACAAGATGGTGCACGTCGAAGTTAATTTTATTCAAAATTTTGAAATTCGTGTCCCTTTCAGTTTCTTGCAAACTTGCAATGAACGGATTGGGTGAACCATCCCGTCGATGTTTTTCTCCCGTCAAGTATGACTCGCGAATGCAAATTTTCACTCCCTGCAAGTAAATAAAACAAAGTTTGCGTCGGAGGACGGTCGGCTACATCTGAACAGATCGATTAATTTTGTTAGGAGCGACTTTAAATCACGGTCGTGTGTCGGTGCACACACGGCCCGGTGAAGTGTGTCCACACCTTAAACGTCGATTCAGACACATCCGTCCCGTCGTAGTTTCGGCACTGAACCGATACAGTTCCGTCACAAAAGTTCGCCCGATTCGTCCCGTAGGTCGACGTGTCCCGTCGTAGCGGTCGGTTTTTTCAACTAGTTAGACAATGCATGGCTTTACGTAACGGTTCCGTTAGATTCTTCCGTCGGCCGTCAAATAGAGCCGTGAACCGACGATCGGACCTTGTCGGTCGTACTCTTGAGTGAGGCCTCTCGTCGGCGCCAGGCAGGGCCTTAATCCGGAACTTAAGCGAGCTTAATTAATAACGGTCCCATTCCAGATGCGTTCAAGTACTTAAACCTTTTAATTACGATCTCGAACTGTTTTAAAATGTGAAGGTGTTCGCCACAGTGGCAACCAATTAAGTTCTCCCGGATAGTTGTAAACGGCACCTTTAAAATGATCCGTAATTTGTTGTGTAATTGAATTTCGCAGATTTTCTTATTGTAACTCTCGCCGGCAGTGAAAATCAATATTATTTGTTCGCGAACAAAAATGTAGTGAAATGTTCGATCCCAATCGAACAATAAGGGAAAATTATATTTCCCTTCGGTCAAAAATGGTATTAATAGCTGGTGGTGGAAATAAGCGAAGCCTAATACATTAATGGCGTTCCCTGTGCGAGTGCATATGTTTTAAATTATAAAAGCTGTACACTTCATCGGACAAATTAAACCGGAATATAATTTAAATGCTCAAATGGAAGCCGTGATTTTCGAATGATCAAATAACAGTTTAAAATCAAAATAAAACCTTAATTATTTGCAAATATGGAAATATTTGTTAAAAGGCAATATTGGTTTATTACTGCGCTCTTAATGACGTAAAACGCGTTTATTTTTGCGTCCGCTCATGCGAATTTGGCGCCCACTGATTATGGGCAATTGATTTGTCCCCGACATTAGTTTTATTCAAATTTATTCACTCGCAATCGCGTCAAAAATTTACAACCTTCTTCTTCGGTTACACCGACAACGGCGATAAGCTTAATGGTCGATAGAGGAGTGGGGCCAAAGATCTCTGTAATGTGCGGCCTCCAAACACGCGAACAACTTACAGGGGTAATCACTCTTCTACTATTCCATTGTGTTTCCTTTCCTCGTAGAAAAATAAAGGAATTGGTCTTATTTACAAGTCGAAATTACCAAACAGACCTGCATTCTACTCGAACCTTCGAATTATAACAAAGAAATGCTTTTTTGCGGCCCCACGTGCATAATTGCAAAAGACACGAACGGGCGCGAGTCCGACGGTTTCACCGTTAAAGTGGTCGGATTTGGCACGTGTGAGGTACCGCCACTGCTTGTGCGTAAATTCACGCGTCGAAGAGAGAGGAAAGGTACTTTTCGATCTGCAGATGCGCATCTCGGGGACCTGCGCAGGGCCTGCTCGAAGCGTTGGGCTCGGAAGCTCCTTTGCGCGCCGTCTCAGCAAAACGCCGACTTACTACGCTCAGGGCGTTTCAGAAACACGTTGCCGAACTTTAGGAGGTCATGAAGGGTGACGAGTTTGCCTTACAGGCGTACACCTGGAAATGAGTCGTTAAGGCGCTAGAAAAAAATTGTCGTGTATGTGTTTTCGTGTTTACGACGTTTGGCCCCTTTGCCTTCTAAGGTAATTATTAGAAGAGGAAAACAGTAAAGCATTACGAGAGTCGTTCAAAGTTGCGGCCGACACGCGGTCGCACGCCGAACCACTCGGAAAAGGACATGTGGATCTTCCTGAACAACGTCACTTGCAGCCATCACTCTTCCAACCACTTCTTCTTCTGTTGTTCCGGGTGTTTCATAAACTAGTGATTTGAAGTAACATCCTCCCAAAAAAAAAAAAAAAAAAAAATCGAGAAATGTTAGATCTGGACTGCGAGCCGGCCAGTTCCCGGGTCGACCCCGTTCGATCCGACTCTCAGGAAATTGTAAGTTTAAGTGGTCCCACACGTCGTAAGTGAAATGTGCCGGGGCTGCGTCATGCCGAGACCACATCCTCTGGGGCATGTTCAGCGGAACGTTTTCGAGCAACTCACCAAAGTACAGTTCAGTAACTCTAATAGTCAAACCAATATCAGTTCTCTACTGACGTCTGGGGTAGTCCCTAACAACACGTTGGTGGAGAATTGATATTGGTTAGAATTCTTAAATGTTCCATGAGGATCTTGGTCGCTCCAAATATGACTATTAAAGCGACCTTCTATGAACAAATCAATGAAATACGAAACCATTAGCATCGTTTAACATGTTTCTGTCTTTACGACTCATTTCCGGATACACGTTTATGAGGCAAAATGACCGAACTTATCACCCTTTATGATCTCCTAACGTTTGCAACATATTCCTGGACCACCCTGTATGATAATAGTCACCTACGTGTTGCGGCAAAACCTAGATGATATTAGAATTTCTCGCCTCGGACAGACCCTGAACACCGAATTTCATCGCCATATTGCCCTTACTTGAAATATTTACGGAAAACCGAAAAAGAAACTTTGACACCCTGTATTGCGGAAAGGAAGCAAAATCGGACATACGCTAGTTAGGACCGTTTCGAAAAAATACGACAAGGAATCGCCCCTTGAAACGAACGCCGTCGTTTAGTGGACGCCCTGTATAGCCTGCGCTAAACGAAGTGAGATATCCCTCATACAGTTTTCGCAACAACAGTTCAATTGTGAAAGGGTGCGAGTTTCAAAGTGGCACCGCCACCTCGCCCCCACTGCTGGCCACTTTTCAAATTTTAATCGCGAACTTTTCAGAAATTAACGTCACTACTGGATATTTCTGGAGCTGTCAATGGAAAAATCCCTCAAATTAATCGCCCGGTTGAGTTTTGTGAGGCTGCACAAACCGGATTGGAATATCCATATTTTCTGAGGCGCGGGCTGCACTGAGGCTCAAAAAACAAGCATTAGCTTTGGCGTAAGAGGAGGGTCGTAAAGACGTAAAATAGATCTTCTCGAGTACTTTGGGGGGGATATAGGCGTATGTGGCTCCGGAAACAGACGCGTGTGTAGCTAAGCCCCGTCATCCCAAATTATTTTTAAATGGGGTTACAGTTGACGCGTGCGGGTTACCAAAATCTCATCTTGGTTCAGCGACAATTCGGCCCCAGCCTAGTGGGAAATTACGTCATGCAGGTGCAGGTAAACGGCGATCACGGAAAAGAGCCTCGGGTAGCCGTTGAAATGTGAGAGGCACGTCTTGGATGCGTTCGTTTTTACGTCAATGTCCGTGCCAAATTTCTGACAGGAGACAGTAAATGGCACAATCAACGCCCTACGTCCGTGGTTCGGCGCTTGTTGCGAGTTTCTTTTTTCTTTTTTTTTTTTTAATGATCACCCCCCGACAATGCTGCATCGATTTTTTTTTAAGCCAACATTTACCATATCCCCATCATTAATGCGGCCACACAAAGAATAAAAAAATATGTCTCGATACGAAACCTCCCTGCAGAAAGCACTTTCGATGCTCTCCTCGGAGGCGGTGTTAACCTGGGAAATACGAGTTTTTCCACTTGAAACTTTTGAACTTAATGATGAAATACAAGACCCGTTCGAAGCCTCCAGGGAAGATGGGTGACACATTACGTGCCATGCGGATTTTATCCCTTGACTCCAAATAATGATAAGTAAAGATGAGCCTTTATTTTTAGAGCTATGGGTTTTCCTTAGGGAAATTTTACGTGCCATACGTCTTTCCAGCGTTGCAGTCAAAGCATTCTATATTAGGCTCTTTGAGAAATCGGGGAAAGGAATATAGACTTTGATTAAACCCTTGAGATTCGATCGAAATAGTGTAGTATTCAATGAAAGGCTTTAGAGAGAAATCAAATCGCGTATGGCAATAAATAAATAATCTGTCAAAACCACGCGAATTTCCTGATTGAAAATTTAAACGAAGTGAAATCAAGTGTGGCGCCCAAAATATGCTTTGGGGTTATTTATAGATTTTCTCGCTCGTTCCCCGGTATTTAAGACGCCAGTAAATCTTCTTAAAGCATATTCCCAATTACTTGAGCTAATTTAGTGTGTAACACCCTAATTTTCGGCATCTAGGAGGATTTTTAATTAAGAAATCGCGACCCCATTGTTAACTCGACGAATCTCCGATAGAGGACTCAGGTTGCCCGTCAGGAACGATTTTTAAGTTATGCAACAAAATAAACAATAAAGCTCCCTTTGCGAGGAAATTAGGAGCGAGAATTTTCATAATTATTATATCGCAAGCATGAAGTTTGTGTACTTAAAAATATTCCAAGAAAATCCGCGTCAAAATTTAAATTAAGTTTTAGACAGAGACGAAGTTGATAAAGTCAAAAGGCGGTGGAAAAATTCCAAGTACTTCGGGCCTGGTATATCGCGGAGACCAATATACATAATTCATCATTGGCGGTAAAAAATTTAATTTAGCTAAACATTTTTCTAATTTTGTTGCCTCGTACTCGAAATATATTTGCAAAACAAATTGGAAATCTGGAGTTTATAATATAAAAATTCGGGGCCGAAGAAGTGGATGCGGCTTATTGCAGATTTATCTTCAAAAACGGGGAGAAAATAAATAAAATAAGTATCCTGTTTAATTGGCAATTTATTGCTTAATCGCCGGTGAACATGTAAAATTTCCATTCGCTCTCGAAGGGCGCAACGTTCGAGCTATACCGCACTTGTCTCGAACAATGGCGATTTCCAGCTCCGTCCGGCAACGTCGCCCACGCGAGAGGCGAACGCCGCGAGTCGCGAGCTCGCGGCGGTGCGTTGGAGTACCGCGCCGGGCCCGGTATCACGTTAATCTTTGCCGTAAAAGAGGCGCTGGGGCTCGTTTCAGGGGGACGTTTCGTTTCGCATGCACCACGATTAACGTCAGTTCGGATTGAAAAGTTTCTTTTCCCGGAACATTATCGCGTCCCGCTCTCCTCCGAGACCACTGGCACCAGCCACTCGCGCTGGCCAACACCGCTCTCGCCAAATGACCTCTTCTCATCTAAGTTATTTTATTCCGTGCGCTCTGCTCCCAAATAACGACTTATTGATTTCCGAATGCAAATGATCTTTAAATGGCTTCGTTCCTGCCGGAATTCTAATTTAATCAATGTTTCTTTCTGCCAGGAGGTTCTTCATAGTTTTAATATTCTAAGTGCCGTCGGCATCCCATATTTTTTTTCATCGCGGAACGTAAATACCTCGAACACGTCCTGTTTTAGAGGGCGATTAGAAGAGAGGCCGTTTTTCCATTGCCGGAATACACGTAACGCGTATATTTTCGCGACCACTGGACGGAACGTCCATCGGAGTACTCGCAAACCCTCCGGTTTCACCTGCAGCAATCAGCCGCCAGAGTAGATGCACTGAGAAGTCGACGGTCACCGCACCACCTTCCAGCTCGGACGGTGGTGTGACGCTTTAAATTCCTCTGGCGGGTGTGCCGTTGCAAGGAAGGATGTCTGCACATCAGCCTCTACAAACAACCAAACACCTCGGATCCATCTATTCCAATGCGATGCCTTCCAATTCAGCAACAACGGTGGTCGACTCGGTCCGCGCTCGCGCTTCTGAGCATTTCTCCAACGTCTTTTCCCCACAGGAAACTGTCAGATTTTCGTTCCGTCAAATGGTGTAAGAATGCGAACGGAACGAAATTGCACGTGGCAAGCCTGCGGTACGCACAGCGCGGGTATCAACACGCAGGAAAGGGGATTCCCCGAGCAGTGCCGTTGACGAATTCGACTATAATACAGGGGTCGCTTTCGGAGCGGGGCTCGTAAGGGAAATATCTTCGAAAAAATCCTGCTAGGGCTCGTTTTTTGGTTAGGTCTCATTTTCGTGGAAACGCGGTGTTTTCCATAGAGACAAACGTTTGGCGCGGTGCTGAGAATTCCTGCTTCATTAAACATGAGTTATTTACAAACTCCTTCCATTCATTAATCCTCACAGGTAGGTAAGGACACTTTCGTCAATATTTTCCAAACTTGTTTTGCCACACGATGCTCCCGATACACTTTCATTAAACTCAGCAAAATATCGTTTTCCACAATTTATCAAGATGACGGAAAATGATCGATAACGCCGCCTGAACCTTAAGTGACAAGCGAAATAAAATTAATAACAATATCTTTCCCTCAGTTTCCCACTTTGCTACAACATTTTGTTTCTTGTTACAGAGAAACGCCGACTATCTAACCCCATAGAGAATGAACCGTTGCACGTCCGGCGGCTCGGGCTTCGGTGCCGCGTAGGTCCGTTCTCGTTTGGCCCCAGTGTAAATAATTAAGAGCGACAATTACCAAATTTCACAATGAATGAGGTTAGAATTCGTTTGAAATTCTGCAGATTTAATCTCGCTCCGTAGCTCCTGCAGAATTTCGAAACGATTAAAGAGCCACTTCCGGCTTCCGCGGGAGCATAATATTTTTTTGAATAAGTCGGGGCCGCACGTACGCCCGTGGAATTTCTAGTCGGTCTAGGGGGTTGGATGGTCAAAGGCGTAAAACAAACAATCCGCAATAAGGAGCGCTAATTAATTAGTTTTGAAGTGTTAAGAACGGTTTCACCTTTCCATTGTCTACATTCTCTTGTGTCGAGGGAACGATTTGACGTAATAAACACGTGACACCTGTTTTGTGGCAAACGTACTCAATAAACAACGTGCGAATGGAAAACTTGTTGCTCTCAATAGTTTCTGGAATTTTCCCGTATGCCATTACGATCTAAATTCGAATTATCCCGACTCGAGATTCCATCGCAGAGAAAACACATTTTCGAAGAAGTAAATTAAAGGTGAGGAAATACTTTCCCGAAAAAAGAAATAAGAGGAAATCGGACATGGAATTTATTTAAAAAAGTTTTCCGATTAGAAGGAAATGATAGTTAATGAAGGAGGGGAGAAATGGAGCTGGGGACATCAGATCGTGAATAATGGGTCGTTCCTCGCGCTATTAAAGGGATAAAGGACTCTTGCAGCGAGCCTAAATTAAATGCCTCAGAAAATTGTCAAAATCCTCTCTGTAGGTACCTGCCGAAATTAGTCCGCAATACAATAATTGAATGAATTATTGCCGTTGGTACGGTAAGAGAAAATTCACCGAGAAGCGAAAATTCTAGAGAAACCGAATCGGAACGAGTCCCAGGACCGTAATAATTGAACGGTATTATTGACTTGTGCTCTGGGCCTATAAATATTCCATATCAGTAAATGGAGAGACCGACTCTCGAGCATGTTCCATCAAAATTCCACACATTATCTAAAAAAGTCCCGCAGGAGACCTGGAAAACTGAACATAAATTACTATTTAGGATTGCTCAGTTGTAGCTGGGGCTGATAGTGGCGATAATAAAATATTGCGGTAATTGTATCGTTGTTCCGGCCGGGAATTCGCAGAAACGTTTAAATTTAAATTAAAAAAAAAATAATAATAAAAAAAAAAAAGTTTAAAATTAACACCGAACATAGAGCTCGCTCTATACGCAGGAAGTTCGCTTAGCCGCGATATTTTCATCTAGCCAGCTCAAAGCGCAGCGCCGATAGCAACCAGAGAGGCTAGAGTCTCCGGTTCTTGATACACTCGACGGCGTTAAGACCTTTCAGACCTTTAAAAGAGAGAGTTAAAGAACACCAAAATTACACACAACATTTATTGGGTTACACATGCCAGCACGCCTTTGATAATGGTTGCAGACTTAAATGGAACAACGCTTGCGTCGTTACCGAAGGAGTCATTATCGGAGGAGCTTAAAATCAGGGAAATAGAGATAGAGAAAGAACGTGTAATTCACTCGATAAAAAGAGATATGCGGCCTTTGATTCGATAAGCAAAGATGAGACGTGGTTATCTGTGCTGGAGCAGGAGGTCAACCTCGGACAAACGAAATGAAACTGAACACAAATACCATTTGGAAAATAAACCTCCAGAGCAAACGTCGGACAATGGTCGGAATCGGACACACTTACGTCCATACAGTATGTGGCAGTTCTGGTCGTGCACGCGCGTTTTTTGAACAAAACACTCGATTTGTGCTTCCGTCAAGTGCAACGTTGTTGACGTTCATTTCATTTATTTGAACAATTACCACGTCGTGAGCGGTCGTATAATTTAAACAAATTTTATCGTTCATATACAGGGTGGTCTTTTAGCGCGGTCTCGGAAGATTACGGCTAAACAATTTAGTATTTTGAATTTCTTTTTTTTGCGTTATATAGAACTCGACTATGGGCACATTCTAAAATTGTTTTCGTTTTATACAGGGTGTTCTGAATAAGTGAAAAATATGAAAGTTATGTTTTTTTTTAAATAGGACACCCCATATTTTATTACTCGAAATAAGAGACAAACATACGATTAATCAAAAATCGTTACACCTTCCTATACCTAAATGTACAGGTTGTCTTCGAAAAATAAGATTTAAGAAAAGGTAGCAAAATTAATAATTTGATTAGTCATATGTTTATCTCTTATTTCGAGTAATAAAATATGGGGTGTGCTATTTAAATTAAGCAAGTTATTTCCTTTCAAAAAGAATGCAATTTTCATGTTGTTTTTTGGACGCACTGTATGAGATATTTCAATTTTAATAATTCTGGCATAAAATACGTCTCATATCTAAGGTTTGCAATGAATTTCGGTTTGCTCCAGTTTAAACTTCCTTCAAAACAAAGTTTTTAAAATTGCATGATTTAAAAAAAAAATTAATTATTTCGAAATCCTTAAGATTTAGGACAAGTAAACCTTAATGAAACTTACGTTTATTTTTCTCAAAAAATCTAAAACGATATTAATGTATGGGGTGTCCTATTTAAAAAAAAAACATAACTTTGATATTTTTCACTTATTTAGAACACCCTGTATAAAACGAAAACAATTTTAGAATGTGCCCATAGTCGAGTTCTATATAACGCAAAAAAAAAAATTAAATATTAAATTGTTTAGCCGTAATCTTCCGAGACCGCACTAAATGACCACCCTGTATAATTAATTTAAGAAAAATAACTCAATTTTCGTGCAACGACTCTGTTCATACGCTACAGCTCGAATGCAAAAATGAACAGAGGTTCTTCTTACTCACGTTACTAATTAATATTTTGTTGAAAGCCTTTTTGCCTCGGTCACCGCTCGATATCATTTTTTCATGGAAGAAACTGAGTTCCTGCGCATGTCTGGACCGATTCTTTCCCACTCTCGAATTAAACCGCTTTTTAAGTCGGGTTTCGACGAAACGCGATGCTTTCCGATGCTCCTTTTCGAAATGCAAGTGCTCGATGGGATTCAAGTCGGCGGATTGTGGCGGTGTCTCAAGCAACTTTGGAACGTTCCAAATTGGCCGTTCTTCGTCTCGGCAGAGCCGTGTGCTCGGGGTCGTCGTCTCGTTGGAATCTCTAAACTCTGGACGTGCCCGATTCTTGTGCACTCTGCTTCACGTTCCTTTTCAAAATTTCATTGCAGCCATGTTTGTCCATGATACGTTCCGTGGAATCAATAGTTTCAAGTCCTCTTGATGGCACGCAACCCCGAATCGTTAGAGACCCACCTCAATGTTTTACACTTGGAGCTGTATTACATGGATTAGCGTCTTCGTCGGCCCTCCTCCACGCTCTGTGGATGCCGTCGGCCCCAAAAAGCTTAATTTCCGTTCCATCCCACCAAATTACAGTATTGCAAAACTGCTCATCTTTGTCTACATGCTCTTGGGCAAATAGAAGTCGTTTGTGGCGGTTCATCTCATTAATGCAGGGTTTCTTTCCGGGAATTTTACCATGATATCCGTTTTTCCGTGATATACGCCGAACTGCCCGATTGGATACAACCTTTCCTGTTGCACTTTCGACGGTCGGACGAATTCGTCTGGTACGCTCGTCCACGGGTTCTCTCTTAACATCTTTAAGAGTTAGACGTTCTTCTCTTTCATTAAATCACTTTTCTCTCTCGGCTTTTTCGGAAAGTTTTCAATAGCGCCTTGACATTTAAATTTGTTCGCAATATACCCAATGGTCGAGCGTGTTTTATTGGTCACTCGGCCTATTTTTCTCGAGCTGCGGCCCTTTAGTGCCACGTTAACTATAGCGTTCTTTAAATCGCCACTAAGTTCTCTTCGATTTGCCATTTTACACGAAACTAATGCGGTATCCCTGATAGACTGCATAATAAGATACGGGCACGCAAAAATTTTCTACAAACACATTTGTTTACAACAGAGCTTTGCTCCCTCTTTGATCGACCGCGCGAACAGCAATGTTGCCCGAGAATAAGACGTTTCTGTCGAATCAACTAATTGCCCGCGTCGGGTATGGGCGATAAAATTCGTTTTAATTGTACAAATCACGATCCACAGGGACCTTAACGTCCCAAGAGTCCGCGAGGAAATATGTAGGGTCTCGCTGATGTATACCATGACCGACTGGACGCCCACCCCAACTACCCGGCCAGCAATCTTCGCAACGCCCAATCGATTACGCGAAGATCGAAAAGAACCAAGTCGCACCACCTGCTAGAAAGATTCGTCCGAAAAATCAGGAAAACCCAAGACAAACTACACAAACTATCTTATAACGCCGGAATCATAATGTTGTTCCGGACTCGAGCTTTTCCTAAAGCCCTCCTTCACGCACCTAATTTACTGAATGTCATGTCAGTGACGGATTGTAAATATTAAAAAAAAAAAAGAAAAAAAAAAGAAAGAAAAAAGAAAAAAAAAGAAAAAAAAAAGAAAAAAAGAAAAAAAGAAAAAAAAAGAAAAAAAAAGAATAAATGTTCACAAAATAGTGATTGTTAAAAGTGGTGAAATAACCGTAAACGGCGGTGCATTTGAGGACAGGAATCGAGTATTTTATGCAAAAAATGCATTTGTAGGAACAGGATTGTTACGTACTGCCGTCGGAGCAACTTTTTGGAACGACGACCTGACTTACATGGACGACAAGGCGACTTCGGACATGAGGCCCCTCGACATTTTTCGAAACGAAAATTGAAATTTTCGATGCGGCGTCCAACGGTCCTAACCCGACCTTGGATTCCTCCCTCGAGGTCGCGGGGGCACTTTTTTCGAATCATTATTTTCGGCAGCGAAAAATCGCAAAAATTCGGGACCGAAATGGCGCTGTATCTCGTCAATTAACGAAGATATTGCCGAACAATTTTCGGTTCGAGCTAACTCGATTATTAGTTTATTCCCCATTTGGAATACCTTGTTTGTCGTGCTGCCGCTCAACTGAATCATCTAAGAATCGATATTGACACGAAAACATACAAAAACCTTTTGCGAAAAAGCTGTACAGCGTTTTTGCGAGCGTACAGCTCATCGGTTTAACCATGCAAATGATATGCGAAACAAAATAATACACGACGTGCATATGCTTGAGGAAGGACATGGACAGTGACAAAAACCGCTTAGAGGACAACGCAGAAAATAAAATTAGGGCGTGTCGAGTGGTAGGGCCATTTTCGGCGTTGAAGGTTCCTTTAATAATTTCCCGATTCGGTCGTGTTCTAATTTGAAATTAATTTTCTTCCTAACTGGTTTTCGTTAATTTAAATTTTCGTGCTCTCACTTCTCGTGTTCGATGCGCTCTCCCGTGCTTTGTCGTTTTCGACTATACAGCATTTTCCTACGAGATGCAGGTAGAACAGGATTTTTAGATGGCGGAGCCCCATTCGCAGCCCGGAAGGAGGGCGTTTGAAAATGAAAAGCAATAAAGAAAGAATCTTTCCAATTTTTTACGAGTCCTCGCGGACCCATAACCTACACTTGGATCAAATAACGTAATCGCCTTGATTCCAAACATTTCCCGAAGGAATATAAAATTTTAGTCGCTTTTTTAGGACAATCGGATATGGGGTGAAAACAATACGAAAACTGCGATTTTCTTAAACATATTTGAGGCGAGCGACGTAAATATAAAATCGGAAAGGGCATAAATCTGCGCCCAGTCAAAAACATCGGATTTTTCTATAACCTAAATGTTGTGAATGGTATTGCAGTGAAATAGGGGGCCATAATTCACGCTACTCTCGCTGCCCCCGTATTTTTAAATCCTCTAAATCATTTCCGATCATTTGGGCGTTATAATGGGATTTTGTGTTTATTTTCCGGGAATAAGTTTAAGAACGCGTCCTCGTTGTCCGGGCAAGGACTATTATCAAACGCTTCTGTCACTCTCGGATCGCACGTATAATTCCGGTTTTGCAGTCATGTGCCGGAAAGTTTTAATGAATTTGCAACTGGAAGTTATTATGATGTTCTGATGATGTTCAAAACTATAACGTTTTCAGATCGAGGACTTTTAAGCAATGTCGCGGCGCTGATTTTAATGAAAAGGAGTTGTCCTTCGCCATTTTGTCCGCTCGGCGGTGTGAAATATTATGTCTAATTACCTTCAACCTGGGAGCGCTAAATCATAAATTTAACATATCGTTCCTGTCTATAACAAGTTAATAATCCATGAAACAATCCCAAAATAACGGCGTCATTTCCCGGCTAACGGCGAGGCATTCTTGACGGGTAATTAAGTTAACTCTTGCAACTGCCGTTCGCACGGTTTATTACCCCGAAACTGACCTGGATATCTCACCCTAACTTCATTCCACATACCTGACTGGAATATCCAGATGTAACTAGTTAAGTTAACTAATAGAGATTCCCTTATTTTATTACTTTGTTTCTCTGCGGCCGGACTCGAGGAACTCCGGTAATTACTTAGGAACTCCTTTTGGTCGAAAGGAGATGCAAGATTAATGAGGATGTTGCACGATCTTCCTGGTGCTCATGTGATGTATTTGGCTGCGAACAATTCGCTTAAGTGTCGCTTCTTTAAAATGAGAAATGGCGCTGCAAGGCCCGAGTAATCAAAAGTGCAAAAGGGCAGCCCAGAAAAATTAGCTTATCTAATATTAATGCGAAGAATGAGAGTTTCGCCCTACCAGAGGCTACGGGGAGTTGCTTTACTACCGCCGCCGGAACAAAAGGTGATATTTTATATACGTTTCGCCTTTGCTATGGGGGATGGACCGAGCCTGAGCGGGGAGATGGAAATGTACGTGTGTTGATCGATATATTAATTCAGTGCCATTCGAATTCAATAGTCAAATTTGTAAGTTGAGGCCAGGGCGATAAAAATAAAATTTGCTTCCTTTGTGGAGCGCCGGCCGGCCGGAAATGAAACACAATAACGGTGCCGCGCCCTGGGCGCTATTTTGATATGCTAATTCTGCTACTCACTTGTTTATGCAAATGCACCACAACCGTCCAATTATTCATAGACTCGATTTTTTCGGTATACTCGTACATAGATAAAATTCTGGACAATCAGCGCTTCGTGACGGCATTAGACCGACATCGTTTTTATGATACAATCCTGCAACGTTTACTATTGATTGTGCTCAGGCTTACCAGAAATGGGTTATAGTTCGAAATGCAATAATTGAGGTCCGAATTTGCTATTCCTTTGAATTAAATGATCGATATTGTCCTATAAATTATGTATGCCTTACCACTGTATGACATAAGAGCTCTGTCATCGCATGCACGAAGTGCCCGGCCAAAAATGACTTGGGCCGACAATAGACACGCGCAGATTCTTCTTGTAAACACGGGGGCCCTTTCTGGGGCTCGTCCATGAGGGAATCTGCAAACATAAAAGACACGAGGAGTGGTCAAAAAGCAGATGAAGACGCACGAATTGAAGGAATCTAGGTTGACGCATTAAAGTTTGAAGTGCACATTGACCGATTCAGGAAAATCCCAAGTGGTCCGGGGTGTCACTGGACCCGTTAAAAATGACACATGGAAATACTGCAGCGCTGACAACACTGCAGTTTCAGGTAATTGCCACCATAACCTTATTGTACAACCAGCGGCGGGTCGAACCGCCGGGGGCACCGCTGAATTGCCCGATTATACGTCCGCCACTGCAACCAAATATTCCTGTAGGTGTATAACACAACAATTCCTTCGTCAGTATACCAAATTCAGAGAAGTCCGTGTTGCGGATATACAGGCGCAAATTGATAACCGTGACGTGCGCCCGTCACTTTGACATTGTTGGCAAGACTGCGCGCTAATAACAATTGTTTGCTCACTTGATACGGATGCTGAGACAGCGCTCAGCGATGATTTACGATCGGCTTATTGTCTAACGAAATCCCTGATTACTCGCTAGATTGATACGGTAAAGACGAGCCGCGGATACATTGTTGTCTCTCTCATTGTGCCCCGTTTCAGTTTACAAGACGAGGTATGCGGAGTTTACCGGAGATTAGAATTTGTTTGGGGATGTTCTTAGTTATAATGGAATTTTAAGAAGTTGCTAGTTTAAATTAAATGCCGGAGGGGGAGGAACGTCGATTAGGGAACAATAATAAATTTGCCGCCAATAAATAGCAACATCATATCGCTGTTTGTGCATTTGCCCTGCGTAGCTGAGAGTACGAAAATCGCACGATTTTGCTGATTCCGAGTTTTTTTTTTCTTTTTCAGCTTCGTTCGCCGTTAGTTGGGAGGAATGGTGGACGTACGATGGAATCTCAGGTAAGCCTTGTTGCAGCACAACGATTCGTGCACATTTCCCACGTCTTCGAGGCATCATCATCAATCCACGAACTCGCACAATAACACCACTATCAGGAGGATATCCACGTCATCTCTCCCTCTCCTCAATACACGTTGGGCGATAATATTTATATTTATAAGAACTGGGAGGCCGATGAAATTCATAAATCAAAAACTTTTCCTTGAGTTTTGCATTGTGCGCCCCAACAAAACAGCCCCCTGCCCCTTGCATTGATATATGACTTTTTTGACGTTTTTAATGAAGGAAACTTTAAACGAATGGAAAGTTTGCGACAATTTTATTGTGGTCGAGCGTGTTATAGTTTAAAGGGCGCGGGTTTACTCGAGCGAGAGGGGCGAAGGGCTGAAAGCCCTTGGTGAACAGAGAGTGCTTTCGTGGTTATTTGGAAACGTTTTCGTGAGTTCGACTTGGGACGAATTTAAAAAATGCATCCGGGGAAAATTCTGGGCGGAAGGGCGGAAACCAAAAGTGATTAAAAGTATAAATGATTCTTTTTGATGCTTGTGCGAGCCCCGAGAGAAAACTCATCCGAATTGAGTGGACGAGAGACATACTCTCTCTAGGTAGGTCCACACGTACTTCTCTTGCCATTTTCAGTGTTTCGCTGCAAACTTCTCACGCAAAACTTCATTTAATGATCCCCATCCGGATGAGTCACAAAGAGGGGCCCTTTTCCCTCGAATGAGCAACAATGTATTGCATTTTCCGAAAAAACGCCGGTTCAACCCCCCGTTTAAATTATGCATTCGGGCTATATTTATAGCCCGACAATTTACTAATTTTCATTCTGCTGCACGTGAGAGCAGGAAATATTAAGCGAAATCGAACAATAAGTCGTGCCACATCAATCATTGGATGAAAGATAGGAAATGAATAGACCAAAACCGAATCCGACCAATCCGGTTCGTGTGTAACACCGTTCTTTTCGTTCGATTGACTTGCACGAAATCCGAAGAGGAAGCGTCAGAAATGCGAATTTATTTCTCCTTTTCGGATTTACGACGATTCCGTAGGAACATTTTCCTAATGTCCGTGGGTAATTAAGGGCTCGGAGGGCGTTTCACAGGACTTATCACCTCCGCACCGCGGCCTGACGCGGACGGCCTTGTTTGCCGAACAATTTTGCACAACAGACAGCGTCAGATGGGTCATTACCTCCCCCATCGAATGACCCGAAATTTAACCTGGGAACAACCAAAGCCTAATAACCTCCTATTCTCGATCCCATGTAATAATAAAAGCGAAATAATAATCCGGCACTTTAACCTCGAATATCTGGTGCAAAACCAGTCGACGATCCCTCGAAATCCTTTTTAAGAGGGTTATGTGACCGTAAGTAAGTAAATACAATGTCCGTTTGTGCGAATATTATGAAAATTGCTCCGGACACCTCGTCGCGTTCCTTAACCCGGAATGTACTAAAGCGGAACTCTTGCGGAGGTTTCAATGGCCTTTTCACTAGTTTAGAGAAATTAGGGGACATTTTGAATAAGGCCCTTGATTATGTCGATGTGTGCGGCTCGTTTGGGGATCCAGGGTTCATGAAGGGGCAGCCGAGTGTAATTTAGGACCCCTTTTTCTACCTCGGAACGGGTAGTAAATTAATAGTTCAGAAATGAGGAATAAATCTAGCGGACGGGAACGTCTTACGATCGACTCGTCACCGGGAAAGGGAAGGGGTTGTAATGAGAGCTGGGGGCCAGCGCAGCTCTTAAATCGGCCTTAAATACCGAGATTGTCGCCGGGGGATTACTCGACTTTTTTTTTTTGTTTTTTTTTTCGAACACCTTCGACGCGAAGGGGAGCACCCTGATGGCGGCGAACGAATATTCATTTCGGTACGATTTTCAGAGGGCGGGACAATATCTGGACCGTTTCGGCCATCGCCCCTGCAAGGAGCCTGCACGGACGCAATTAAGGGTTTTCGGTCCTCGACGATGCGACGGAATCGGCACCCGATCCGTAACCACGTCGAGACTCTAATTCGCGTCATCAGAACGTCATCGGAAACATCTTTTAGCGCAGCTTTGGGCTCGACTCCGCTGGGATAAATTTTCAAATATTTACAGGAACTTCCACCCCGCAGGAAATCGACCCTCGGTGGCTCCCGCAAGCCCCTTTTCCGATGTTGACAAGCTGACGCCTCAAAATGAAAGATGTTTGACGCCAGCGACACTAACAACCCGGTCAAAAACGGCTCCACATTGAAAGCATCCCCAATTTATAATCCGATCCATCCCGTCATAAACGATGTATATGGAATTATTCTATTCAGCACGGTGATGTTTATTAATAGGTGAAGTTTCGTGTAGTTTTCCGATGATTTGGGCAAAAGTTTGGCCCGCTATTTGATGGCCGATTGTTCCGGGGAGCTCTCGCGGCATGGCTCTTCCATTGTTTCTAGAAATTTACGAGGCTGGAAATTAACATGAGTGAACCGAAATGTGAAGTTTTCGCGAAACGCGTATATATATTTCACTTACTGATTTATCGAGTTGTGAATAGAGTTGTTCTCTGGACTTGGCCGGACAATGCGAACTGCAGATATAACTTGATTAATTAATTATACCGCCACTGCGTACAGCTAACTAGCGGCAAAAACAAACTTGGCATCCGCAAGAACGTACGGAAACCCAGCAAAGGTAAAATTCCATCTAGTTTCGTCCTAATAAGCAAACTGGAAACCGGTGAGTAATATTTGAGAAAGGAGCTTGTTTTCTGGTGGCGTGACAAAGGCGAAAGTCTAAAATTTCACATTCAACGAGTCGTACCATTTTATATTATTCGCTTCTGATGTCGCTGACGTCCTAATTACCAGACCAGTCGGGCGTGCTTCTATAACCCGAGTCGAAAAAGAACCCCTCAATACTGCAGCAAGAAGCAGAAGTTCGGAGTCCTCTGCTGGAAGTCGGGATTGATCGTCATTAGCTGTACCCTTGGGAGCTGGCGGCAATTTCCGAATTTATACTTTTAAACTTTGACGATATATCTCCAGCTAAACTGGCTAGTAACGGTGGAAGTTTGCGGCAAATAGCCGAAACCGACGACGCTGGGTAAAGAATGCAGTGAAAAATCGTCCTAATGGCGCTCAGGCCACTGCAAATCTTAGTTTGGCTCTCGGAGACTCGTGGAACCATGGAAATGGAAATTATTGCCTCTAGACATACTCGGATGTGGGAGTACTGGGCGCGCAACCACGTTTCCGGATTTTTTCCATCGATGAAAAATGGAAAATTTCAAGAGTTACGCGAAAAAATCCCTCTCCTCCTACGCATTTTTGCCACATCTCTGGTGAGCGTCTCGACGATAAAATGACGCGTCTTCGTACCGAACCGTTCGTCCTCGAAATTGCCCAACTGTAGCCCTACCAAGCCATGGTGTGGCCCTACCCTAGCCAAGCCATCGATCGGAACAAGTGAAAATCGGAGGGGGCCAGGTCTGACGAGTGTGGCGGGTGCGGTAGCGGATCCCACTCGAGCGTTTTGATGGCGTCCTGGACGGTGGAAGTGCAACACGGCTCGGAGCGTCGTCGTGCTGCAATGTCACTCGTTGGTGTCTCGCGTTCCGTTCTGGCCGTTTTTCGAGCAATGCACGATTCGGATTGATTAGTTGTTGTCGGGAGCGATGCTCATCGACAGTTTCTCCCGGTTTCAACAGCTCACGGTACACGACTCCTTTTCGGCCCCACCAAACGCGGAGCATCGTCTTCTTTCCGAAGCGATTTGCCCGTCGACGTCGGTGCTTCGCGGGTGGCAGCCACGATTTTTTCCGTTTAGGGTTCTCGAGATGCGTCCGCTTCTCATCACACAATTTGGTGCAGGAGGTTCTTTCTTTTGTGCCGCAAAAGCAAAATTCCGGAGGTGGTTCCTCGATTTTCCATCTGTTTTTCAGTCAACTTATGCGGCACCCATTTTCCCTCTTTTTGAATTCTTTCCGTGGCTCGCAAACGTTTGAAAATACCTCGGCGAGTCACGTTTAACGCACCCGCAAGCTGATCTTGTGCGTTTGCCTATCGTCTTCATCCAGCAACGCTCGCAGAGCGGCGTCTTCAATCGATTTTGGTCTTCCGCAGCGTTCCTCGAACCTCGATGCCGAAATCGCCACTTCTGAAGCGCTTAAATCGATCTTCACAAGTGGTTTTCGATTGCGCATGTTGGTCGTAGGCCTTCTCAAGCAAATGACGTGCTTCGGCTGCATACTTTTTTTCAAATTAAAGCGGCAGAGCGAAGTCTGCCGCAAATGTTGTTTATTTGGCGCAAAACTCGACGTTTTCGTTCCTAAAAAAAAATAACTTTGCGTTGCGATAACTGTTCGTATTCCAACTGGTTATCGATAACAACTAAGCCATAAACAAAACAGAGTTGCCGCCATTACGTCGACTAGACGTGTCGGTAGCGCCATCCATGTGTGAAACCCGGAAACTCAGTTGCGCACCTAGTGTATTAGATGGAACCAGTTTGGTGACGAATTTCACTAGGGGCACATAATCGCGGAACGGCACGCAGGATAAATAGAACGAAAAAAAATGCAAAATCATAAGCAGCAACACAAAAACCTTCAATGGCTGAGTAATAATAGGCACGAGTGGCTATGTTACTCTATAATTTTGATCGAGCGAAAAATGGCAACGCTGCTGCTGGCATTTGATTTTTTAGCTAAAACGCAACGCACCTTGGCAAAAATTTCGGCAATGTTGCCGGGTTCGTTCCTAGTCAAACTTGTTTCTTTAGGCGAGAAATGGAATATGTGCATGTCGCACACAATTGCCGCATCGGATTGTTGAAACGTGATGTTTATTAATTCGATTTCCCCCAAAATCGGATTGGTACCGGCTCGGAACGATACTAGACATCCGGGTTGTTAAGGCTTGCCCTATTAAACCCGAGTCGACGTGGCAACTACGCCGTGCGATGAAAACAATTTTTTGTTTATTTAACTGCCGTCACACGTTAACACCCTTTTTTAGGCATTTAGCTGGCACCACTTGTATCACATAGCGACCTTAGCGGCCTTGCCACATTTTTCCTCGTATTTATCGATGTTTTTAGGATACGAGTCCTTAGTTTTTATCAATAAACCTTAGCTAAGCTTGGAGGAAGATTCTTCCTTTGTTTTTTTGTTTTTTTGTTTTTTTTTTCACACAAAACAGCGTGTCTGAGACTACGACCTCAGGGCGGTCCGAGCGTGATTATCCAGTCCATAACTATCTTGGCGGTCGCTTTGCGGATGCACCTCGTTTTGGCCAATTTCAGTTTCATTGGGGCAATTTTCTTTTTTTAAAAAAGATTTTATTACGTTAATCCGTGAAAAAAGCAAACTCATTAACTAACTGCACATTTGATGATCCGCTTTATGTAATAAATTTATCTGCTGAGCTGGCGTTGAGGCGCATCCAATAACACGGCTCCCAGCAGATGGCATGCATTCTTAAGAAGTGGTCATATAACTGGACCTTCGAGAGGGATCATACACACTTCTGGTCCCGTCCGCACGGGGTAGAAAGTTATTACCGATCAATGTCGGTGAAATTGGCACTAAGCGCAACCCGGTAATTGCAAATTCTCGAATTTACCACAAAAATCTGAGGGTTCGTGCCAAGTTTCATGCCTTTATCTCCATCCGTTTCGGTTACATTTAGGAAAAAAAAACGTTTTCAATACTCGCCCTTTCAAAGGGTCTGGCTCCCTGAGGGTCCATTCGCCGACCTGTGTTTATATGAAGTTTTTTGCTAATTTTTGGTCGTGTAATTACCCCCGGAATCCCGATTTCGGTTCGTCCCTCGTATCCGCCGATCACGCAGGCAGACCAAAATTCGGGTTATTTTTAGTTTTAATAAATTCGGACAAACTCTCGGGACTTTCCGCGCGAGAACCTCCACTGGTACTCGTTAAACAAAGTATCCATTAATGGATTATTCCGTCGAAATAAGTCGATAATTCCATCATTTCACCGCGCTTGACGCTCTATTATTTTACGACTCAATAACCGTGAGATAATTGTTATCTTTTAAGCATTATCGAGTTTGGGTGTTACATAAATTTAAGCCATAATTTCCATCCTCAAGTTTTGCGGTAGAGGGTTAATTCCCGAACGAGAACCGATCGTTAATTTGAACCCTGCTCAAAAATTATGAATAACCACCGATCATCTGCAAACCCCTCGACTAGCTGCTAAATAGAGGGCCTCGTACGCGATACGTGGCACTCATTTTATGGCTCGGGCTCCATTGAAAACGCTCTAATCGGGGTTTTTGTTTTATTTTAAAGAAAGCCCCCTGCCACCGCCATATGATATCATTTGTTTCCTGGAGTACGCTCCGAAGCCAGAGGCCTTGCTTTATTTAAATTTGAGCCTTTGTACTTCGGGGCCTTATTTTATTTAAAGCGGACGCTTTGATTAGGTTATACTGATGCAGCTACCATAAGGGATGCTCGAAGACGTTGTTAATGTGACAATGGGGAAGTTTGTGCCCCCTGGAAAGAGGAAAATAAAGTTGTGTTGACGATAAGCTAAGGGATGGAAGAGTCAACAGGCACAATAGTCAGGCTTCGGCGAGATAAAGGAAGCCGCGACATTCATTTCCGAGATTTGGAGTAATTAATGCCGCTGCAGGACAAGCGGCTTTCTCCTGCGGTTTTGTTTTCCTGCTGCTGCAATTGTTCCGCAGTTTCCTGTTGGAACTTAGTCGGACAAAAATTCGCAACAGCGAAAACAAAACGAACTTAGCAAATTCGGAGTTTTGTCGAAATTTATTGGGTTTTTGGGACGCCGCAAACGTTCGGTTTCAGACCGGATTACGGGCACAAAGGTTAATTACGGAAGTGTCTCGTCAAATTGGAATTTTTGGTAAATATTTGATGCGGATTCATATATTTCTATAAAGAAAAACGATAATATCTTTTATTGCTTTCTTTGCAAACAAAGCGCGAACGGAAATAAAAGGAAAATAACGCCTGGGAAAATATGCTTCTATCGATATATGTCGCCGTCGGCCCGGAAAATATAGCCTAATGCGAAAGTAGAACTTACATAAAGAAGAAAAATTAATATTTATTTTGGTGCCTAGAGAACAAATATGTTCGCCGACTCACGTTCCACATCGAAATTAAAAACCAATTCGGTTATTGCTTTTGATCATTCGAGGCTCGGGTCGACGACGGAGGAATTTTTATTTCAAGTCTGCTTAAAGGGGAATAAATCGACGAAATTGTCGCAAAATAGTTCTATGAAATTCAGAAAATGTTTCAAAATAGTAACTTCCCCTTAGTAAACCCTGGAAAGAAGAATGTCCTGCATTTCTGATTTAAAAATATTTTGAATTTTCCGACACAAAGAAGGCAGTGCGACGGCACCGCGTTAGACCGCCGTTCCCCGATTCAGCCAATGCACGACGTTCCTTCTGAGTCGCGATTGTGCATCAATTTCGTACGTACTTAGCAACGACTCGCCCAGAAAACTGAGCACTTCAAGTCTGGATCTTGTCGTTGGTCTCCTCTCGACTCAACTTTGCCCCGACCGTTATGAAACCCACCGCGATTCACCGGTAAAGTCGTGAGCTTCGTCTAACTTGCAACGGAATCCCTGGTCACGGCAAGATCTTGATGTCGCATTGGGAGTTCTGTGCGTTGTTCCTCTACGGCACCGAATCTGCAGAGCATCCCCGGAACAACGGTACTTGTACGACTAAACTCGCCCCGTGCAAGAGTTGCTTCTTTTCCTCTTGCAAGGCATCAAAAATGTATTTTTAATTCCGTAAATCCCGAATAAATTTCCTAGTTGTTGATTCTTAGGCTTGAAATTGCCCCGAGAGGTCGGTACGAGAAACGTACTCCAAATCTACTCCAAGTTCGTTGATAAGTAACGCCGCTGGTGCCAACTACATCCCCACGTGCAGGGGGGCATTCCTTGTCTATGTTAGGCCTACCGATCAATTATCTGAAAACATCACGGGGTTTGGCTCCGAATTCCTCCCAAGATAAGTGCGAGAAACGGTAAAGGGCCGTTACGAGTTCCCTCTTGTTTATGTTAAGGTCATTAATCGGCATTATCTGAAAGTGGTGCAGGCTCCGGTCTCCAAGTTCTCCCCGAGATTGGCGTGGGAAGAGAGGGTTGTTTATAAGTTCCTTTAGCGCCGGTGAGAAAACTAAGGGTTCGGCACCCGCGAGGAAGAGCCCTTCCACCCTATCGGTTCTCTCACGAAGAGGGGATGTGTTGATACCGGGTTGCATCGGGGATCCCGTTTTTGCGTCGCGGGGAGTAGAGAAGTGCCTCGAGAACTTTCTCTCCCCCTTCCAACCACGAACCTTACACGCGTAAGGGCAAATGTTAGGTTAACGGGAGATGTAAAATTACCTCGTAAAGACCGTGGAATGTAAAGCTAACGTGAGATCGACAAGTGATCAGCGGCGCTGCCAGATCGAATACGAAAAATGTCCTGTGCACGCGTCATCATAATTTTCCGAAATGAGGAGGAAGTTATCACGTGACGTTTGCCCTAATTTCAAATGGATAATGCCGCAGTCACGCGTTCGCCGACATAATTTTTCGGTTAACAATGCGTTGTTGAATTTTCCAGCAACACAGTTTCCACTAAAGGCCGGATAATCCGATCCGTGCCTAGGATCCGTTTTGTAATTTCTTTGAAAATTAACCTGTAGTCCGAGTTGCAACACGTTAAGGACTTGACCCGTGCCGGTCGGTTCAAACTAACGATGCTTCTCCTAGGGCCAAAGTGGCGTGTTTACTCCGGACACACCTTCCTGCCCGCAGCTAAGATTTATCGGCAAAAACTAATTATTATTTACGAGCTAAAAAATGTGGATAAATATGAGCAAACATCTCGTGCCAGCTAAGTGTCTGGGACAAAGGGCGTCTATGTACGACTGTAGATGAATAAGCAAATACGGAACGGAGGTAACGGTCCTCGGCGAGTGGTGCGTATGCAACCTTGACTCGGACCAACAAGGCACAGACCTCAACACTGGGTCAAATAAACAGGATAAAGTTATTTAAGGTAGTCGAAGAGGGTCGGACCGAACTTACAGGCCTTTATGCTAAAATTTGATGCCCCTCGGTGTCCTATTTGCAAAGCCTCCGAAAGTAATTCAAGAAGGTTAAACCGCAGTAGCTGAATGCACTGTTATGTTTTGTCCTCAGAGCTTGCAAAGGTAATCTGTAAACCCCCGAATTTGCAATTTATATAAGCGGCAAAAGTTCCGAATGCACGTATTATCAAGTTCTGTCAATTGTAAATTAAATAAAAAATTATTACTCAGCCGGACGGCTTGTAACGCAGCTTTTCCACATGCAAATGTTGCAAAAAGGAACGAAAACGCACGCTGCGAGAGGAAGTGATATACTGGGTGTTCCATTAAAAAAAAAATATATATCTTTTTTGATTGGCGAAAGCGGTGCGATGTGGCGTCACAAATGCACGGAAAGTGACCAGTTTACGATGCGTCCTGCGGAAGAAAAGTGAGAAAAGCAAATCAAGTCTTTCTATGCTGCTTGGGTAATTTAATATTCCGATTTCATCTTCCCTAATCCGGTTCTCCTTCTCGAATTCGATGCCGATTCACCTTTTCCGAGTTCGGTTTACTTTTAAGTCTTCAATGTTCACAAGCTTTCGTTTTCCTTACCTTCGCAGACTGATTTGGCAGAAATTGCAATATTTACGTATTTGCCGAAGACATTAAGGATGCTCTAATGTAAAGATTCGCGAATATAACGGCTCATTAAAGAGATTGAAAGGGAAAAACTTTGGGGTTTCTTTTCAATCCGTTTAACTAAATTGAAGGAAGTTCTATTTCTATACTGCATCGCATGGTAAGTGGAGGAAGATAACAAACGACCGCGGCCATAAATCACGGACCACCACAAACATACCAAACTAAAATTATGTGGCTTAAAATAAGAAAGTGCTTTCTTATAAAGTCTTTTCTACATCATGTTACGTAAATAAAACCGTCCTCGTAACGATTTTTCACCTTGATGTATTCGACCGTAAAAAGGGCACTTTGTATTTTTCCAGCCAAACAATGATTTTTGCCTTTATATCGGTATTTGATATGAAAAGATATGGAAAGTTTATTCAAACAAGTTTTGGAAAAACGATAAAGCGGTAGGTAAAGCTTTTTGCCCGCTCTGCGTAAGTGCAAATAATGTATTCTTTTTAGCAACTGCCTAGAATTAATTGTTGTAACAGTCAAAATAGCAAAACAGTGTTTAGTGACACAACTTTGTTGGCAATTTATTATTCAATTGCCGACCAATTTCCATTCGTTAAATCTGAACAAACAAACAACTTTAGTGGCCACAGCTCTAGCTCGGTGTTTATTGTCATAAAATTTCATTTGGTATTGATACTGCGTACGCAAAAACGTCCCATGCGTCGGCTTAATAATTATTAATAATTTGCCACTTCGCTAATACGTCGGCGACTTTAACTTGGATAAAGCCCCTCGCAGAAAATCATGGAGAAGAATGATATATTTTCCCCCCCGCTAAAGTCAGTTTTGTGTTGTCCTTTTTCGCCCGGTCCTAACGGGCTTCACTTATCTTTAATCAGCCATAATGTCCCAGACATGTCCCGTTGGTGATAGGTCTGGAGACCCTGGTGGGCAGGGTAACGAATCGATACCGTTTCGACGGAAGAAACCCATAGTAATCTGAGACGCACGCGATCGTGCGTTATCCGATCGAGCAGCTGCATTGCGGAGCGTCTGCGCAGAGGAATGAAGATGCTGCTCCAAGCGTTCTCGGGTGCATCGCCGAGCGGTCGTACCGGCTCCGACGAGAAGCGACGGTGAGCGCCACCACGAGGTGCAGCAGTTCGCGTCACTACCCCTGCGGTGCGCCTCCCTTCTCTCTCTTTCCCGACCGTCGGGCGTGTTAAGCCTTGGTGAACCAAGTCTCGGTGTCTTCACCGATCGAGTTAAAACTCCAAGTTGCTGCACATCTTACGTTAGATTCACTAGAAATGTTTTACGGTTCGAACTCCTCGTCCTTGGTACTTTTGCTAAGAACTAAATTGCGAGGCCCTCAAGTTATAAACGTGCATCGGAGGTGATTCTTGGGTACCGGAATTCCCCACCCTTACCTTCGGGGGTGCCATCACGTCCCGTTCGGGACGAAGGCAACATTCGGGTAACGGGATAATCTGCTCGTTGGCCGTCAGGCCCGGCGAAATGGGCATTCCTCGGCTGAAACGCGCTCCGGTTGAGCGTACGCCTATGTCTGCTGACCAGCAGTACTTGAGGGCTGGGAGAAGCCGGGAAGCGTCATTATTAGCACTTTCGTCGCTCTCCTCAGTGGCAGACGAATCGATACACCGTCAATCCTCAATCGTAGCTCATACGCTTCATCATCGGAATCGCGATCGTCCACTCCTGTATTTCTTCAACTAAGTTTTAATCATACTTATGTGCTACAAGTCAGCTAATAAACCGTGTTAACGTTTGAGGGGTTGTCCTAATTCCACGACTTCCGGGAGATCCCACGTGTTTACCTTGCTAAGCTGGTACTAGTCCGTCCTGGACTCTCGTAAACAGAAGTACAACGTCGGTACTTCGAACCGACAAGTACTGCTACAAGTGGTGCTCGCGCGTAAGCGCTCTCGCGCAATAATCGCGGGTGGTATCTCCAACCTCCAAGGAAGGAACCCCTGCATATCGCTCAACGGTGCATACCCACGCAAAATCGGGATTCCTCGCTCCAGGACCCCGTTCCAGGCCCATTTTTCTGCTCCACTACATGTGATCTTATGGACAGAGAACCGTTAGGGGTGACACAGGTTGAGGTAAACGGTTCGCATGCCAACAGGCCATCCATGCCCCCAACGCCAAGTCGTCGGGATTTTGCAGTTCTTCGACGCCTTGCGGAGCTCCTCCTTCTCAGTGCCTCACCGCGGTGCTTGAAATTCGACCTGGAGGCGAACTTCATCTTGCTAGGTACATTGGAGAGATCAAAGAATACCTTCTAGAAGTAATGTATCGGAATAAATGGCATTTCGGCCCCATAAAGCTGGTTTGTTGTGCTTTTTCGGGTAAAAAAACGCGAAATTTCTTATAATGCGGAAATTAACGCGAAGATATAATCGATCGAAAAAGCGGCCCTTTTCAGCACTGATGATACAGGCGATGGTGCTGACCGAAAATGATTTAAAACAGGCCGACTTCACGGGGTGCTCTCTTTTTGAGATGAGATAAAAATGGGTTGAAATTCGGACGGCCGCGGGGCCCCGCGGAGGGCCAACGACGACGCAGATGACTACATAATTCTTGTCGATTTCAAATTTCGTTTTATATGTTCCGGTAAATGATGGGAAAGTTGGTATCACCTATCCTCGTTCCTAAAACTGGAAAACCGAAACTAGAAAGTCTGGAATAGTACAGTTGCGAAACAAACTCGGGCAGCTTTTAATAAAAAAAGTTTTATCACATCGTCCCCGTGGGATTCGCGACATGTGGCCTTACCAGAACCAATCTCGAACACCTAGAGGACTTCAGTTCAATTTAGCTTTTTTCGATTCATATGTGGGTCCGGGTTATAGCTCAAAATACAATAACTGAAACGTGGCTTAGACGGGACGACATTCAGTATTTTTCTAAATCGCGCGGCTCCGAACCTAAACGTGTGAAAATGTTTCCACTTTCGGCGCCCATCAAATCAAAGTTCGCAGATGAAAGAGCCATCCATAGAGCAATTTCGCCACCGATCAGAACCCTCAAGAAATATGGTGTAATTTCTTGGAAAAATATAGCCTCTGTTTTTCCAATCACTTACTTTGCCAGCCCTCTCAAGTGGAGCATTTGTTTCCCCATCTTCAACGCTTCATGTGTATATAAAAATATTACTTTATTTACATTTGCAATTTTTTCTCGGAGCAAACATGGCCTCAGTTAGAAAACGCTCTAAAACAAGTTTATCTCGCAGTAAACACTCTCTCTTGACAGACGCTAAAAGTGGAAGAAAATCCCGATTTTCCTTACAAAAGATTTGTTCCCAACGTATTCAAAACGTGTAACAAATATCCTTTTTTTTTTTTTTTCTTTTTTTCGGCTACGGGCAATTCGTAAGTCGAGTTGAATTTTTATCTGTTGTTTATTTGGGGGGCTTTACGTTTTAAAGGCCATAAAAACTACGCGGAAAGCAACATTTTGTTTCCCTCAAAAGGTGGTCGATTTGTTATTTAAATATATGCCGAAATAACATTTTGTAGTAGGATTGAGGGCGATTTTCTGATTTGCTTAAATGGCTCGTTTCAGTTAACTCCCAACAAAACTGCTCCTGACTTACGGCCGGGCGGCCGTGGTTCCGCTCGTAATGCACTGACTTCCGAAAGAACCGCAACACCAAGAAGAACGCATCGTACACGTTTGAAATTCTGGCATTACGTTGGGCAATAGACAAAAACGATCAAAATATCAAAAGAAAATTATTGTGAATAAGTGAAAAAATTTAATAATAATTTAATAATGGGTGGTGTCTCCTCTCGAATTAATACATTCCTGTAAGCGACGTGGCACGCTTAAAATTAAATTGTCAATATCTTCCTGTGGTATTGTATCCCGGGCAATCTGCACCTGCTCGCAGAGTTCATCTATGGTCTCCGGAGGGCGAGCTAAACGTTGAAGTCTCCGACCCATTGCATGCTCTATTGGGGACAAATCTGGAGGGCGAGCTGGCCAAGACAAAGTATCCAAATTTTCAGCTTCCAAATACCTCAAAGTATCGTTGGCTACGTGTGGTCGCGCATTATCCTGTTGAAACGTGCTTCCAGGACGGTCGTGCATGTATGGTGCAAGAACCGGTTCTAAGACACTATTAATGCACCTCTGAGCATTTAATCTATCATAAATGAAAACAAGAGGAGACCGACTACTATACCGGATGGCACCCCAAACCATGACACCTGGTGTTAAACCAGAATGACGCCTTTCCAAAAAGTCCAAATTTAATCGCTCTCCTCTGCGCCTTCCAACACGTTACCCCGTCCATCAGATCGCCATAAAAAAATCGGCTCTCGTCACTGAACACGATTCTTCTCCACTCATCCACCCATTGCACTCTCAGACGACACCACTCCAGTCGGGCCACCCTGTGGTTTCGTGATAGTGGATGCCGACGCATAGGACGATATGAATTTAGTCCGAAACTTCGAATTCTGCGATACATGGTACCAAGGGAGACCCTTCGATTTAGGGTGGCTACCCAGTTGGCACCAAGAGACGGAATTGTTTCGAACGGGGCGCCTGTCGCTGAACGACGAAGTCGCCGTTCTTCGCGTCGGTTCGCCATTCTTGGACGGCCACTACCACGATGACGATTTACTGACCCTTCGTTAGACCAATCTCTCCAAGCTCTTAGCACTGTCGATGCGTTTCGATCCAGTCTACGTGCAATTTCGCGGAAAGGTAAACCTGCCTCGTGCACACCAACAATTCTTCCCCTTTCAAAGGGAGTTAACTGCATTTTGGCGTGCACGAGGCATTTTGCCCTACCAGACATTCAATATGGTACTAACGGTAGTACCTTTATCGCTATCCGCCTGTAAAAAAATGTGCAAAAAGAACGATCGTCACAGATAAAAAAAGTAAAGAAAAACTTCATATCGCATTAAAATACGAACTTGAAATTTTTATCATTTTTTTCTCTTTACAAGTCTGAAATCGTACCAAAATTTCAAATACGTACAATGCGTTCTTCTTGGTGTTGCGGTTTTTTTGAAAGTCAGCGTACAACGGGGACCGGAAGGTAATTTCGTTTCTGCGCATGTCAGGGATTTCCGTCTACCCCGAGTACCACGATATTTCCTAATGCCCTCTCGGTACATTTCGCCCAAAAATCGATTGATTTTTATCGATTGGACACTCGAAATTCACGCCCCGGATGGCAAAAAGTCATTGATACCGAGGGTTATTGCGTTAATGATTCAAAATTTTAAAAAATCTAAAAATAACTCGTTGGACTTTAATGTAAAAAATGACATTACTTGCTGGTATCCCATTATATTACATCTGTAAAGCATTGTGTAATTACTAATTGCATTCGGACTAATGCGGACGTATACACGGATAATGGGGTCTTCCACGAACTTTTTTCTATTACTCAAATCGATACTGAACTGCCTCTAAACGGTATTTGGCTTTTTTTTGTTTTTAATTTCGTTTTCGAACTTTACGACATTTCGAATTTTCTAAGTCGAAATCTATGACAGACGAGTTTGATTGACAGATAAGTGACTGACAGCAAAAAGTGAAGTTGTCAGGCAGAATGTGTCAAAACACCAAAAATCATTTTAACGTACTTATTTCTTTTTTTCTCCGGACTTTCGCGAGTATCGAAAGTCCGACGGAAAACATGTGGGACTAATGAAAATTGAGGTCGAGCGAAAAGCGCCTCGTACTAAAATTCGATTAGTGGTAACCGTTTTAGAATCATGGGAAGTAGTAACTGAAAAGTAGCATGCATCCAATTTATTTTTGGACATCCCAACAGACTGCAGACGTGTTTGAGGATGAATGGCCAATGCATCAGTAAATGAAATAAGTTTGTGAACTTTTATGTACACATAATTGAATATGGCTGAAAGAAAAAGGAAAATATGAATCGTAGTTTCGTCAAATCCGAATCACTTCTAAATTGACTATAACTTTAAATTGTACATTGTTCAAGGAGCGACAAAAATAGCGTCCTCCGCTCGCGTGCGGAAAAGTGTAGTTTAACGCATCGATTTTGGTATACAGGATGTTTCAGAAAAACGTTCCCAAACATTAGCAGATTGTGAAGGGCGATAAGACAAGTCACTTTGCCTTATAAACATACAGTAGCCGACAAAAGTTTAGAGTCTTTTTAATTCTTTCTGTAGTTCATTCCAGTAGTTTTGCGCAAATTGCGAGCGAATCATTATTATACTCTACACGTGGGTAAAGCTAAATGCATATCTCGGGATTTGATGCGAAAAATTGTCCAATTATATGACAGCGGTGAAAAACAAATTCAAATTTCAAAAAGACTCAAAATTTGCAAAAGTGTCATCTCGAAGATCGTATCTGTTCATCGTGGTGGTGATAAAAGTCTTGTAACGGCGGAAAGTACAGGACGAACACGAGAAACTTTGATGAAGTCGTTAACAAAAACTCAGAAAAAGATCCACGTGAGACCGATTCAAGATCAAGAAATTTCGGAACAATTTCATATCCAGTTGAGTGACAGGACTGTAAGACGTACAGTCCCGTACTCAACAATGTGCTGTTGGTTTTTTCGGAAGGGTTGCTGTCAAGAAACCCCTTCTATCAAAGAAGAGTATCAAGGCTCGTCCTCGTTTTGCTCGGGGTCACGTGGAGTGGACTTGTGCAAAATGGCGCACTGTCCTTTGGAGTGACGAAAGCCAATTTCAATCAAATATTTGGATCGAACGGGAGACACTACGTAAGACGACCAAAAGGCATAAGGCACGACGTAAAGTACCAAGTACCGACGGGGAAACGTGGAGGTGCCAGTGTTATGGTCTGGGGGTGCTTTAGTCGGCCTGGTACTGGATCGATTGTTGAGGTCAAAGGAAGAATGGAGAAATTCCAATATCGGGACATCTTGGAGAATCAAATGTTGCCTTTTGCGGAATGTGAAATGCCACTTCGTTGGAGATTCCAACAAGATACCGTCCCAAGCCTATTTCGAAGCTTGTCAAAAGTTGGTTATCAACAAAGAGGGTGGATTTAACTGCCTGGCCATCACAATCACCAGATTTAAATCTTATTGAGCGCTCGTGGGAAATACTAAATCGTCGCATTCGATCGCAAAATGTTCGAAATAGAGCTGAACTTCTTGATGCCATAATGGACGAGTGGCAAAACATTGCCGAAGAAGTGTGTGCCAAATCTGTAGATTCGATGCCCGGAAGATGCGAAGCAGTAATTAATGCAAAAGGATGCGGAACTAAATATTGATTTTTACTTTTTTTCGTAACAGAATTCTTTTGTAAATAGAAGTTTCGAAACTTTTGCCCGTTCCAAAAATAAAATATTCTTCTATTTCTGTATATATTAAATTTAATAATTAAGCATATCAAACAATCAACCTTCGGAAAGGTTACCATTGCACATCAAAGGTATCACAATAACTTGCCACTTGTTTCGACTAATTGGAAAATTAAAATGTTTCTAAACTTTTGTTCGCCATTGTATATCTGGAAACGAGTCGTTAAGGCGCTAGAAAAAAAATGTTGTGTATGTGTTTTCGTATTTACGACTTTTGGCCCTTTTGCCTTCTAAGGTAATTATTAGAAGAGGAAAACAGTAAAGCATTACGAGAGTCGTTCAAAGTTGCGGCCGACACGCGGTCGCACGCCGAACCACTCGGAAAAGGACATGTGGATCTTCCTGAACAACGTCACTTGCAGCCATCACTCTTCCAACCACTTCTTCTTCTGTTGTTCCGGGTGTTTCATAAACTACTGATTTGAAGTAACATCCTCCAAAAAAAAAAAAAAAAAAAAAATCGAGAAATGTTAGATCTGGACTGCGGGCCGGCCAGTTCCCGGGTCGACCCCGTTCGATCCGACTCTCAGGAAATTGTAAGTTTAAGTGGTCCCACACGTCGTAAGTGAAATGTGCCGGGGCTGCGTCATGCCGAGACCACATCCTCGAGGGCATGTTCAGCGGAACGTTTTCGAGCTACTCACCAAAGTACAGTTAAGTAACTCTAATAGTCAAACCAATATCAGTTCTCTACTGACGTCTGGGGTAGTCCCTAACAACACGTTGGTGGAGAATTGATATTGGTTAGAATTCTTAAATGTTCCATGAGGATCTTGGTCGCTCCAAATATGACTATTAAAGCGACCTTCTATGAACAAATCAATGAAATACGAAACCATTAGCATCGTTTAACATGTTTCTGTCTTTACGACTCATTTCCGGATACACGTTTATGAGGCAAAATGACCGAACTTATCAGTAAAGTCTGGCAACGTGTTCCCGGAACGCCCTGTACAGAGAAAAACTAGATCGATTCGATTATGCGACCGTCTACTGTTGATATCGAGAACGCCGTTTTAACTTGACCATTCGAGAGGGGAAGTTGGCTTCAGCGCCGTTCGCCGTCGGCGACCATTTACAGAAGCATGCTAATGTGTTCCCCATAAGTGCCCGAAATTCCCCCTGCCGCCTGTGCCCGTCATTCTTTTATGCGCACTAAGTGCAACATCGCAGACACGTTTTTTTTGTCCTTTAAGCCATAGTTGTACGTACCGTGGCGGCGTACGTCACAAAGGAAAGGTGAAAGCGGCGATCCCTGCGGGAGTCCTCGTTTAAGAGAAAAGGGGGAGGGAAGGAGTGTTATCAATTCGTATTTCCAGCTGTCCGTTTTTCAGCAAGTTTTCGATGACGCCGACGGCCGTGCGGCTCGCGAAGCGGTCCGCCGCGCCGGACGCCGTCAAATCCCCAGTTGACCCCCCCCCCCTCCCTCCACTCCCGTGAATGCCGGTTGGGTCGACCTGCTCCACTGGAACAATTGCAATATCTGTTGGTGCGACTCGAGCAACCCCCCCCCCCCCCCAAAAAAAAGAAGCAAAACGCAATCCTCAGTTTGGGCCTCGGGAAAGAGAAACTGACCCGCCGACGACGGGAAAGTTTTCCCCACCAGCAAGATAATATTCTAAGCTTTCCCGCGTTGCCATTCTAAAGTAATTGCGACCAGAACTAATTAAATGTATGCTTTGTAAATCCGAACGAGCGCAACCCCCGAAACAAGCCAAATTTGTCCAAAGAGTTGGGAAATGCCTATTTATAGTGGAAATTTAACAAGGTGCTTTTTACTGGTGGCGCTGACGACGGAAATTAATTAGGGTCTGACGTATGAGGCGAGGCGCAATTAAGACTGACAAATGTAATAATTATCTCCGACGAGATTTAGAAAGGATATGCTAACTTAATTTAGACGAATTCCTTGAGAAACGTTTGGCTCGTTGTCGCTTCAGTCCGGTAAATCAGAACGTCACGTTGTTCATCATTAGAAAGCTCTCGTTCGAGGTCACTCAATATATCGGGGCCCTCCTCGGTCTCGAGAACTCTCGCAACAATTTAAGCCCCGAAACTTCCCTTTTATACCATCTTAATATTCTATCGGTACTCTAAATTGGAAAATAAGGAGAAAGGCCTTCCGGAAACTACCAGAACACTTAACGGTAGGCAAACTAAATGCAAATAACTTTATAAATTTTCCCCGGGAAAGCGAGCATAAGAGGTGCTTGTTTGACGAGTTTTATCGTACAGGTTACACAAATGGAGTCGTGCTCTTGATACCTGTGTGCGAAAATATTATTCCGAACCTTCAGGCGGAGCACTTGCGGGCATTCGACCATGGCCCGATGTTTTCGTAGTAGTGCTTCGTTTCCCCTTTTAATTTTCCCTTAAATCGTCTGACTGCAGGGAGGGAAATTGGTCTGCATCAGCGGAAGCCCTAAACACACATTCCTACGACGATCTTTGCCGAGGGAAATGTAGAAGAGACCCGTCGTCTCACAAGCATCAAAACTCAATAAAAATATTTAATATTTGCCGTATCGAGGCGGTCGTCCAGAAATAGAAACGGGACTGCTGACAGGGAGTAAATGAAAAATGAAATTCATTCATGCCGCAGGTGACAACGTTTGCGGCCCGTGGTTCGTTCTCACGTCCAGAATTGGCATTTTGTCCTTTGCAACGTGATGTGCCGATTAACGGCAGGTACAGCGACTTGGATGTGAACTTTGTCCAAGACCGCCTAATAATGGACCCACATCCGGCCTGTTGACTTAAGTTAAATGGGGGTCGTTGATACATCGCTAAACGGAATAATGAAGGATATAAAGCCTATTGTCGGCGGCAATTTAAGTTGTACCCCGTTGCCATGGCAATCCGCTTGCTCGCAACATTGCGATCTCGGCCCGCGTTGGATGCGGAATTGGTCGATTGCGCAGCCGCGGTTCGGCGACGCTCATTGTCGTCGGCAATGGGCGAAGGTCGCGGACGAAGTCGGATGGCGACTTTCGAAAATTCAGTTCGAGCCTTCCGGATGATGGAATTTGTGGATTCGGAACAGCGAACACGCCAGAATCAGCGGGGACCGACGGCAGGTTCCAAAAATTTTTAAAAAGCCAAATTTGGCGCTGTTGCGACGTAAACGTCCGTACGTTTCCTACACGGCCCGCACGGAAAACAGATTTTGTCCGGCATCGCTCAATAACCCGCCGATATGGCTGAAATCACGTTGGCATATAGCGGAGAGCCACGGGGAATAATGAAGGATATAAACTCTTTACTCCCGCTAGCGTTCGGAGTCATACACGTTACCGTGGCGATCCGCTTGCGCACAACGTTACGATCTCGGCTCGCGTCGGCAGCCGCATCGCTCAACTGAGCAGCCGCGGTTAGGTAATGGTTCTCATCGTTGATAATGGTGGATGGTCGTGGGCGAAGTATGGTATTGTAGTCGCTTTATGCGAGCCCTATTTCCTTTCGAGATTTACGGTGTCTCGTTTGCAGCTCTGATCGCAGACGTCTCGCTTTGTATGGAACGATGTCACGAAAATCTTGTATATATATGTATGTATCGTAAATAATAAACTATTTTCCCGTTCGTTCGGGCAGTCACACCAGAAAGAGCGCCCTCTATTTTTTTCCTGCTGCGTAACTCTTCTTAGATTTTTGCTCCTGCGTCGCTTCATCTACGTATATTCCCCCCAGTCGTTCGCATTGGCAGGAGATTAATAAAAGATAACAGCCGCTTTTACCTCGATTAACCTGGAGCTGTTAATTGCGACTCCGAGCTCCATTTACGATATCCGTACAGGTCAGGAAAGTGTGTATTCGCCAAAGACCCAATCGGGATCGACTAAAGTGGATTTTCGCTGAGTTTTAGGAGCAAAACGGGCAATATTGCGCAACGGTCCAGAAAAATATTGACTTTAATTATAGACCGTGGACGGGCAAAGAATACTTTATCGGAACTGACCTCAGCGGGATCCGAATCGGAGCTTATAGCGTGCTTAGTTAGAAGTTTGTTTACAACATCTTTTTTTAGGTTTGCTTTCGCCAATTTAGCCAGAATTGTTGTGTAAAATATCGAAATTAATGTCGCAATCGGGATATAGAGTTTCCGAACTATACATTTCCATAGTATCTAGCCGAGGGTACCGCAACGTAATTTATTTCTTTAAAAGGATCGACAAAAAGCACGATAAATCTAAAAGAGCGCTGCAAGAAAAGGAAAATAAAGGTTTGGATTCTCCAGTTTTAAGACTAAACACTCATTTATCGTATCTGGCGAAATCGCATCCAGTGCTCATTTAAGGGAATTGGATTTCAAGTTGCGTAGAATGCTCGGAACGATTTCGTTAACTTTTTAGCTTTGAGGGCCAGAGATGCTGCTCTTGCCGAAACAACTAACTTAATCAACCCCAGGGTGGGTTTTTGATGTTTTTTAAGGCTTTTAAGCGCGGCTGATTGTAGGGGCTTCGGGGTTAAAGTGTTTCTGAATTTTCTTGTTAATTGCCTCCGTCATCATATCCTCCATCAGGAAGGCAACCGCACAACTGCCGGCGAGCGTTTCTCTGCAAATGCACTTGCCAGAAATTTCCTGCTTCCATACACTACACATTTCGCCACCGCGTATCCGCGACCGCAATTAATCCGTGCGCGGTGGTACTCGAGAGTACCTCAGCGTCGAGACTGCGCAGTACCGTAACGGTACGAATTGGGCGATTCGGTCGAAATCAAAACGACGACGTGGCCCCAGTAGGATGGGTCGTTAGGCTCGCAAGGGAGCGTCGCCGATGTTCCCCTTGACGATCTTCGTCCGGGACGTTTTTCGGACCTCCGTCTGACGTCGCTGGTCGTGAGCCACCTCGAAACGGAACCGAAACCCGAGGTGACCTGGGCTGACCGGCGCTTGACGATTAACGCCGAAAATTGGAGGTTTTCCGTCACATTAAGGCCGTTTTTCCGTCAAATTTAACGCTGTTGGGACAACAAAGCCTCATGGGTCAATCTATCTTCGGGGCGGTGTTTTTAGTTTCACCTGCCATGGCAAAAACGCTAAATGCTTTTCTCCAGAAGGAGGCGATGCCTGGTAAGAAACCGATATCTAGGGGAGAACACATATTTACAACAAGTTCGGAGCTCGAGGATTGGTTTTTAAGTGGTTTTTTTCGTCTGCCAGTTCGAGAAGGAACGTTAAATATGTAGAGGAGGGCTTGTGCCGGGCGTGTTTATTTATTCAGGATAGTAGTTTTTGGAGAGTTGGGCGGAAAAGGAGGTGTTTTAGTTGGATATTGGAGCAAAAAGTTGCAAAGCCTCTAAAAGCTTTAGAGGTTAAATTAATGTCTTTAAAGTTACACGAGCTAACAAGGAGAAACGCCTAAAAAAGGTTCGCTTGATCGAATTCTTTATTTGGACCAATTTCTTTCCTTCCAGATCACCAAGTATAAATTTCCCAACAAGAATCTATTTCTGACTAATCCGAAACAAGATTACCCTTCACGAGAACTCCTGAAACTACTTAATTGCGAAACTCTTCCAGTTAGTTAGGTTTACAAATTGACACGTTCTTTTAGGGACGGGATAACATTCGACCAAAGTTGCTAACTATCTTTCGGGCCATTCCACAGAATTACCGATAAGAAAAACCGCCTTACGGTCTTTTGTTTCCGGGACAGATAAAAAAACCTGATACGGTTCTGGTTTTCGCCCGGAAAGTTGACTATTCCTGCCTCTCCGAATGAGTCGATTCTGCATTTATTATTTCTCATCATTCCCGAGATACATGTCTTTTGCCCGCTATGAAGTCGACTGCTCTTTGTTTTTCCTTTTTGGAGACTCGTAAAAAGTGAAACAGGTTGAACGTGCAGGAATCCGGATAGCATTTCCATGTTCCTCTTTTATTTGGAACGATCCTCGGATCGGAAGTTTGTTTTGGTGCGTTCGTTGAGTAATTGTTTCCGTTGCCCCTGTCACGCTCATTACGAATTCAAGAAAATTTCTTTGTGGAAATTCCATTTGGAGGCCTCAAGTACCTGCCGACATGAGCCCCCATCGATAACGATTCCAGCTGGGGAGATACCTGGATTGTGAATCGCAGCTGTCATCAGCACTCGTGCTTGCCCGCATTTCTTCCTATCCCGATTCAATTAACGATTAACAAAGTAATTCATTATCGGATTGAATTTGATTATTTTGAAGCATCGCTACGTTTACCTTATCGAACAACAGATGCAGGTAGCCTTGAATATTGGTGTGATATTCGTTGCGTAGAGGGGCCGACACTGATACATATTATTAGGACTGTGGGTGGGTTAATAACGGACGCCTTTAATCACTTTAACGAGTTCGGTTTATGGGCCGCAGGGCAACATAATTTCCACATTAAAGTAAATAAAAGATAATATACGACACGCAATCAGCTGAGATCGGGCTACGCCCCGAAGCTTTTGCGGGTGCAGCCATGTTTCGTCGCAGGTCTGAGATTGGGAGACACAGCAGTAACAGGTAGAGTAGCCGGTACCTCGGCCTTCCCTCGCCCCGCGAGTTCGCCGGGTGCCGGTCGGCGAAATAGCTGCCAGGTACCGCCTTTCGTTCGGTCCACGCGGACAGCGGTTCCGATCCCGGGACAGTGAAGACGGGACGGCACCACCCGACTGAACGGCAATGCCTACTAAATAGCGCACGTTTGCGTAATCGCCTAAAGGAACCCGGAGAAAACTTTATGTCCAAAGCGGCTAATATACAGGGTCGGCATGTGCGCAGTTAATGAGTTCCCGAGCCATTTGTCATTGTGGGGATATTTTCCGGTGGAGTCGGCTTTAAAAAATACAAATGGCCCTAGGCGGCGTGTGGCCGTATACGGCGTGGGGGCAATTTATCATCTTTTAGTTAAATTGCTCAATCTGAGGTTTCACGATGCAGCAAGGCGCCGGTTTATTTACTTCCGTATTGCGCCCGTCCTGAGTTTGAACATAAAATATCGTATAAATCCACTAGAAAAAGTTGATGATGAAACTACCCGCTATTTTGAATCAGTTAAAATATGCAAATGCTTCGATTCTCTTTCGACTAAAATGCAATCGCATGAAGGCAACAGACCTAATGCCTCTATTCTGTTTCGTTGTTTCTGCAAAGCCAGGTGAATTCGTTCCTGAAAAAATTTGCATCTTTACGACCCTAAGTTAGCCGTACAATTCCCCGTAATGTCTGGCATATATAAATTCTCCAACTCTCCAAGGCAAGCTGTAATTCTCGTCTTTACGATTTCAAAGCAAACTCGGATAAATTTCAGCCACAGTGAAGAACTTTCATTGTCAAGAAATCAAGTAAATATATTATGGTCTTCTGGATAACATGGCGAGTGCGCGCTCAAAACTCCATCACTTTGGGGTATCACTTCGTCTTAATTAAGTTTTTCGTGTCTCATTTCAATGATCTATCATCGAAACAAAAGGTTCCCCGGAAGAAAGTCGTTCAATCACGGCCCTCCTCAATAACTATAGACGCAATTCCTCATCGTTTCCGAGAGCTCTTTTGTGGCGTCTTAAACGATTATTTTGTTTTTAATTTTGGAATTAAGAGCGCTGAATGTATCCCGTCTTCCCTCGGGAAATGGCATTGTGATTAAAAACAAAGACGAACGGATGTCTGAGCCTGGGAGAATAACACCCGGAAATTAGCGGTGGAAGATAATGGATAAGAGGCTCGTAATCACTATGTACAGGTTGTCTTTCTTTTAATTTTGCGGCTTTTGTTAATTAATGTTCCGATTAATTTTCCCTATTGTGTGGGGTTTTATTCAAAGAAACGCCAGGCGAATTAGTGCCAGCCGTTTCCTATTCAGCGGAAAAAATACACAGTAATTTAAAGGAGACCTATGACTAGTCGGTTTTCGGGGGGGGCCAAAGCGACCTTGAATCGGGTTTTCCGATGTTACGTATATTAATCAGCTCCCGGGGCGTAAGAGCGTTTTGTTCGGTGAGGGGCACATGCCCGAAAGCTGTTAAAAGAACCATCGGATTTTCGAGACGAAAATTCTCTCGAGGATTTTTGCACGAATCGCAGTTTTTGCTCGATAGCTCACTCCGATACTCGAAGCTTTTTCCACGACATCGGGCGAACGACTCAACAACTATTGCTTTGAGGAATGTCAGTGGTGTATCAACAAACTTTGCCTACCTCGCTTGGTCTTCGCAGTCGCGCCGTCTGAGGGTCGTCCCTCGTCTGCCAGACGCACTGCCAAGCGCCTCGTGAACCGTGCCGAGGACTTCGGAACGCCCTGTAAAAGACGATTTGGGACGAGTTTAAAACATTTCTTAATTCGCGACGTTCTGCCATAAAACCGTCTGTGTGGTAATTTACCGTCTAGGAGAGCAATTAGAAAAAGTGTCTCCATTAGAAAATATTGTAGATTAGTTGCGTAACTCTGTAATCGTAATTGTTATGAGACGGACAAGAGTTTAATTGCGTTCACTTCTTTGAGAAGCATTAAGCAGTAATAACTCCTAGAACTTCTCCCTAATGATTAACAATTGCCTATTTTCTCGGGGTGAAGTCAAATTTCGTATTTAGCCCTAACCTCCTTCTAACTGCCAAATTACTAGAAACTCAGCCCACGAATGTTATCTTTTAGCGGCTTCTAATCTATAAAGCACCGCTAACTTTCGGAAAGTTCACAGTAACTTATGTGTATTAATAGCTGATGAGTGCATATGGCAAGTTAGACAGGCCTTAGCTCTTCGCATTACAATTCCCTTAACTTCGTTTCAGTGAATTATTTCGTTGTGCTCTTCTGGTACTGGGGGGTCGTTAAAAATTTCCGGAAACACGCATTTACCGGGAAATAAAGGGACCATCGAAGAGATGCGGAAAGTTCGGTCGTACAGTGCATGATGGCGAAAAAGAGACAACGACGTTGCCCAAATTATCGAAGTTGTGAAAATTTCACGAATCCGCGAAAGTTTCTCTGTACGTCTGACCGAGTCGTTGGCAGTTTAAATGATTCGTCGACCAAGAAACAAGCTTCAAAGTTTAATCATAACTCTGTTTTCTGCAGCCGCATGCTGCGTTATTGAATGCCGACGTAAGACGCAAAAACCCCCTTCGAAGTGTTCGAAAACGCCTTTCGGTACGTACCAGACCAGCTACGGCGACTTTGGCGCGAGACGTCGTCGCATCGAAAATGGCCGCGGTCGGAAATGTCTTTAAAAATCCCGGTAATGGAATATGAGAATCCTGGAACGCGGCCTGACATGTCGGGGACCGGCGAAAATATGACAAAGTTTTATTGCTTATTGGTTTTCAGTGGCAACTCGTCTCTTGTTATATTTTATGTGAAACTATGTATTATTGGTCTAAGTTTCATAAAGATCCGCGGTCGTAAAGGTAAATAAGCCCCATACAATATAATCTGCAGAGAAAATTGCCGAACCTCTTACGCGAAGCCCGGGTTATTGCGTCATATTTCGACCGCCATTTTTATTAGTTCGCCCCGGTTTATGGGCGCTTGGGTTCTATAAAAAGGCCATTATATAACTAGTATTTATTTTTATTTAAAAGACAATAGCTCCGAGGCGTAAACCGCCGGAAAGAGACCTTTTCTGATCTTCCGCAATCCAAACGATTCCAACAACAAGGGGGCATTTAGCGGCTCTTTTGATGTTTGAATTTTGCGGTCTCGAGAAAGACAAAGGGTTTTAAAATCGTATCGTTTCACCTGAAAATATTTGAACCCACAGATAAGTGCGACCAATGAAAACCGGGAGAAGTTTAATATCTCAGAAAGAGGTACTTGGTTCCGGAGCAATCGTTCTTTCCGTTTAGTTTAATGCCGCGAAATTAACCAGACGAGAGCTTTCGAGACGGTGGCGTGTGTGGCTGTTACTGCCGCCCATTTTGGGGTAAAAAAAAACAAATGGCTCGAGTTGGCGAACTACAATTAAAGTATTTCGAAGTAGATCGTTATGGAAATCTCGGCATGTAAGCGAGGAAATTGCGGAAGATGCCACGGTAATAATGTTTCACAAGCAAACGGTGAATGGGTGGACAACGAGCTTATCACTGTTGAAAACTCCGAGCCTAAAGGCCGAATTAGCAATGTACCGTTAAATTGGACAACAGGTTGATTGTCGTAGGAACCAAAAACCGGACTAACGCTCATCCAAAATTAACCTATACATGGCTAAAGTTGAGAGTACATTAATAAACAATTGGGGCTTTAATTGATTTATGGAATAGGGAAATCTGTAAGTTTTCGAGGGAAGTTGTGCCCGTACCGTGCTTGGTCAAAACTGTGGAAAACTATCCGGAATCGCAGCTGCTTGCCGGAGGCACCTGAAACATTCTGGGACACCCCGTATGCATGTACGTATAGCCCATGACATTGCGATTAATCATTAATTCCCCGTTTTAATAGTAATTTCTAGAAATACTTGCGTTTCAGTGTCGCAACACACAGAAACTGTCCGCTATTTAACAGTCTGTAGTCTCTTTTTCGCAAAAAAACCTTGTCACGCAATCAGCCCATAACGTGCCCCATGCCACACCTCGAGGCAATTCACAAGCCCCAGTCAATATATTATGTCATGATAACCTACCTACCGTTTATTTATGTCAATGATAATGAGCGCGAGACATCCAATTAGTTAATAGCTTTGGTCTAGGGTCCATAAAACGGAATACAGGGGGCAAATATGAAGTTATAGGTGTAAGAAATGGTTTGATGTTGTTCTAGGTCCGGCCTTTTGGGGGCTGATCAACCCCGAATGGTCGCTGTGCAACAAGGGCAGGAGACAATCGCCAGTTAACCTAGAACCTAACAAGTTGCTCTTCGACCCCAATTTAAGGCAGTTGCATATAGATAAACATCGGGTGAGTATGTCCATTGGGAGAGCAAAATTCTTAGTTGTTTAGGAGTGTATAATTTCGTTCGGGATTTTGTTGGGAGAGCTTAGAAATTTGTCCCCATCGCCCTGTCGTTATTTAACCATTATTTTTACATTAGAGGGCGGAATATGCTATTTTCAGATTGAGGCACACTTGAAAAGGAAAGGAGTACGAAAACAAAGGACAAGTAAATTATTCGTTTTATCGCATAATTCCATCGCAATGCCCTACGAAACTATAACCACGATTATTTATTAACTTTTGAGGGTAAAAATGGGTCAGTTCCATGTTAGAGAATTGCCGCAAGCACCATTTAAATAAAAACAAAGGGAACTAAGAAGCCCGATTTCATATCTGAAATAATTCGGATAAGCCGAATCGACCGTTGCTACCAAAAATAAAAACAATACGTCTTTTTACCTTTTTTCCGTAGGTGAGTGGAAAGTTGACGAACACGGGTCATAGTGTCATATTCACGGTGGCCAATGACACCCACAGTCAGATCAATGTCACGGGAGGGCCCCTTTCTTACCGCTACCAGTTTCAGGAAATCCACGTTCATTATGGGCTTCACGATCAGTTTGGCAGCGAGCACAGTGTTAATGGATACACCTTCCCAGCAGAGGTAATAATTTTCGTGTTTTTTGTGTTTGATAGATGGGAGCCGCGTTGGAGAGGGGTTTTGAAAAATACTCATCGCAATTTAAGCTAATTGCCATAAATTTAATTACCTCATTTTTACATGCCGTTGGATAGAAAATGCTGAGCCGTGGTAGGGTTTCCGTTGAAAATAAACTAATTTATTCGTCGGCACTCGTAGCAACACCATAAAATGGTGTCGTTGTACTGTGAAATGAGTGATTATATTTGGCCGCCTTGACATATGTCAAATATCAAATTAGAGGTTATGTATTTACCAGTACATATGAGTAAGCAAATTTCATTGCGGATACAGCGCCTGCGTTCGGAGCTAGCACTAAAAAAAGAAATGCAACGTCGGATTATGAATCTCCCTTAACTCTCCGTACTCACGCTTGATATTGTTGTGACGTACGTTAAACATGTCGATTTAACAATCTAGGAAGGTCGAATTTTCCGTCCAAACGAGTGTTTTTTGAATGTGTTACGACGGTTAATCGCGTCGAATATGTGCCAAAAACGCCAAACGTCCCTTATGGACGCCTGAGCAGCTCGTACCAAAATCTATTAATCCCGCACTTGTTAAGAAAAAAAAAACAAATTCAATTGATGAATGTTAAAATTCACTTAAGTCGAATAATTTTTCCATAGTTTGCACGTAGGTTTGGAACTTTGCCTTTGAAGTGTTTCAAGAGCTTTATCCCCCGAGTTTATTTTTGCATTTCTTCCTGGTTATATTGGTTTAAAAGTTAAAAAAACCGGAGACTCGTCAGGGATGCTTAAAATTTCCGCGGATTACCAAAGAGGCAAATCCCTTTTATCCCATCACCGGCTTCTTGGAAAGACGTCTCCCGATTTTTTCTCGATGGGCAATTGAAAAGCACCGAGCAAGAAAATATTAAACATTTCCCTAGAAATAGAAGAATATCCGAACGGAAATAAGGCCCTACTTATATAAACAAGCAAATATGCGACCCCGATTTTCCGTTCGACCGCTCCCTTCGAGCAATGTCTGTTTGGAAGAGGGAAATTTGATAATATATAAGCTCTAAAATTTAGAGCAAAGCAATGCAATGATAAGAGCATTATTTCGGCAAATCTTCCTTGGGAATCGACTTCGCAACAAAACGATTACAGTTAAAAGGCGGAGTTGCACGGGGTATAGATTTCTCCATAAATAAGGTACTGTCGAAGTCGTTCGATAACGAATTTATTGCCATTAAAGTGGACTGGGGGAGTCTATTATTACACAAGATGGGATTTATATCAACGGAAAACATTATTAGAAAGAGGAATAATAATTTACTTTTCTCTCTTCTAGATTTTTTTTTGTTAGCGTTCATCATTTTATTCACAAATCTCTGTTAATATTTGACTGGATAAAATTAAAGCATTTTTTGAACAAAGGCATCATTTGAAGGTCTAAATCCAGGAACACAGAGCCAGTTCTGGAGAATTGCTAAAACTCCCGGCTATCAAAGCTCACAAAGCTGCAAGTGAACAATGCAGTCGGCATCTTTAGGAGAGCACACGGCCAAAATAAAGCTTATGGATCCGATTTAAATGCAAAGCAATGACAAAGAGACAAAGAGTTGCCACGTCAACGATTCTGAATTGAATGTGTGCGTTTGTTTGGATTTATTCGGAACAGAGGGCATAATATCAATTATTATCCCCGCGTCTTTAATGGCATTTTCCGGCGACTTATTTTCGGGATTTTGTGTAAAGACCTGTTACGTAATTTTTGCGCTAGAAATGTGCGAGAGGCGTGCCTGCCTGCAACTTTTGACTAAAATAGTGTCCTGGGTGTATGATAAATCTCGGTGAGGCCCCATAAACCACATTTCTGAAACTTACTGCTCCTAATTAGAGAGTGATTCAATTAGTCTGGATTTAATGGGATTCGGTTGCTCGTTTGCGCTTTTTACACCTTTTCTTAGGATTTTTTTCCCTTGAAGTAAATTACAATGATGACTAATTCTTCTGGCTTGTAATTCCAAAAACATCTTGGACCGTAAAATGAAAATCGCGCCCTAGAGACGCATTTCTCGGGATTCTCTAAAATTATTCTAAGGTCCTTTTATTTTTCATTTTTGTTGGGACATACATAATCCGGGTCCTTATTTCGCACTTTTCCAGTTTAGAAGTTGTTCCTGAGCAGTTTCGGTTTTCGGTTAAATAATAAATCTTGAAGCAACTGTGAGGGCTCCAACCCCCAGTAACTGTTGTTTGTAATATGGAAAACCGCAAGCGTGAGAAAGGATACTTGCCACGGTCCGGTTTCCGCAAAATTGCGGTTAATTTTCTTTCTAAAGTGCTTGACAAAATACTTATACGTCCATCGATATCTTCTCGACTATCACCAAGAGAAAACCCGACAAAATAAGAACAAACACAGCAGAAACTTTTAGCGCTACATCATTTTACACACACGCCGACTTTCCAGATATTTTATTAAATTTTTCTCCGCTGTGGAAAAATGCCTTATGCTCTTACTCGGGGGAAAATCGGAAACATCAAAAATCCATTTTGATATTAACGAATAATGCCAGTTGAAGAGTAAAGTTTTGGAACCGCTTTTTTCTAGGATCGAAAAGGGAGGGAAAATTCTGTTTAGCCTGGAGAGAAGTTTGCGGATAGTTTCGTCGGTTAGATTATAATTGCCTAGGAAATTGCGTACAATATTTATCAGGAAGATGCTCTGGAAAATGCGGTAATTTTCATACCGCAGAAACTCTTAAATTATTAGTTTTTGCGTCTTTTTTCTCTTTTAGACTTCCAATTGAATTTTTTTAATATTAATTTTTTTTTTACACGGACAATTACCTCGGCGACTCACCAAAGTTTTTCGTTGCCAAATTTGCCTCTTCTTCGCTTGATACCTACGTCTTCGCCCTGTGCCTGCCTAGTTTAAACTTCTAAACTAACACCTTATCTCCATTCCCGGAACATTATTCTTGAAACGCTTGAAAGACGCGCACATACACAAGTTTTAAAACTGCCCTAAACTGTTTAATTAGTCATCCCCCTGATTAGTTTACTCAACTTTAACTCCACAGGAGCCGTACGACCCGCCAGCTTTTTGCCCTCCACAGTTCCCCTGAACTAGTTCAAATTGCGACTACAGCAAAAATTCGGATATTACATTTATTTTTGTGCGGTCAATATTTGAATAATGCCCCCGGCCAAAGAACACACCACACACATTGTGCTGCCATTAATTAAATGGCGTCGCGGTTATCTGCAAGATTCCAATTGCAGACGTAAGACCACAAATATCAATTAAGGCCGTGGGCTCACTCATAACTCACATTTACGGTTTTACTTGCATTCTCTGCAAAGCAGCTCTACCATAGCGAGATGCGTTTTAGCTGTGGATCCGTATATTTGTTGATACGAGGGCAAATTTTGGGGTTGGAAACAGTTTAATTCAACAAAAAAATGAAAGAATACGTGTCAAGTACTATGTGCGTCTCTAAATGTCAATGTCGTTTGTCGACGTGAACTGGCGCTGAGTTAATAATTCAGTTTTTTTGAAAGCCCCTTTCGGCAGAATGACAATTACATCAGTTACGGTTGACAGCCACGTCTGATTTTGTAAATAATAAACCGATCCGCAACCGTATCCAATCGAGCTGCTTGTTTTTATAGCCCTTTTAAAATAATCAAATGGACCGTTTTGGCAAAATAACATTAATGTGAATCAGTGTCGGTCGCTGTTCCTGATTTTGTAAATAATAAAAAAGTAATTCGTGCGGATATTCAATCGAGATGGCGCTTTTGTTCCTCTTTTAAAATCAGAAAATGACCCCGTTCGGCCGAGCAACAATCACGTGAAATGGAGTGGCTTGACGGTTGCATCTTGCTGTGTAAATAGTACAAAACTAATCAGCGGTGGTGTTCATTAATCAAAACCCACATTCATACTTTGTTTATAATTCAAAATCCATTTTTACCTTCGTTTATTTTTTGCCATCGCCTTTAGCCAATTACGTCTTTATCGGCCACTTCAGAGTGCTCATCAAATTTTCCTTTCCGTCAGTTCCGATCTATTCCATGCTGCTTTCATATACGTTGTCGAGACGCTTCCCGGATTAAAGGGCCTCGTTTAATATAAGAATTCTCGCCATTTTGTTGTATTTTTTAAACCTCGGCGGGTTTCGAGCGCAATTTCATCGGGACAAAAAATATCCCGGCGATTCGCGAATAATTGTCCATTTCCGATGACTTTTTTGTTCCAGATCCAGATTTTCGGCTTCAACTCGCAGCTTTACACAAATTTCTCGGAAGCCCTGCACAAGGCCCAGGGGATTGTTGTTGTCTCATTACTGTTACAGGTAAATCCCATTTATTTATTTTATTAACTTGTCGTGGACGAAAAAAAAAAGTATCTTTGCAACTGCTAATTCAATTTGGAATACTAAACGCTCTTGCAGCGAAACCGCACCACCTAAGAAATAAATGATTGTTGCAACACTTTAGGAACTCTTGACACCATCTTGTTATAAGTTTCCTTCAAGAATTAGCGTTTTGCCGACTGGTTTTAAAATTAATGGAAATTTGAGTTTCCAAATTACAAGAAACGTTACCAGCTGAAACGTGATTTATTGCCTCGTCGAAAGCCAAATATTCCAACTTCAGATTAATATGAAACAAATTATTGTTTATTGGTCTCAGTACCGCGAGATTTCATGATAAATCTTGTTTTGTTGCCACTATTTCCGAGCGGTTGAGGAATTTCGGGCATTAGGGGCCTAATCTTGGCATCACGAACGGTAAATAAAAAGACGCCGAAACCGACAATCAACTTGTAAATTAGCCGGGTCTTGTCGGTAACAAGAGAGTCGTTACCCAAAAGCGACTGTCTTCAGCTAGGACGGGCAATCTCCCTTTTCTTATGTAAATTATTGTACGGTAGTTTGAACTTTCAGATCGACGACGTTTCGCTGGGATTATGTCCCTTTTATCTTTTGCCGTTTTGCGGTGTCGTGGCAGCAGGAAAAGTTTGTTTCCACATCTTAATAAACAATCACCGACAACACGGTGCTTGAGATTTAACTCGGGATGAAATAAGCCCCGCAGCCTTAGCCAAATTGGTACTATATCGGTTCGACGTGTCCGTGGATTTGTTAATTCGTCAGTACTTTTGCGATATTTTTGTGAGAGTATTACTTTTTGAAGCGTTCCCGTACATTCCAGCTTGGAGACTTGTCAAATCCGGAGCTGCGCATCCTCATTGACCATCTGGACGACATCCGATACGGAGGTAAGCATCCATGGTTGCCAATTCTCTAAGGGCGAGCTCGGACCTCCCGGCCGTGCGCAGCGAATTCCAGCGACGTTTTTCATTGACATTGTTTTTGTTTTTATTCACGCAACCAAGGCAACGAGGCGTCCGTGAACCGTTTGTCAGTCAGAGGCCTTCTGCCCGACACCGAATACTACATGACTTACGATGGATCGACCACCATGCCCGCCTGTCACGAAACTGTCACGTGGCTCATAATGAACAAGCCCATTTACATAACGAAGCAACAGGTACGTCCTTGTTCTTTTTTGCGAGTGAATATTGGGCAAAGGTCGAAACCGAATGACACCGCGTCCGAAAGTAGATGATGAGTAGTAAATTCCGGAATTTTAATTTCTATAATGCCCAAACCCAATTAGGCGAAAGCGAGTCAACAGAGTAAAGGAGACCATATAATACACTTAGGGCGTAAGCTTAAGCAATTTGTTAAAGTGCAAACCCAAAGAAACGTGAGATTAGGATCACGGAGCTGTAAATTACCATTATTAATGTCTCCACGGCTATTCGCAATATAATTAATTTAGAAGTTTTAATTTTCAGCTTCGGAAGCCCTCGCATATTTCACGTCTACCTTCGTCCTCCCACTTTAATAGAGATTTTCTCTTAACGCGAACATCCAAAAAATTTGCGGGATTCTTACGGTGTAGTAAATTTTAATGAATTTTACGGTTTGGATAAATAAAAGTTCTTTACCTAATATTGCTCCCACATAGCGTTCGATAAGGGAGCGCGGCGGACCACCACGCGGCCGGATTCTTTTTCCCCGCCGAAAACGCCAGCGGAGGCACGTCGGGTCAATTAGGCTTCGGCCGCTGTGTCAAATGTACCAAAACGACTAATTAGTAATAACGGGATAATATCAATTAGCAACTGCAACAATCTACTAATTACTAGATAAGACTCCTGATTGAGGTAATGCCCACAAGTCATGCAGAACTTGCGGTGTAATTAATTACCGATGTTAACCCTTCGGAGTGTAAATATTTCGGAGAACGAACGCAGCCGGGAAAAAATTCGATTCGTGCGTGAAAACAGCGAACAATCCGCCATGTAACGGATCACCGCAAATTCCACCTATTGTAATGTATTGTCAATGCATCAATGGCGAATTTTTCGCATAATTTTCGACGGACGTGGGGGTGAAAAACGCGCGTGCAACTCGGCTCGACGCGTCGTAAGAATCAAATTTCTGCCATAACTGAAAATTAGCTTAATAAAGTAAATACGTGGAATATGGCTTTTGCTTTATGCTGAGGTTTCTATTTACTTTGGCATTTCATACGGAGTTGTAAACTCGTTCGGTTCCGGGCTTATGGAAATTTTCCAAAAACGATATAGCCACGATTAACATTACATTAAAGACATTCACTAGACCGCGTCGCATGTTTTTGTGCTCCTTGTTTTTTTATCAGAACGATCATAATCCGACACGCCTATTCACAGGCAATTTGTATATTACACTCAAAAGAGAACTTTAGTAATTATGTTAATGTATTCCGGTCTAATCGTTGTAAAATTTTATTGCCTCATTATACCTGTAAAATTATGAAATGTGGTGGCTAAAAGGTGAAATATTGCCTTTTCCCTCAAAACTTTGCTAAGCCGATTACATATGGCTCAAGCTCGAAAATCCGGGCACACTTTCCCTAGTTATGTATCTCTTCAAAATCAACGTAATTGTAGTATCTCTTAAGCCGACGAAGGAAACGAGTTTTGAAACAAGCTCAGGAAAATCATGATAGTTTTATTCTTGCCGGATGCTTTCAGTTGAAACGATTGCTTCGATGGCAGCCTTTAATCGGCTGGAACTACGAGAATAATAGATCCGAAACCGCCTTAATTTGTATCGAAACGAGGGCGGGCGGTTAGAAATAGTTATGGCAATCAATCAATCCTCGTTAATTGAGCCGGACTTTTGGCGAAACACACTAACTGGCAAGTCGACTAATTCGGTATGGCCTTGTTGTGCAAATGAGGCTTTTATTGCCGCTTCCGCAATGCTGCGTGCGACCGTACCCCCATCATCATCGGGAGATTGCCAACTTATTGTCACGTTGCGTGTCGCGAAAATGGACAACGCCGATTTTGGAGAAGCGAATTCGGGGCTGGAATCCGGTTGGAAACGAGTTCAATCAAGTGAAAAGTTCCCATAACAGGCAGAGGGCTCGAGCATAAATACGGGGTTGGCCGTTCGACGGCCCCTCGAGCCCCCGCGAGGTTATTTGTGATTTCGTAAAAACATCAATTATGGGGAGGCATATGGGGCGAACGAAGATAAATATTGAAATTTGCGATAACCGTGCAATTTGTCCCAAAAAGTGGGGCGTCGTAAAGCATCCGTTTAGGCCGGGGGCCAGCCTGACTGCGGCGACCGCCTCGCCAGGCACCCACGGAGAAGTCCAAATGCGCTCGCGGGGTTTTTTACTCGAGCCGAAGGACCAGACGGGCTGCCGCCATGGAATAATGAGGGTCGAGGGGGTGCAGAAGCTCTGCTACGCGAACGACACTAAATTTAATCACTGCTGAGTCGAAATGCAGGGTTTGATTGCCGATTAAACTACTGTTAACAATAATGTCCGCGTGCAGATTTCTATTGCGACGAGAAGTCGGCGAAGTTACTCATTCTAACAGTGAAATCGTGAAGGGAGAGAAGCTGCCGTCAACGCGACGAGACGAGTGAACGGTTCCGATCCTGCTCCAAGAGGGGTGGTGCCCATTCCCGAAAAATGCGGTTCCCAACGTCTGGTTCTTCCCCGCGATTTCGTGGGAAAATCACCATCTCGATGCTTTCACACCCTCCGATTCTTGGGCCACTTGCGCGGGTTGTCACGAGACGTTCCACCCCGATTTGCTGCGGCCCTTTATCAATTTCACGATTCGCACTTCGCAAATCAGGATGGAAGCAGGACGAATGGTAATTAGCGCGGTACCCATGGTTTGGCCCGCAGTGGTACGCCGAGGCTTGGGTCGTGGTGGTTCCTTTCTGTTGTTAGTTATCGCCCAGGCGTTAGGGCATTGCGCGAGAGCGATCTTTGCGTTGGAACCTCACACCAACAGCGTCATTTCTTCGCATGGGACCTCTTGCATTTTACCACGTGGTTGAATTCTCTCTTGACGCTGCGCGAGCTCCTAGATTTTTTTTTTTTTTACTCTAGGCCGCAGCGATAGTTCGGTGAAGTTTCCATTGAAGCGCTATGACCATTTAATGGAGACTTTTGAGACATTCGCAGCGCTTCATAGAAAAATTAATGCCACAGCTGGCTTAAGTCAGATTTTGATGGCGCCGGGACGGGGTCTCACTCGAGATCGCCTCAGCAGGAAAGAATGTCCGTGTTATCCAAAAATACATACAGGGTGTTCGCAGCAGCAACTCGAATCTTCTTGACTTTTTTCAAACAGGATGGCGTGTTTTCGATGACGTAAGATGGAAGAAAATTCACTTTCCTTCGTGTTGGCGGAAGATAATGCGCGTTCGCCTTACAAGCTGGTGGAATTTCTAATCGTTTCGGACAAACCCGCATTCATGGCTAAGGGCCTGAGGGCGAAACGTGCCATTCGACGTTTTTGTGTTTTAAATTTTGACAGTTCATTTACGGTTTTTTGGATATCCGGAATTTATTTCATTTAAAACTCGCCATCAAAGTGAAACATCCTCAACGAGACCTTGTTAGTGTGATTTGTGCAGTTAGCTCACATGATGGAAATTGTTCTACAGCATTTCGGCACGACGGTTCCTAATAGAACCTAACGATTTTCTAATGGATGACATCTTAATGCTAGGAGCCTAGGAAATGTAAAGTAGCGTTTCGAACGGACAGGAGGCGTTAATTATGGAAAGGAAAGTAGAAAGAAAAGGGTCTTGGGAGGAAAGAAATAAACCGGACATTTTGTCAATAGTCGAAAATTCAGGCATTAGCGCAAGAGAAAATAGTCAGGAGGTCAACGAGTGGTCAAAACTTAAAGCCGACATCATCGTAACCATGGCAACGCACGCTAAAAAATCAGGCACATGGCCGCGGATGCAGGATTTCCAGAAATAATTAATAATTCCGTTAATGTCCGAGGCAAATGTGACATTGCTCCGTGTCGAAATGGCGAAAATTGAATTTTCTTTCGTTCCGAAGAACGAATCGTCGTGTTCGAAAAAATCAATGAAACATGAGACGACGAGGTGAAAATTGAAGTCGTTATTGCGACCACCCTGTGTGCATCTCCGGCCGAACGAGCGTTCGTGCCCGTTCAGGCGGTCCTACACGAGAATCAGCAGTAAAAATATCAAAATTTAACCTAAGCTCGCTGAGGCTAAAATTTTTCTTTTGAATCACCGCAATTACTTAAAATCTCTTTTAAGACGTCGTGACCTCGTGTCGCTGCAGCCCTGAGCGAAAAAAATCTAGGAACTAATACAGGATCAAGGAAAAATCTTATCAGGTCAGCAAAGTAGAGTTGGCCCCATTAAAAAAGAAAAAAAAAAGAAAAAAAATTAAAAAAAAGAAAAAAAAAGAAAAAAAAAGAAAAAAAAAGAAAAAAAAAGAAAAAAAAGAAAAAAAAAGTAAAAAAATAGAAAAAAAAGAAAAAAAAGACATTTTTTGACGCCCCTCTTTTTTCGGACACCTTGTAGCGTTGCTACTAGTTTTAAAGCTACCATTAAGTTAATTAGCATCATACACGTTTCCGTAACCGATTTTTCATGAAATCACAAATAAACTTATAGAAGTCCGAAGGGCTGATAAACGGACGTCCTGTATTCCGTAATTATCCTTTCGGTTCGGAACTTCTAAAACAGTTCATTCGAACTATCCTACAGTCTTGCGAATGTAGACTGTGCGACGGGAAAAAGAGAACACCTCGTAGAAATGGTTTGATTTAAGTAGCCTGTATGATATACACGTTTGTATTTACGAACACTTAAAACGATCAATTTATCATTTTATTATGGCCTCGTAGTCGTTTGTGCGTTACAGGAATTTTAGGTTATCTTTATTGTCCAAAGTATAGCAACAAATTACTCTTACGGGCCTAGAACACCATTTACTGGGGCACAGTGCTTCTAGATGGTGTCTTTTGATTCGTCCAATATGCCGGAAAAGGCCAAAAGGGCGTTGAAGAAGTAGAAAAATCCAAGATAGATTTTTGGCGTTAAGAGACAGGTGCGTCTCGTCGAGGACACAAACGGCCAATTGGGACGCGAACCATCGGCCCCATCCTCTGCCACCTCGTCAAATCCGTTCCGGTGGTAGGAGAACGGGCACAACGGAACTTGGAATGGGACACTGCAGCCTTACGCGAGAATTCAAGGTTGTGTCTGGGCACACGTGATGGTCGGGGAAGGGCCAAAAAAGTGTTGAGGTATGCCACACGCGTTGGGACAACGGTGCGGGGCACATGGTTTTTTTCCATTAAAATAAAATCAACTTTCTACTTTGGCCACCCCGATCCGTAGCCCGCCTCGAAGGGTTGTGTCTTCGCCGAACGTGGTGACTTGTTGCGGAACAGAGGTCCGCAGTAATTAGCGGCGTTTCCACTTGTTGTTAGTCCAGGTATTGACCTTTGACATCGTCCGTATCTGAAATGTGATTACAGCGAAAATTCCTAGTTGTCCGCTATGCGTCGCGGTTTTAGAGAATGAGATCAAAAGACTTCAAAGAGTGCGAACGTGGGAAGGTCGATACGTCGCAACCGTGGCACCAGTGAGGAAATACCATAACTACATTCCGAAGCTCCGTAGCAGCGTTGAATGCGACAAAAACACTGCGGTTCGTTTATTTGTTTAAATGTTACTTGCGACACCGCTGGCGCAAATGGCCAATTTTGAAAAATTGGAACGTGGCTCGAGTGACACCTCAAATTAAAGGTCTTTCGAAATCACGCTCGATAGTGCGTTGCGATTTGACACGTATCGATTAGTTTCTGAGAAAAACAGGTAGAAATTTAGTGAAACATGCAACACCAGCTCAATTAAATAGTACATAAACAATGATAGAACTTGTTTGTTGATGGGAAATTAGTTTGTTTTCGATTTTGTGCTAGTTGCGTTTATTTATCTTTTTATTCTTGTTTTTTACCAAAGGCCGTTGGCCAGCGCAAAGTCGAAAACAAAGCAATTTTTCAATTATTTATGTATTATTTAACTGATGTTGTGTCGCACGTCGTGCGGGGTTTTGTGCCCGTTTTTATCGAAAGCCAGCTAGCAGATTTCGGACCGCAATGTGCCGTTGAAGGTGGCACCGAAAATTTTGCTCTTTTAGTGTTGCTTGGCCCTCCTGGCAAGGGCGAAAAATCGGCCGTTTTGCGCCAGTGGCGGCGTAAGTAACATTCAAAAAGTCAACGAAAGACAGTATTTTCGTCCCGTTTGACGCTGCTTTCGAATCAAGAAAAAAAAAAAACTGCGAGCGGCCAAGAGGGCGCGATTTACAGCCGCACAGCGGCGGCGTCTCTCGCGTTTCTACCGCCACCCTCGTAAGGCGGAACAATCCTTCGTATCGTATTTGCTCATATGCGTTCCGTGGGCGGCATATCGCCAATATTTGCGCGTTCCGCCTTTCCGAAACCGAACTCTGGGAAACTTGAAGGATCGCCGCGCTTAAGGCATGCTCCGAAACGATCAATCGCCGATGGGAGTTTATTTTGTAATTTGGTTACAAGTGGTATTTTTCATCAACATTCTGGAACAGCATATTTCTAGTGTTTAAAGTACCGAGTGTATTTCGTATTAAAAATATAGGCTTATCGCATGAACCCCAGATAAAATCAGTTATTGATGGCATTCAATTTTCCGGAAACAGATTTATATAGAAAACAGTTTTGCGATAGTCGACGCGCCATTTGTCAGTCAAAATTGTCGCTCCCTGCATTATATCACGAATATCTCAATTTTTGTGATCTATTTCTGATTTATCGGATATTACTGGCGCGAATTGATGACGCAAATTAATGATGCATAAACTATCGTAGCCGAAAATAATAAATTGGCTTGCTATTTCATACAATTGTAAATGACAAAACTCGAAAAAGAAGATATTTATAAGGGGGGGGGCATCGCCCGGCACGAACGCCCAAACTAAAATGTCTATCCACTATTCTGCCTTAAAGAAAATTATGCTACGTCAACAATATTCGGCATAACGAGCTGTAATAGCCCGTTAGACCTAATTTAAATATTCAACTTTCTGGGGGAAAGCTCAAAGTTTAGGGTAAATATTAACTTATCGCTGAAATAAAATGCATTTTAATCGTGTCCAGTAAAAAGAGTTTAAATATTACTTTTGTGTAACATCGCCGAAAACGAACGCCGTTCGATTGATCGCCCCTTTTAGTTGTATTAGTCCGTAATTGAATACCCACATGCCATACCTCCCTTCCTTCCAGGGGAACGTGTCTGGAATGTAATTAATTTGAAACGTTGAGGGCTCGCTTTTTTCCTAGATGAAAACTTTAATCCTGTATACCTTGCAGATGCATGGTCTAAGGCGGTTGATGCAGGGGGATGAGAAACACCCCAAAGCCCCGCTGGGGAACAACTTCAGGCCTCCGCAGCCCCTCCACTATAGGCCAGTGAGGACGAACATAGAATTTAATGTCAAAAATAAGGCAGTGAGTATTTATTCCTTGAAAAAGTTGGAAATTTCGCCACCCTATGTGGTAGGAACGCTTCCGAAACGTCGGCCCGTTCACCTCGAATTCCCGTTTCCAAGGTCCCGTGAAATTCCCCGTGACCCTCGACGCTTCTTAGTTTCTAATCAGAGTTTTGCCCGATCGAAATCTTTTTCGTTTATTCAAAAGTTGCGTTTCGACACAGTGGGGCAACACTCATTAACACACGATTTACTAGCGTTTAAAGAGGTCTTGAATAAATACAACCAACTAAAATTCGGATTTTCTTTTCGCTCTATCAGTCTCATTAAACCGATCTGTCCAATAAAAGAGCTCTCATCAGTCTGGAAAAAAAGTGAGCAAAGTTAAATATAGTAAAAATCCCCATCTGAATTGTCGCCCCCGACGCCAAATAAAGTGCTCGCCGATTCAATATTGACATTGACGTCGCCGAAGTGAAATAGCGAACTTGTCGGCTCGCACACGTCCCGCTACAATAAAATAGAAAATGGCGGCCAATCAAGTGCGGAAGTCGATGTTTCTCTCACTTCGATTTGGTAAATATTTGGACGATTTTGTTTCTGCCGATGGGACGCGACTTGTTTGTCCGTAGAATATTTTAACAATGCAAATTTCAATTTTTTTCCTTTCGGATTCCAGGTGGGAAAGCAGTGCCCCAGCATGTACAAAGACGTTTATTACAAGGCCAACAGTTGGAGACCGCATTGAGAGTCCTTTTTGTATAGTTATTATTACTGGATAAGCGTTATCGGGGATTGTGCCATATCTAAATACATATCCTGATGCTATAGCTATAATAGATAAGTTTCAGTTCTTGTTTTCATACTCGTCAGAGTCGGTTATTGTTAGAGCCTGTACATGTAGGTGAATAAGTGATAATGATCTTGTGCATACGTAGTGAATTGTTTCGGTTTATTTTGTACTTATCGTTTAAGCCAGAGGTAGTAAAATTATCATTTGATATGTAGCTTCTTATTACGTCCTTTCTGCAGAATATTTATATTCACCACAACATCAAGAAAACTAAATTTCACGATACATCTACTGCATTGCTAAAACTAACGTTAATAGAGACATCAACCGACCACACACTGTTAAATCACCCTGTGCTTATTTTTTTAAATTACTTCGAAAACAGCCATAAAGCATTTGCCGCATGCATAGTAATTTCAGCATGTATTTCAACGCTTGCTCCTAATTTACATAAAAACCCTTCGTGATTTCTAATCTCGATTAGTGGAGTTGCTTATTTCTATCGTATGTTCTCTTCATTAAGGCGAAATAGGAATATGAAGCTTTCAACATCTAAAAAACAAATCCTTATCTCATTTACATCGCATTTCAGATATTACCCAAATAATGGTGTCCATTGTCAAGGGACTGAACGGCCCTAAAGTCAGACGCAAGGGTTTTTGAGTTCTTAAGATTATAAAAACCAACAGTTTCTTAATACGCTCCTCGTGCTCGTACCACGGACCATCACATATGGCGTCGCCAATGCTCAAGCTCTACAAACGAACCGTTTTTTCGTTCTGCATGCCGAAACTGTCGATTTTACCTGAAGTTTTATTTCATTTGCTGTCCAAGCAAGGGCGTAAATTTCGAGACATATGAAACAAAGAAATACGAAAGAAAAACAAATATCAATGTAGGAGACTACGAAAATCTGAAAAGGCTGGATTTAGAACTGCACGGTATTGCCGTCGCGTAATTACCTTACCGATGTGCTTATTTGAAACAAGATTGTGGCAAGATTGAAGGAATTCAAAAGGAACTCCAGAAGCAACGGGTATTTGCTGTAATCGTTGAGATTTTTGATGAATCTAAAATGTTCGTGCCTTTACGGGAGAATTAAAATATCGTGAAAACTGACCTGATTGTCTCCTGATGGTCTTTGACGAGCTCGACCGTGACCAATTTGATGTCCCCGTCAGATTTCCTCACTTGCTCGTCGAACTTTCTTACTCTCAGCTGCAGCAGCTGCAGTTGAAATTTTCCAAACAGCACCAAGGAATAATACATTAAGTTCCCGGAAATACGGCTGACGTAAATCAAAAAGGCAGCAAAAAGATTGCAAATTACTATCCCAATTAAGTGGCTATTTTTTTCGAAGGGCAAATAGAGCTCGAACATAAACGCCTTATCGTCTAAGTTCCAATTGTTGTAACCCAACTCATTTAAGCTCACGAACGCCCCAATTATATAGAAAGCAGCTGAGGCGCCTGCACCAGACATGAGTGCAAAATATATGTACTGGGCATATTTATTTATCTTCTTGTAAAGTTTCTCCCCCTCGGCATCATCTAAAACCAACTTCTGTTCTTGCTCGAAGACAGAGTAGCCCACGTACGGCAGCCGGTATTTGCAGTAAATTACTATTTTAATAGCCGCTAGTGTTGCGGCTAAGATCACTGCAACGCTGCTGTTTATCCTCTCAGGAGAAACTAACGGGCTTCCCACCAGATTTATACAACCTATAAAGAGCAACACCAAAAACACTGCAAAGAAACTTAATGTAATCACACTGTAGATGCGATAGCAGCATCTCTGCAGGCCCTGCTGCATAAGTTCCACCGGCCATATGCCCAAAATTCTCATGAAGAAAATAGGAATGGTCATTAGGCCCATGGTACTGCGAAATCAAGTTTGGTATTACTTTAGTATTGGGTAATTGGACGAGGGAAAAAAGATGGGAGAAACGCCATTTGGGGTTCGAATTTTAATTATACACGTAGGGCTGTTATTGAAAAGAGTGTGGTCATTAAAAATTCATTAGAAGCAGTGACATCCATCTAGTTTTTTAATGAGCATTTCTCATGAGTAAATTTTGTATTATACTCAGAAATATATTACTCTTTTTAATGCAGCGAAGGTCGATGTGTTTAGTGTGCACTAAAATATTTAAGAAAAAAATTCCAATTTACCATAGAAACATGCAATTTAATAACCCGATTTAGCAGTAATTTTTCAAATTGCTTATAATAATTGGGGCAAATTACTTATAAGTCAATTCAAAACTCCTGTTTGATGAATAGGTTCTCCTCCATCTTCAACCGAAAACAATGGGTTATTTGACGGTTTCGTTGATTCTTCTAACTTTTAGTTTTTTTTCTAACGTAAATATTATGAATTTTTCACAAACTCCCTATAAAAACACTATTATTTTTTAGTGTTATTACATACCCAATATCAGTTACAAAATCCGGGACTTCTGCATCGACGATTCGGGGATCTCTGTTGAAATGGCGGACGCCTTGCTTGTACACCCTCATAAAGATCTAATTGACTTGGAGAGTTGCTATTTGAACTGTGTTTACACGTAAGTTGAATTGTTTTATTTACAGAAATGAAGCACATTTCGTTGCTTTTTTAGAGAGTCTGGATATATTACGGAAGACGGGGAGTTAGTGCATAGCAAATTCGAGAGTTTGAAGAATTCCCATTTGGCAGAACTGGACCTGGACTGCTTGTGGGTAGTTGGCAGATTGGAGACTTGTAATGATATGAAGAAGTTAGTTGAGTGTCACTTTATTTAATGCAAGAGTTTCTCGTGCCTTTGTGTCTTGTTTTAAATGCAGTGAGTTAGAAAATTTCATAATGTATTATGGTAATTAATGAAAAATGTGGTAAATGCAATTCCTTTTATTAAGACTAAGGCATCCGCTAGATCCAGATTTTACCAGATTCAGAACTGGTAATGTTCCCAAATTTCTTTTTGGTAATTTAGATGAGTAAGCCTAATTTAAAGCCCATCTATGTATAATTTTACCGTCTTATTCAGTTTTTATAGTAAAAAACCTATTTCACAACTTTATTAGATCAACAATAATTCCAAAATCAGGTCAAAGTTAGTTCTTGTCACAATGATGAATTCGCCAAATCCGCAACTCACACGAAATTCAATAGTACATATGATGTGTGGCGACATCTATTAAGCAGCAGTAAAACTGAAGTTCAATCAGAAACTTTCTCGACGATTTGGCGAATCTAACGTTTTGTATTATTAGGGTATGTTACTCTCAAACTTATATAATTTCAAAGGTTTTATTTAGTTTTATTTATCTATTGTCAGTGTACCGATGGGATAATCCTCAATTGAATCTGTAAAGTGGTTTCTTAAAAAAAAAAAAAAAAAAATACAGGAAGTTCGTACCTTGCATATAAGTTAAATCGTTTTTAACTTGTTAGAAGCGTTCGTTTTTACCATTGCATGTGTTTTTCGGGATTTATGCCCATCCGAACAAAACTGTTCCATTTCTGGACGTTCCTCACTGCGTATGTAGCGGTAGGTATCCATGAAGAAGGCGCTGTGGGCTTCTTGAATTGATCTCTGAAAGTGGAGAATCTGTTGGTGTTTCACCAGCCACGATTGCTTGAAGCTTCTTTTCTTGCCCTTCCATTCATCTCCAATTTAACAGTGGCAGAACGCTTAACCCTCGTGACTGTTTACTATTAAAAATCTATCCTCGTTACTGAGAAAAATGCCCTTTCATCCCACATAATAAGTACGTTTTATTCAATTTTGCAAATTGATTGCAATTATCTGATTCATCATTTTCAATAGCTGTAAGAGAACCGAACACATGCTTCATGTCACATGCTTTCGTTTTTACGTTGCCCTTCTTCAGTTCAAACGATTACAACCTTGGGTTACTCAACTTTATTAATCCTTTTCGCACCGTCAGTATTTACCATCGTAAGCATTAACCATCGTAAGTGTGCGTTCTGATCAATGTGACAGAACGTGAATAAAATTTATCAATTTCAGGCGTACATTCAAAAATTCAACAATTACGAAATGTAAGATTTCTGCATCCACGAGTTAGGAATATCTGAGGAAAACGCTGAGATATTAACGTTGACTCCCTATAAGAAACTCTCAGATTTGAAAAGCTGCTGCTTACACTGCGGTCACATGCAAGTTGCAAATTCGCAGGAATTCCTAAAGCCCCAATGTTCTTTCGATAATGAGTTGGGGCACTTATCTGAAGATGGGACTCGGATGCACAGCCGATATGAAAAGTCGAAAAATACTGAACGCCCAGAAATTGATCTGCATTCTCTTAAGGGTATCGAGAAGCTGTGCAGTGTAATAATGTGGTAAAACTAAGAGCTTGTCAGTTGCAGTATTATCGCATATTACCCATTTTCGGATCGCGATGCAGAAATTACGGGATGTTAGTGCTGTAAAAACGACTATTTTTTTAGTTGATTTATCGTCATTAGCCATTAGAACTTACAATAAAAAGTATAACGAATGGTCTTATCTACGTTTCAAGGAAATTTTAAATAGTTTTTCAGCCATTAGGAGCCACATGTTAAACCAATATTTGCGCTGAGTGTCGTTGCGTTTGCAAACAATACCGTGAACCGTGAGATCAAATGCTGCCCAAAGGAGTAACGTTTGTAGTAACCCTCGGCCTTTTAGGTGAGACCCCAAAATTTTCCACTTGTCGAACCGAAATTTCAAAAAAAAACCCATCCTAGCAATACCCGACGTCGCTCCCTCAGAGCGCATAGTTGGAGGAGAGGAAATCGACATCACAGAGGTTCCGTATCAATTGAGTGTAAGGTGAGTATTGAAAAGAAGCAATAAACATCCAAGCCCTGCCACGTGCATTTTACAGACTTCAACTGATGCCGATTTGTGGCGGAGGCCTGATCGGCCCCAAACACGGCCTCTCTGCCGCCCATTGCTTCAAAATTCCGGGCTCTTACAGCGCCCGTCTGGGCAGCAATTTGGTACGTTCCGGCGGCTTAATTGTCAATATAAGAAGGGTGCTGTTGCACCCGCTGCGCACCGGCCATCCCTTTCAGTACGACATTGCCGTGTTAGAGTTCGCAAACCCCGTAAAGTAAGTTGGCAAAACGTTCTTGCACGTTTGACGTGACCACTCCATTTAGATTTACCACAAGCATTCGGCCGGCAATGCTTCCGAGGCAAGATGAGACGCTCCCCGCGGGCACTTCAGGGAGGATTTCGGGCTATGGAAGCACTTTTACGGGCCAATACGGAGGGTCTCCAATGCTGAGAGCTACGGAGGTGGTGGTTGCGGAATTGGACAAATGCAGGTCCAGTTACTCGCCCGAGCATGTGGTGATCACTCCGAGGATCTTTTGTGCGGGAGACTCGGAAGGGAAGCGCGACTCATGTCAGGTGAAGGAAATGCCGGATGCAACGTATGATCGTGGAGGTGTGATCTCTGAGCGACAGTGCTCTACAAAACGATAACAAATCTTGATAGGTCCATGGTTAAAGACGCACCATTTCCAACGTGCGGGGCGGCATAACTTCACATTCTCCCATGTTCTGCGTTTTCTCCTTGTGTTCATTTAATACCCCCCCAGTAACCAAATGTGAAAATTGTCGGAAGCCATATATGGTGTGTTACGTTTTTTGGGTCGTCTTGTACCTTTTTTGGAACATCCTGGACAAATTCCGATCCGAAATTCAAATTTCATCTTCGATTCTTTAGCTTTCTTGTTTCTTGCAGTATTTTCGTACTCTTCACAGCTTTCGTGGAATTTTCAAAAATATCCCTCGCCGGAAATTAGGAATGTAAAGGAAACAATGGAGAACATAATCATCCGGGTAAGTTATCAACTATCTGAGGCAACTCGCAATGTGCAATCAAGTTTCTTAAAATAAAAGTCAATTTAAGCCAAAACGAAATAATAAAAATTGTTGGAAGTGTCCTCCTCCTCCTCCTAAGGTGCAGGACCCTACCGTTTGCCTCATAGGCCAACGGACTCTCTTAAACATTCTAGGAGTACTGCAGCTGATGTTGCCCGAATCCACTGTTTTATTGCGTAGCTCCTCTTCTGCGTGAATTGGGGTCTGATACGTCAAAGGTTTCGGGTGTCCCTCCAAGAAGGGTCCAAACTGTTCGGGTTTAGGCATCCGGGAGGCTGCAGCCATGACACGGTGCGTTTTTGACCATCGCCCTATTAGCATTTTTTATTATCTTGCAGAGAGTCATCTAGGACTCGAAACATCTCCACGATAGTAGGTTACACTCTGTATAATTTAATCTTACATTCCAGGAGTTGGTTTCAGGGAGAAGAATTTAACACAGATCATTATTTACACAAAAAATGTTTTAGGGAGACTCCGGTGGCCCGTTTGTGGTCGGCAACATCCTCTATGGCCTGGTCTCCTATGGCATGGACTGCGGCGACCCTGACCATCCGGGAGTTTACACGAACATCGCCTCTTATAGGGACTTTATTAAAATTAATACAGGAATTTAGAGCCTCTATCATTGTTTTTGAGACTGCCTTTCAAAGCGGGAAAAGCTGCCGCCCTGACCGGGGCCACCCCCGGGTGGCTCGAAACCCCCCTCCATGAGGCCGGTGCCGGTGCTAACGCAAAAACACAACCATTTTTTTGTTTCATTGTTAAGGAATGGTCAACGTGCAGCTTTGTTGCAGTGTGGAAAAAATTAATTATTTCTTTAATATTTAATTATACCCGAATGACGTCTTCGTCTTGACCCAATGTGACCCAGAACTGCGCCAAAAAAGGAATTTTACTGCGAGTCGTGACAACGATCTACCATCTCTGATCCTTGGTGGATCTTCGACGCTGCGGAATCGAGACAACTTCGCGTCTGCTGTTTTGGGGACCTGTACAAAAAAAAAGACCGCAATGGAACTCTTTCCGACCTTGTACCTTCATAATTTATCCACAACACGACAATTATTTATTTTTTGTTTATAATGGAAAGATGTCCCTTGTTGTTGATGCCAGTAATTACCCATTATGAAGTGCGGCAAAAACAAGTGTGTGGTCTAATTGAGTCCTGCTAGGTTGTTGAATGATTACCGGAGAAGGACCTGCAGTTCTTGACTTCAAGTGAGATAAACTAGAAGGGATTTTCGGAGATTTTTGAGAGTGAGGGAAAAAGGTAAGTGTAAGTTTGCTATTTTGAAGTCTCACGAGCCAGTTTGGTACTACGGCATTTCGAGGGGGCAAGATTAGGACCCCCCCCCGCTCTCGGCTAGTTTCCGACGCGATTTGGACTCAACGTTATTTCGCTCATTTTGGATCAAAACCGCTTTACCCGATGAGCGGAAAATTCAGGTTTTCTTCCAAAATTAAAGAAATAACGCGTTCGCCAGCGTCAACGTTAAGAAGCCCCCCGTTCCTCTAAAGCTCATTTTTAGCCAATACTTTCGTGACCAAACTTGGTGGGCAAATAGAACGCATATTTGTAGAAAATGTTATCGCTCATATAGACGAAAAAACACCATTTGCACTGCGATGCACCTTAGGACCTTGAATATCCGCTCGATGGAGAATTTGTCTTTTTTCGTTGCTCGTTTTAGCTTTTAATAAAAATTCCTTGTGCGTGTCGTTATCGAACAACAAAAAATGTGAATTTTGGACGGTTAAAACAAACTTAATCACCACACATCGAATGCGAACAGACTTTTTCACCGATAAAAGTAGTTAGCGATGACGCCCACCCCACCGCAGACGCCCCAATAGGACCCATTCTCCGCAACCAAGACACCAGATGCGACGTCTGATGTCTTTAACTTCTGTCTGCGGTTATACTCATGCACACAATTCCTTCGCTACTACCGATTTCTACCCAGAAGCATGAATGATCGTCTCTTCCTTCATTCAACAACAGTATTTGGGTACCTCTGGCACCCGCCATCAAACTGAGATTCGAAGTGGTCGAGATCAATTCAGGTTAAAGGATTAATCGGTAGTCGGTGTTTGTAGTGGTACTATGAAGTTGCGCGGGATTGAGGGGTGTCTTTGGAGTGCAATTTGTAGTGAAGTGGTTCCAGGCGGGTGTGGAAAAATGTCAATCTGCACTTAAGGTGTCGGGACACTTTTAATTATTATTAGAATTTAGCGGTGAGTTTTTATTTGTTCATTTTTGACCCGGGCGAGGACTTTTTTCGAAGGGATTTTGGGCAAATCGTACTAACTGCAACTAATCGACCTGGTTCGAGGGGTTGGAACTCGGCTCCATCGCGTTAAAATGGAATAATTAATTATATTAATGTTCATATGAGGGTCATCGTGAGGGGCATCAATACCGAATATTTTTCGGTATAATAACTAGTCAGTTTGAGGATAACTAGTTGTCTGCAGCGATTGAATACCTTGTTTTTTGAGTCGTGAATTTTAAAAAGGTCGATAAATCTGAATATTTTAACGAAAAATTTCCACGTACAGAACGCTAGTTTCCTTAAGGGTTTTTCCCCGGAAGTAATGCGTCGTCCGATTTGCAATTTTTCATAAGGGGCTGACCATCAGCGGGCCGAAGCGCGACGTCCTAGCGAAAGTCAGTTTTAACGGGAAATACCAAAGTATTTGATCATTAAGGGGTACGCATTGGAAATTCATTTTCAAACGTAAATGGTTCCTCAAAAAAACTGCGGTAGCACCAGCCCAGGTTCTTTCCCAACGGGACCGTTGTCGGCAGGTTTTCACATCCATCGCCAAATTTTCAGGTCAGTTTATGCAAAGGGTCTTTTGTCAACAATGTACCGTGTCCGAGTCATTTGAGAAAATTCGGAAATTCCGACAGCTGCTGGGCCTCACAGAAATCGGTGCTCTGCCCTGGTTGCTGCGAATGTCGGGATCGGTTTTACGGGGCTCCTAAGGTGCGTTTTGATCCCTTTTAATAAAAAAATAAAAAATCGTTTCCGTAACCCCTGAAATGGTCGATTCGAAGTCGCGTGATCTCAAAGGCCAATATCTCGCTTGGTCCAAACTGATTGTCCCAATTTTCTCGACGTCATCGCGTCCAGAATCCAAAAATCCGCGATTTTTGTTAACATTGTCCCATCCCCGAACACAGCCGCGGTCTCGGTGAAGAGGACGTGGGTGGTTGCGTCCTTCCGCTTCGAACGTCGGGCACGCGTAGCAACCCCTAAACCAGCTCCACAGTTTTCCTAGAACATTCTAGAGACGTTCATCTATCATTTTAAGGAGAAATTGCTCAAATATTTGTTTCTACATGTATTTCCCCTTTAAATAATGACGAATTAATGCTGATCATTAAAGTAACAGACTTTGGAGCAACAAACTCAGAAGCAATTTACGAAGGTATTTAGTTCAACGTTGAATGATGCACTTCAATCGGATTTATAAAAAATTATAATTCTGTTAGTTAAGTACGTGCCAAACCAACTGCTCGGGGAAAGCGAGAATTTGCCAGTTTTACTAGTTCGTGAGCGCTAAAATTGAGAACTAAGATGCACAAGCGTACTATAGGCAAGAAACACTTATGCGCTAATTTACTGTCGATATCTTTAAAGCGCAACGTTCATATACAATACCGAGATTGACCTATTGGAGTTTTGTAGTTATAATGATTTAACGGATGGTAGATGAACTAGAACTCTAATTCTCACAGAAGAAAGGAAGGAAAGTTTTACTATGCACGACAGTCCTCCTTTGAGAATACTGAATAGTACCAAAAAATGTTGATGTAAATGGACATGACCAAACGCACCTTAAATCTATGCAAGGATACGTGCTACACCTCCGCCGTTGTCCTCATTATTTCCCACACTTTTGAAACATCACGGAAAATTAGGAGAAAATTTTACGTATTTAGTTTGTTGGGCAGAGCGCACGAAAATCGAATGAAAATCGCTGTCTACCCTGCCACTCACGTCATTAGCCAACGCACGTAAATTATTGATAATAAATGTTCTGTTTATAATATTTTCAATTGGATTCCCAACAATCAGTAAATCTGCCCCATTAATAGCGAAGCAGTAAATTTCAGCTAAATACAAAATCGACTCGTAATTTATGGCAAATAAAAGGACAAAATGTCGATAGCTGAAGAATTTTTCACGTGCAACGACCTCATTTTCCACGTATTTGTAGGTTATTTTTGTTAACAGCAAAGACGGTTCTGGCGGAAAACCATGTCCGGCCCTGTACGTACAAGGTGTCCCAAAAGCAATGGGACGCAGAGAAACGGCGAGATCTCGCCGTCAGAGCATTGAGATCCGGCGTAATTTTTGCAGTTTGAAAATTAATGTTAATAAAGATACAGGGTGCTACATTTAAAATTAGATTTTGATTTTATTGCATATCATCACAGCCCTCGAGTCACGGCGTGGAAATTTGGTATGCGGGGGGATTTTGGGATGTGCCGGTTTCGTTGCAGTTAACGCGGAGAGACGTCTTGGCTCGTCAAAGGGGCTCTAGTTTTTTCCACGCGTCCCCAGCAATATTATCAAAAAAAAAAAAAATGTTATTCTGGTTAATGTTCGAAGCGAAAAAGGTTTACTTAGCGGTAGCTTCAAACGTGACCGTTAACGAGATTGCGCAGAAAACGTCAATTTCAGCCAATTTCAAAGAAAAAATGGCGCCCATGAAAAAGCAAAACAAACGCCAACTCACTTCGTTTGACTTCGCCAGTTCTCGGCTCTGTGCGAAAATACATATGCACGAACGTTTTTTAAGGCGTTCGACTGGCAAATATCTCGAAAACGGTCACGTTTCGAAGTTGCGACGGATATACCTTCATTATCCAGAACGTTTTTCATGCTACTGCAGCGGCGCAGAAAAAAACTAGATCCCTTTTAACTGGCCAAAACGGCGTCAAGTGGCGCCCCCTATTGGCCACAACGAAACTGACAGCACTAGCCGGTTTGTCACGTGCGAAAGCTTGTGAACACCAAATCCAGCACCGAATGTTAAGGAAGCGTGAAGGTGTGACAAAATCAAATCAAAAATCGCATTTAAACTTCAATACCCCGAATGTTTGTTAATATTAATTGTCGAAATATAGCGATTGCACCGAACCTTAATGTTTCGATAGCAGGAATGTGCCGTTGCGCTTTGTCTCATTGGTTTCGGGACGCCCTGTATGTACAGAGGAAATTTTTACCGCCTTTTTTGATCCGCCATAAGATCACTTGAAGGACGTCCTCTCGTTTTTGCCTTTAACCTTCTCAAGGACAATCGCTTCGTTGAGAGGCTGAAGGAGGACCTTGCGGCATCAAACCTGCTGGCGAGCGGAAACAACTTCCAAGACCATGAATTTGAATTACCTGTTTAGACGGAATATTCCATTATTGATACAAAAAGTAACGTTTCTCACTAACTGATACTTTCGTTATTGCCACTTTCGGGATATTAAGGTTTCCATTCAGATTTTCCAATTCAAGCACCTTCTTGACGTTCTAATGACATGTTTGTACTGTTGGTTGCAGATGTGCACCGCGCGGGGTCAAGATAGGAGAAATCTTCTTTCAAATGTATAACAATCTGGTGTTTCAATCAATACCAATTTTCTCACCTTCACTGACCCATTACGAACCATTTATCTTTACGTATCGTTAACAGGGTCTACAACTATATTTGATGTCATCTGGTTAACCCAAGCGATCGGTACAATTTCGATTCAATATCCTCGATAACCTGTTCGGACCTGTGCAAATCGTCCTAAGGAAATCTCCGAAAATGCGAAGAAAATGATTGCGCAAACGCGTTCTCGGTGCGGATTTCAATTACATATTTAAATGTTGCATTCTACGCTATTCGAGGAGAATTAAGAAAAGGATAATAATGAATGTCAATAAGCTAAACTTAGCCAATAGTGAAACCGCACATGCAAGATGCTATACGGGCAAAATTGAGCTGGGGAATAGCGACCTAGTTGCAAAATTCACGGCTTTTTCGACTTTCCAGATAATTGCACACCTATTCGTTTTTGCACCGTATTGTATTGAAGCAATATAACAACCATCCGATTATTTATTACTTTATTATTACCAACAAATTGGATCGTTAAATGGAAATCCCGTGGTCGTGCTACGGAAAAATGCGGCCTCATTGAGATTCGGCAGTAAGGACACGATAGGTAACGGCAGTGTTTGTAGGGCACTGTGTTAATTACCAGAAAACCGAATGAAAGTTATTAGATAATGGATTCGGCGTAATTTATACAACAATTATCGCAGTTTTGCAATTTGCTCTCGAACGAAGATTTCGTTTGGTAATCGAGTGTCAATGTAGAGATAATGTCGGTGAAAATTGGGGCTATTCGTTGACGCCCAACGCTGCCCGAATAGGGAGATGTTCGTCGTACCGGTCGTTTTCGTGAGGCGAAAAGGTAATTGCGATCGGAAAATGGAAAAATCTAGGAGTCCGGGATTTCCGAGTGAGCGTGCCACTCTTGTCCTAAGGGCGTCGCTAAACTCGGTCGACGATTGGTCGAAACTCCTTAGGTGCTTCTCAAGGTTTGCGTAAATGAAAACGTGCGCACGGAAACGGGTATTTCCGGCTCTTGTACTGTATTGATACTCAAATGAAAAAAATCGAATATCTCAATAGTTGTTTTTGGGTATTTGAGTCTTAAAGCATTAATCGACCTAAAATTACTGCGCTTTCAAAGGCCTATTCGATCGAGTTTTTACATGCACACTTAGTCGTGAACGTAATTTTCTATTTAGTTAGTTTTGCGTTTCCTCTGGTTGAAGATCAATTGCTGCATTTGGAATTTAATTTACTTAAAGATTGCAATAGCCCAGATTTCTCTTATTATTAGAAACCACATGGAAAATGACAAACAATACCGAATATGCCTCGTTACCTACGACATATGATTAGTTTAGGCAGACAGTTAAAATTTCAAACTTAAAGATTATTATTGCTTTCTTTGATGAGGTTTTAACGGTTTGGTTATTATCGGCTTAATAGCACTCAAATAACTGTAATTTAACTCATTGATCGTCGGTTTCAATCACTCCCTTCATGTGACCGATTTCAAATTGAATTAGCCGAGCTCATTGCCTATGTAAGTGGCGCTTCGGTTTTGCTCAGAAAATGATTTGTTTTTCTTCATTTTCTAGAACGTCCGTTTTATGAATCACGTTCTGGGTTATTTCTGGGTTCGTTGTCCTCGCATTTTTAAGCCGACAGTTGATCTTTTAGTCCTGCTTACGTCACCGATATCGAGCTATGAGGCAGATACATGCGTAAACTACAATGGTTACGTGGCACTGTGTCGCAACCCAAATTCCCCGAGCTCCATAACGAAAATGGCAAAAACAAATAAAAACCGAAAGTGTTATGTATTAAAACAGGTACCCGGTGACCCAGTGCAGAAATGTTTATTTTTTAAGTAGGTCTCAGCTCTGAAACAATTTTGTAATACTTTCTCGGCCGATGTTATACAGGCGATATTTTATTTTCATTTCTCTTATATAATTCTAGTTGATCATTCGACCATGTCTGCGGTCCGCTTTGTTGATATGTACTACTTTTGTGTATACACGCAGTCACCTACATTATTTCGTATTAAAAACAAACCAAAATTGCTCTCGTGGTTGAGACTTTGTTGCCAACAACCTCGAGAACTTTGATCGTGCAAAATTTGCATAAAAAGCTTCTATCGTCATTACGAGTAGTACGCAGGCACTTGCAGGGAAAAACCGAGTTTTATACCATTGCAACGGGTCCTAATTGACCCGTATCTTCCAAGGAAGTCATATATTATATTTGATGAAGTGAATGCGTGACGTACCAACCGGACGACTTTCGTGTTCGCATTGCTCGACCTCGAAGTGGAATTCGACCTAGGGGATCCAGGGAATACGCACCGAGCAGCCTTCCGGGTTGTTGCTTCGTTTCCCTCCCGAGAGGCGTTGCTGAGTCGTAGGTTGGTACACGGGGTATTTGGAAGAGTTGGTACGAAGCTTCAGGAGGTGGAATTAGAGTCGGAAATATTAAAAATAGTTCCAATACGCGTTGGTCCGACGGAGCGCCGCCGCTGAGATCTGGCCCTCCGAAGGGGTCTCATCATTTGAATGTTTTTTAAAATAACTTTGTTTCTGACGAAAGCGATGGAACGAACACTGTAGATAATAATCGTCCATTAGGGTCTTCAACTGTCGCAAGTTTCACGACAATCGACTATGAATAAGGGTGGTTTTCTGCCGCCCTTAATGGAAAATTTTCAAATATTTTCAATTCGTTTGAGTCACCAAGCAAATAATGTTATTTTGCAATTGATCAGACTTTTCTGAAGAGAAATTTCTCTTTTTTTTTTAAATGCTGCGCAGCTCAGTCAGATATTCGCATCAAACATATTTTTTGAATAATCTATGAGTCAAAAGAGCGACATTCTTCAACATTTTCGCGTAACACACATCTTCCATAGCAACACTTTCACTGTAGTGATTTTTGCGTTCTCTAATGGAAATAGTTTGCGTGCTGAAGAGGATCTGCGTACATGCCCGCAAAGTTGTTAATTAGCGCGAGAACGCAGAAGAGCAAGGAAAGTAAATTTTTATTTTGAACAACATTGAATTTTGCTTCGAATTTCAGATCGTAACTTTTAATCGTAAAATGCACGAAAAACGGACTAATAAGTAGCTTAAAAGTCGATTTTTTTAACTCCGAGTTTTCCGCTTTAGGTGCCCACATCAGAATTTTAAGTCCGACTCTGTATTTTGTTAACTGCTTTTTAGTAGAAACAATTTTTAGGAATTTGACAAAGTACGGTGAGTTAATGTTAAAACAACTCTTAGCGGAGAAAAACTGAAAAAATCCCCATAATGTGCTACAATGAACGTTCAAAATCGATGTTGTTATTACAACTGTGTCGTAAATTGTCGTTTAAACGTTTGAATCGATTACGATTGGGGCCTTCCCTATCGGAAAAACGGGTAGAACGCAAATGTATTGTTTCACAGGAGCCCTAATTGGTTTCGAAAGATGCTTGAAGCGTGTGCGTTAATCCACCGTTCATTTATAAACATTTTTAACTGAAGCTGGCGCCTGATTGTGGCCGTGTAAATGTCACCAGTAACAACATTAATAGCAATAAATCGTTAAAAATTTTCAGTTTTTTTTTTAATATAAAATTGTTTTAACATTTGTTCGTCGCATATCATCAAATTCGGGAAACTACCAAATGTAAATGAGAATAAAAAGGGAAGTTCCATTTAAGTTTCTCAAGTTGATGTACGAAGCACAAGTTGAGCTACTGGAGCTTCTGAGCTAAATGAAATTAACCTTGACGTTATCTGTTAGCCTGAATAACATCGTTTTACTTGGCTTTTAGTTAATCAAAGCTCATATTAGAACTGTGCCCATTTTTTGATAAGACAGCTGGTATGTATATGTGCTTTCGCTATTTCTCAGAATCTCAGCGTCCGTTTGCGAATTCACCAGTCCTCGATATTTATCTTCATCGATGCCTCCAGGCGCCATCGAATTGCATCCCAATGTCTCTCCGATTTTCACAGAAGTATCGTGCAGACTTCCTTGTCAAATTCCTCCATGCAGGTCTCAACAAGTTCTTTATTCGAATCGAAATTTTTTTTATATCCGGGTTCAAATCAACATTCGTCAGTCTTGGATTTAACGATCCTCTTCAAGTACGAGCAGCAAGCTCCACGGTCGGTGAGTGCGCCTGGCTTAGGTGGTAGTCCACCTCGCGCCTCTTGCGTTCACCTGGGACGTAGCAGGGCCCTCGGAACAACAGATTCAATGGGGAGGATCCGCTCCAAAGAAGGCGAAAATCGTTTCGTCTGCAAGAACGGTGATGGCGGCAGTTGTTTGGGATGTACGTGGAATAATTTTTATCCACTGTCTTCCTGAAGGAAAAACAACAAATGGATAATGTTATAGAAGTTCACAGCAACGCTTAAGCGAAGAAATTACGAAAAAGCTCTTGTATTTGGCGAAAAGGAAAGTATTGTTTCGTCAACACACAATGTACCAGTCCACACTTCCGCCATCGCAATAGTGAAAATCAATGAACTTGGTTTAGGATTTTTCTCCACCCGCGTATTCGCCAGATTTAGCTCCATTAGATTATTATCTATCGTCAAACTGGAAAAAATGGCTCGGTGGAAACGGATTTGTGAACAATGAAGAGGTGGAGCCTGAGGCTGGTGCCTATTTTGAAACATCCAAAGCTTCTTGCTGTAAACAGGATGCAGGAGTCATTGCACGTCGCTGGGAAAAGCGTAGCAATTTGGGGAGAGACTACGTTGGGAAATAATGCAGTATTTTCCATAATTTTTTTAAAGTGTTGTAATGGTCCATAAATAATCTTTAAGTGTTAGGTCGGGCACTTCTGGGACTATTCTCGTAAATAAATTACAGCGGTCCTTGACGTATAAATTTGCTTCTTTACAACCAATGACGAAATAACGATCATTGGTCATAATCTCGGTAATATTTATATCTAATTTTGTGCTAATATTAATCTTAAAATTCCTAACGCTCGTGTTGGTTTTATTAAATTTTTAACCAAAAACAGAGTTAATTTTAGACGAACGCTAAGTTACCATGGGGATCCGATTTGTATAGGAAACGCCTGCAGGCGTTCTACATGAAACAGAGTTTTTCAAATTCGAAACGGGATCTCGAAAATTAGGCGAAGTACCTTTAACAGAGAACCTTGAAATCCAGCTGATTAACTCGGGTGGGGCGGCCTTAAGAACGCGAATTTTCTGGCCCTCATGGCGTCAAAGTTGCCCCCGAATTTTCAAGACATTACGGGTCTTTCCTTGCGAATCCACGATCACATGAGCCGTCCACGAGCTCATTTCGTATTTTACAGTGTAAATGAAAGACAATTTTTTTAATAAAAAAACCGTGACCTTGCTAAATAATGTTTTGTCCATTTTGTTTAGTAACATTTCGCCACCTTTGGAGCAACCCCACGACACCGCGGCCGTAAAAATTAGAATATTTTTCGATAAAAATCTGGCCCAAACACGTTTTTACATCTTCGTGAGTCGCGAGGGTTTTTTACATTAAGCGCGCTTCATCAGCGATCGAAAGAGGTGACAATCAAACGGTGCCAGGTCTGGAGAACGGGGGGGTGTGGCAAAACATCGCGTCCAAGTCGTAGCAGTTTTTGGCGGGCACGAGTTACCAATCCTGGCAGCTTTCTCTTGATCTCGTCACTCGGTTTATCCAGTTGACGACATCTTCAAAATCCCACCAGATGAGCAACTTTTCTCTTGTAATTATCTGCTGTCGGAGTGTTTTGGGCTTGCTTGGTTTAAGATCTTTTACGTACGACGTTGTTGTAAAATGTCCATTTTTCGCCCCTGTTATCATACCTTTCAAAAACGGGTCACTTTCTCCTCCTTCAAAGAATACCTCGAGTTCATGCGGTATCCGTGCATCGGGTTCGTCAACGCGTCCAATTTTTTCGAAGTCAATGAAGTCGACGCTTAATTTCGATTCATTTAGACCGCCACCAATCTCCCCAATGGTCAATCGACCATTCGCTCCTACCAAAGCTTTTATTTTGTCCTCATCGACTTCGTCATACGCATAACTTTCTGTGACTCCGTGTTGCATTTTTCCATCTGTGGAAGCAGTGCGACAAAGTTCGTTGGTGTTTTCCAACTTCGATCCGATGGCAAATAAACTATTTTGGCAACAATTTGAGACAATTACATTCACTCAGTGGAAAAATACGTAATAATCTTACGGATAACGCAACAGCGGTAAGGAATTTTGCACGTTAATTTGCAAGGAGTGCGTGCGGTATGGAGAACCAAGCGAAAAGGTGAAAAAAGTTCCCACGTTTATTTCATTTCTTACAATAAAAAATATCTCAATGGCACTAATAAATGATTAGAAAATTGCACGAAATTGCTCTATTATGACGCGCGATTATTACACTAGTGCGGCATTATATTCTAATAATTGTCACGGCATTGGACCTCACCGCGAACGCCCCTTTAACTACTCAGCTGCTTGGAATTACAAATTGGATTCTTTTTATCACATCTTTATTTTATTATTGTCCATCGTCATGTCTTTGTAACTGTTAATCTTTCATCGTCTTTAAATAACTAAACGAATTCACGAAATGATTGACCGCCTAATTGACCGCAATTAGTGCGTTCCTGACCTACAGGTTGTCGTGGGATAATAAACACACGATCATTCGATATATATCAAATGGATAACTGAGTTTTCTATCGAACTTAAAAGCCGGAAAACCTGAACTGGTCGTTGATATCATTTTTACACAATATTTCATGTCGGGGCAGAAAGACCAGTTTGGTCGATAGTTGTTTTCCGTAAAAACAAAAATTGTTCACACATATACAGTATTTAACATTCTGTATTAATAGTTACTACATTATTCGTATTTTGCAATATGTATTCAAATCAGTTGATATCAATTACATCCGGTTTTCGGTATTTGCCATTTCCATTACTGCGACTTGGGCCCTGTTAAAGTTAGCCCAGAGGGGACTTTCTATTCACCCCTTCAAACTCATTATAGTTTTTACGCGAATGATCAACGCATATACCGGAGAAGTGTATGTTCCCGAAAAATTCATGGAAACGCCGATAACATTCAGCAATGTTCATACTAAGAATATGAAATTACAAATAATTATTTGGGCAGGAACGAGTTGGAAATTTGCTTGAACATGGCAGGAAACACGCATGATAAGGAGTAATTTAACATTGGTCATTTCTCTTGTCTCATCAAGTGTGGCAAATAACACGTAATCATACTTGCACGATATACATACATACATATGTAGATGTAGAAAGTTGGTTAAAGCCCTACACTGAAGGTTTACCGTTCAGTGAGGGTGGAAATCGTATTTGGATGAGGTGAACGTAAAAAAACTTGTTAAGGAAATTTCCATGATTGACGAATGCTGGAAATTTTGATGAAGCTGAGCACCTTTTCAACGAATACATATTTAACACCAAAAATCAGTACTACTTTCAATTCATTTGTCCATATGTAAATCTAATAGTTTGCATTTTATAAAAAAAAACACTTTTCAATGTTCAGTACTTAACAACTTATTTTAAATGACGTCGAGGGTTACTAGGTGGCGCTGCTCGCCGGAATTCAAGCATGGCGGCACTCGCAAATTGTTCAAGCGAAAATTGTCTCAATATGTTTGTTATTTATGGTGAATGGCGGTGCAAGTACTAACCAGAACACGTCATACATTTGGTGTTGCCATAAAAACCGAAGCCATCGCGAAAACTCCTCAAACGCACGATAGATCATTTCAAAACGAGCGGACCTGTCAAAGCATCTTACAGAAGAAAGGCGCCTAGTTGTCGACGATTGTTGCGCCATCTAGTAACTACGGACGTTATTTAAAATAAATTGTTAAGTACTGAACATTGAAAAGTGTTTTTTTTATAAAATGCAAACTATTAGATTTACATATGGACAAATGAATTGAAAGTGGTACTTATTTTTGGTATTAAATATGTAAAAACTTGATTTAACTCACTGATCCGAGGACTGTAAAGTATTTTGCACAAACGCGCAGGATTTCATTGCAAAACACTTAGCCATTTTCGAATTATTGGAAAATACATTCATGGCCGAAACTCAAATTTATTTTCATCATTCAAAGTTCTAAATATCTCGAAAACCGTAGCAATTAGGTATAGAACATTATACACGAAAAATATTCATAATGTTCCACAGAATCGAAATTTGTTGTGATATATAGGGTGTTCCACTTAAAATCAGCGAGTCGACATTCATTTCCGGCATAACTGGAGGTGGTATTTTTACAAAACGATTTTTAATCAATAGATCACGTCCACTGTAGTATGATGCCCAAGTTTCAACTTTTTCCTAGCCATTGTTGCCAAGTGGCCCATATTCGTTGGACACCCTGCATAGTAAGTTTTTTTTATGTTTCAAACTCGATAAAAGCGTTTAGCAATTGTTTCGAAAAACTGTGCTTATTTGAAAATTTTGAGGACTTGCGGCGACAAACCCAATACCATTGGATACAGGTAAGTTTACCTTGACGGCCTTATACTTCGTTGTGGAATTTCTGGACAACTGTTGTGCTGTCATTTCAGGAACACCTTGTGTATATAGAGTCACTCAAAAAAGTATTCGTACGGCCGGAAAAAATTCTGTAAACCGTAACTTTTGACTGATTTTGTTGAAATTTTGTATAATGAAAATTCAAACCGAAACTCAATTTATGTAATTGAGTAACTTTTGAAAATTTAACTTTTAGAGTGATTTCCAGCGTTTAAAAAAAACTCCGTTTTGAAAACTTCTTGTGGAAAATTTTCAATGTGGTTTTAACATTCTTGCAGAGAGGATTTTTCTTCATATATCCTGAAAATTTGATCAAAATCGAACCGCAAATAAGGGAGTTGCAGCTTTTTAAAGTTGTCAAAAACGCCAAAGAGTGACGATTTTTGCGCAAAATGACGAAACTTTAACATTTTTGACGGCTTTAAAAAGCTGCAACTCCCTTATTTGCGGTTCGATTTTGATCAAATTTTCAGGATATATGAAGAAAAATCCTCTCTGCAAGAATGTTAAAACCACATTGAAAATTTTCCACAAGAAGTTTTCAAAACGGAGTTTTTTTTAACGCTGGAAATCACTCTAAAAGTTTAATTTTCAAAAGTTACTCAATTACGCAAATTGACTTTCGGTTTGAATTTTCATTATCAAAATTTCAACAAAATCAGTCAAAAGTTACGGTTTACAGAATTTTTTTCCGGCCGTACGGATACTTTTTTGAGTGACTCTATATATATTTGACTAATTGATTATGCATATTTCGGGGTGCTTCCAATGACTTATTTCAAATCAGGCCCGTATAAACTTTTTGCAAATCAAACTAAAATTTTTTGTTGTTTAACCGTGTGAGCCACCGGACTTTTCGGCACCTCTGCAGCGTGCGACCAAAACTAATGAAAACGTTTAGTTCCTTTCAAGGTATAAAGATATTAAGTGCAGCTTGCACGTGTTGTTTTTGACACGCGATCTCGTCTAATTATCTGCCGATAAACTGGGTTTAACTGACAGTGTTAATTATTCGTTATTTGATTTTTTTTTAAACATTGCGTAAACATATGTATATATATATATATATATATATATATATATATATATATATATATATATATATATATATATATATATATATATATATATATATATATATATATATATATATATATATATGCATACCAAGAACTTTCTAATTACATCAAAAGGCCCGCGATTGCCTACCCACCGCTAGAGGGATCAACGTGAAATTTTTCATATTTGTAGACAAGAAACTGAGTGATTGATTTATTATTATTATTATCATCAAGTACGCACATAAATTTATTCAGAAATTCACCATTCACATCGAAGCCAATGGTGTCACCCCTACCGTTAGCGTACCATTTAGTTTTTTAATTCTTGACGCGCCATCTAGCGAGGCAGCGGTGGTTGTTTTGTATGTCAGCGAAGAAGAATGTCAAATATTTGTACGTCAATGCTAAAAATCATTACGCAACGGCATTGGGCGTTTTCAATTATCATTCTCGGCATGGGGGAGTGCCGTTTTTTCATATTTCACTTAAATCGGTAACGTGCGCTGTTTGCGTCAGAATCCGAGTCTAGTTACGAAATTGTAGCGCTGCTTTTCATTATTGAAAGAAAAAACACAAACATCAGCTCTAGTTTGATCACGATTGATGATGACGCGCAGGGAGGAGAAACTTGAACTTGAGTTTTCTGCAAATTTGACTTAGTTAGCAACTTTTGTAGCAGTACCTCAAGGTTATTTACACTTCGTTAGAATATTTATTGAGGCTAGTAATAGCTTTATTATGGTCTCACATGTGGCGCTAATTTGTCATAGGGAAGTAATTATTACAAAAACGTCAAATAAATGAATTAATGAAAAGCATGACAAGAGAATTAATCATAATGTTAACTGGTAAGTGTTTTTTTCGTAAAAATTTAAAGAATATCACATTGCGTACGCGGTAAATTGTGTCTATGTAATTATGTGTAGTTTTCCACGCCATTAACAAACACCAAAATGCCTTAATTAATAACGCTGAAACTAATGAGAACCATTTGCTCCAGGTTAGTTTGGATTCATCTTATTTTTGGCGAATTCGTGGAAATTTCCATGTCGAGCAATCTGCCGGGCCGGTATTTTTCAAAAATTTACATTTCGTGTCAGATGTATTTTTAGCAATTTTTACGTCCCGACTAACGATGAATAATAACACCCAACATACGGTTCCGCATGTATATTAATGGTTCGCCATTAACATACTGGACACTTTTCGGCGAGCTGGATGCCTCAATACGCTGCACCATTGAATAGTAATGGACGAATGCTGTAAAGTATGAAAAATATCTCTTGTGGCATTCGATAAGAAGTGATTCTGATAAATGTGAGAGAGACCTCGATGCAGGACCATTTCCCTGTTGCGGACCACCGATTTTCCTACCACAATCTGATTGCGCTCGTGATTTCTGAAAATAATAGAAACTCTGTTGTAGCCACCTGGGTTCGTTAAGCAGTTTCTTACAAGTTGCTTAACCGCAAAGGTAAACTATTACTGGACGCTTTTCTATTATTCAAATTGAATAATTGCAGGTGAATTTATGAGACCAACCTGCACTCGTACATTTACCGGTGCTTTACTCGACATTTCGAAATTACTTATGAAGTTTTTTTTCGACTTGTTCGTTAGCTAACTCTTAGAAACTGGGCCCCATGAGAGCCAGGATCTAACTTAAACGAAGAAGTTCTTCGTTTTTGGTACCTAATTTCCGCATCTTCTGCTAAGTAGTCTTCTCTTTCAGCGTTCCTGACAAGGAACGATTATCATGGGACTGTATAAGCAGTACTTTAGAATAACACAGCATGCATTGGGTCTACGAAGAACAGCACCGAACTCCAAGGATGGCATTGCCTTGCAAATGCTCATTTCTCAACCTGTTAATCACGGTAAGTCGGTAATTTGCCAGAATATTGTCGAGTTGTGATGAGTCGAAACGCGCCGTGCGCAAGACGTAACGCGTCGCCGTGGAGATATTTCGGGGGGCCGCAGTACTCCGCAGAGTTGCCTGAACAAATCCAGGTACGGCGGTCAGAGACGCGCCATTTTCGTTATACAGGGCGACGAAGTTTCACATCTCTCCCAGCGTTTTCGATTCGTCTCACGCGTAAAATATTCGAAAATTGGAGGCCTCTGAAATCGATATCGGATTTATCGAATAATGGTCGAAACTCAGCCGTGAAATCCTGAATTGCAGTCCGGCGCGTGTGTGTGCTGCACTTTCTTAGTTTGCACCAACGGGTGTTTTGCAAATTCGCCGAAAATGGTGAAGGATACGTAAATATTGCAAAAGACCGAAAAACTGGAGGATTCAATGGAGAGTTTGGAATCGGAATTTATACTGAGCGTTGCAAAAAAATACGAGGCATAAAATATTAAAAAAAAAAGCGCTATACTCTGTGTATGGCCATCGACGATTTTGACGTTTTGCGCTGGAGGGTCTTGGAGGCGTGCGCAATCGCAGAGATTTAACTCCAGGCGTAGGCAGGAGAAACGGAATCTTCAAACAAATTGTGGGGCTTCGCCACCCCTGTATCGACAGTGGTGCCGTTTTGACCACGGGCAATTTAGGATTTTCTTAATTATACTGCAGAGTATTATCGTCCTCTGAAATGCCCTTCCGATGGTATACTGAACCCCGTACACTCCATACTGACGATTCCTGACAACTGCCAATAAAGCAATAACTAAATGATACATTTCAAGTGCGGGATTTCGCAGACAATGGCATTGACTCAAATTCAGGCCATCAGCCGTTGTTACAAAATCCAATTTATTTATTCACCTTAAACCGAAACAACATCTAACTAATAATTATTATTTTAGTTTACCGACATAACTGCCGAGAGCACAAACGCTCAAACATCCATTTCGTAACACTTTCCAGTATGGTAACCGAAAACGAGCGTCATGCGGTAGAATCCTATTTACAGGGCCTTTATTGCCGTCACTTCACTTGAGCAATCATTTACCGTTGTTACCCCTAAAATTATGCGTTTCGCAACCCGGCAGTGTATCAGTAGGTGAACACGAAATGCACTAATTGTGCGTTATGTGTCATAAATATTTTTCAAGGATGTTTTCGGTGGTACCGAACCAACGGAGAGTGAAAGTTCGTGCTTGACCTCGATGCGTCTGGTCAAAAACTGCTGCATCTTTAATCGTCCGTTTAAAATATCGAATCATAATTCGTTTCAATTTCGAAAAAATGCGATTTGTTTCTCGAATTTTCCACTCAGAGCAGAAAACTCAAGCAAAGACACGTCGGCGGCGATGGAAAGATGTGTGCAGGGTGTCCCGCAGGTCCACGAGAGTGGACCAGCCAAGTGGGTCTAGCTAAACTTGCCCTAGTCCGAAAGGTGACGATAAGCGCGATGGAGGGCGTCAAAGGAGAAAAATAAATCACATTTTCTCTGATGCGTCTCCACTGCTTCGAACCGATTTCACGATCGGGAGTGTCCCGACATGACAAGTTCAGATATACCGACGATCTCGGTGCATCTTCTAGGGGGCGCCACGGCCATTAGGACTCATTTATACGGACGAAACTCGCCTTTGCCACCGTGTATGTCATTTTGAACTTTTTTTTTTTTGTTTTATAGAGGAGGGAAACCTTCAAAAGGTACCCGGTCTGATATTATAGCGACCGGGTCATGTGGGATTCACCCCCTGAAGGGAGACGCCTACCCGCTAAAACCCTCCTCTCTTCACCCTGGATCCCCCCCGGAACCGCTGCTAGGCATTACTTCGGGGGGTGGGGGGGATGTCGTTTTGAACTAGATGAAGCTTTTCTCTCGCGCTTTAAAAATGGCGGACTCTCTCGAAGTCGTTAGGAAAAACGGTTCCCGAGAAAAAACTATCTAAAGTTGATGATGCGCGCAAATGATCGATAATTAATTTTTTAAATAATTATTGCTGATTTACCTTTTAGTAAATTTATTGCAAATTTACCGCACAAGAAGCTCACAGTCGAATCGTTTCATTAATTAGGTGTTCGAACGAAACACTTATTGCTTTCAAATGAACGGTATTTATTTAACGCTAAAAAAAATCAAATAATATGCTCGAATTGCTTCCTATTCAGTTGGATGCAGGCGCTGGTAATGTAATAATGTTAATAATAATCGATAAATGTGCGCTTATTATCTCGATAAATTGCCGAATGCGAAATTCCGCGAAATTGATTCGAAGTACCGGAGGCGCATTAAACAAAAATTCGATCTATTTTTTCACCTTTCACACCCTGTATCTCGGCCACTGTTAACTTTTGGGCTGAGGAAAGCTTAGTTAAATAGAGTTGGCCCATCCACCCTTCAAGGGATATCGTTGATTTACGGGACACTCTGTATGCGTGTCGAAGTAATTTCGCGAGCACTCTCCGTATAAATTAACATTTATTAACGGAGCATAAAAAGACAAATTAACGAATTCACTGTTACTCCGCCGCACCTCTCCCCTCGTCGTTCCTTGTCACCTCTGGGGAGGTACTTGAATCCAAAGGGGCATTTCCCGATACTTGGTCGTGCCGGCGGTAGTAAAAATCTCGTTCGACAAAGCCCCATCCCAACACGGCTCTATCTGTTCGACCTCCTTACGGACTTTAGAGCTACAGCAGTACCAAAACTTATGAACTGCTGAATCTTCGATATACAGTGCGAGTCTCTGCCTCGTAACAAACTCAATAAATCTGAGACGGTTTCTTTTGCGGAAACATGCTCGGACGCGTCGATTGGCGTTTTCAACTGAGCTCTTTTTGACGTAAAAAAAAATGTGTACAGCGTGTCCCAAATGTGAGATATGACGTCATCGACTATTTTATTTGAATAGCAACCCTATTTTTTTGATGACCATTCTTAAAGAGCGCGTCAAGTTACACATGCGTACAAAATGCCAAATTTTCATTCCTCACTTTTCGAGCCCACGGACTTCAAGATAGATGTACGTCCATTGCTACAGCAGGGGGCAAAAGTGACATAATTGAACCGGGGTATCGGGAATCCGTTAAGGTAAAGGTGTTTTTTAAAAATCTGCAGCTTACGTGTCAAATCTACCGATGCGGTTTTGATCAATGACCACTGACGAAGCGAATACGGAAATTCCGTTTCTCAACTTGGAGTGGCGTAACAGTGATGGTACCAGTTATCAAGTGGCGTTAGTTTTCGTGGATTTTGAAAAAAATATCTCGGTATTTCCATTAATGCTATTTTCCATTTTCTGACTTCTCAAGGATGGGCCGTCCATCAGGCGCAGGTTTACGGGACACCCTGTAGACGATTTTTATTTACCCATACCTAAAATAAAATCAGAGGTTCTGAACAGTTTTTTAGGTTCTGATTTTGCCTGGTATCAGTAGAAAAATGTTGCTAAGAATGAATTGGGAAATATTGCACATTTTGTCCTGTTTAAAACATTTAACTTTAACTCGATTCCCGTGCAAGCATTTAGGACAACGTCTGAAGGTAGTACCTGACGGTGAGTGAGTACTGACTCCCGTGTTAATAGTTCGCCTTTCGGCAAACGCATTCTTGGCAGATGACACAGTTAGCGATGTGAAATGTAGAAGTACCAATTTGTGGTGGTACTGGGAGATATCGTTCCTCCGGTACTGCCGGGAATTGGGTGCCACCGCCGGTTATAAAAAATATTCAATTACATAACTAGTTTTAGGAGATTCAATTAACATATTTACCAATTCTCGGCATGCACTTTCTCTTTCAGGACATCTTTCAGTCATCATAATAGGCATCTTCACTTTGGCAATGGGCATCATTTTATCGTCGATACCTTGGTTGGATTACATCATTCTGAAGGTAGGTAAAGTTCAAACAATATTGTTGAGCATGTTAACTTGGTCGAGTCGCCCCTCGCTCGAGCAACGAAAATATCTTGATCATGTCTGTTTCAGAATATACGACTCAGAGAGGGGTCTCTCAGTTTCCACTACTGGCAGAAGCCGGGAGTTATCCGACTGACCAAAGTGTATATATTTAACGTGACCAATCCCGACGGGTTCCTCAGGTTCGGGGAGAGACCGAAGCTGCAGGAAGTAGGTCCTTTCGTGTATAAGTGAGTACCACTAGTAAATAGGGCTATTTTTAGATTTTCGCGAATAGAAATAAACATATACGAATATATAAATTTCTGCCCACGTACACGTGCGTTTCGACGAACCATTTAAACTGGTATTTAATAACACAGCATTTGGCTTATTATCATAAACAATTATAATAATCGCTCGCAAGTCGATAGAATTTTAAGTGGAAGATCGTGGCAGTTCCACTCAGAAGTGCGATCAACTAAACGCGAAAACGGCAACCTGAAAAATGTCAAAAAAGTAGATTAATAGTAGTAAAAGAACTACCATAGATCGAACACGATAGTTCTACCATAGTTCTCTTTTCTCCTCAGGCACCGTAGCGCCATACTGGGAGTTATCGAATGAGTGTCCGATATTTCACAGGGTGATTCTCAAGCAGTTTTGAGACGGAAAGCTCTCACAAACATGTGTCCTAATCCGCTCAGGTTTCAGGATAGTGGGTGTCAAATAACAAATGACATTTCTTTGACATCTTTCGATGTCCTCCAGCTGATATAACGAAATTTCGCACCCGGGCTCTTTTTGGGGGGCGAGAAATTCAAATTTACCAACGATTTGGTTGCATCTCCTAGAGGGCGCGGCAAGCAACGATCAGGACTAGTCATTTTCGGCGCCTTCGCCTAATTAGCACGCACGGTCAGCTCCAGATGCGATTTCTCAGAAAACCGTACCTCTCAGCGACGGCAGCAATGCACGTTTTTTTAAACTGATAAGGTGGAAAGAAGGTTTTTCCACTCGAAAGAGGCGCACAGTGTGGCTGAGAAAACTTGCGGCTATTTGAAAGCGCTCTAATAGTCGCCTGTGGCGCCCTCTAGGGGGATTTGAATCGAACCGAAATGTTAAAAAAAATTCCTGTTTTAAATGCGGCTTTAGGTCGTAGCGTTTACTGGAAAACTGGAAATAAGTGCGAAAATATCAAAAATTCTATCGTCGAACGTGCAGGCCGTACAATAAAGTGTTTTCGTACGGGTGATGCTTCTGCCTCTTCAGAACGTTATAAACTCCTTTGTAAGATTTGTGAAGAGTTCGAGCCCCTGCGGGTGCTGAACTGTAGGGATTTTCTAAAGTACTGAAATGCCGAGCTGCTGAAAAATGCTCTCAATAATCAGAATCGTCACCTTCAAAACGCAGCAATACATCTAATCAATTTCTTCCCCTTGGACAACTCTTCTTCCTTTCCGAAGTCTTCGCCCGTTCAAATTTCTTCATTATATTCCTCATAGTTCTGCTACATGGAGTTTGCGCATTTCGAAAATGGCGTCGGACACTTTGGCGTGTTCTTTCGGCATTTCCTCCATTTCCACGATAGAGTCGCCCTACATTTAATTTTTCTCCAACAGTTATATCCCATGGGAAAACATTTCGTTGCGGTCTGTTGGCAACATTGCTACTGACAGTGTTTACAAAACAATGACAGCTAGCTGCAGCCATGTTTTTTTTAAGTTTTAAACGTGTCCGCAGGGCACGCGGCTGGAACAAATGAATGACATATTATGGATATTTGGAATCGGGGAGGCGAGCAGATTCCAAGAAGGTCTAAATATACGGGGTGTTCTATTTAAAAAAACACACAACTTGCCCTTTTTTTGACAGCTTTACGATGCTCGTTCGTTTCGTCCGATCGCGGATTCTGACAATTCGCAATGGAAACTAAAACATTTGTCTCGGCTGCTTTTTCTGTTTCCAAAAATGAAGATTTCAGAGTCGAGGAATGACACGGGGAATGACCCCGTACGGGCCTGACTTGAAATATGGGGATGTTATGGAAAAGGAGGGCCGGGCTTTGAAATGGCTCCAAAAAGAAAACGAACACAAGTGCATTAAAACGTATTATATTCGTCTGTCCACCTTGATGGTAAAACCTCGGAAAAATACGACAAAACGTCCGTTTCGCCCAGAAAAAAATGTGAATTTTTGCAAAAAGTAACAAAAAATAAAAATTAATATTTTGTTGGTCCACCTTTGCTTTCTCGCACGCCCTTTGGCCTCTTGGACGCCGATCTCACTGATCTTTACAAATATTCTCTCTCCTGGCAGAATCCCTTCCGGGTCGTCCTTAATTAAGGTTCTGTGCCTCCTGCCTCGGCGATCTAAATACTTCCATAAATTCTCAATGGGGTTCGTGTCAGGTGATCGGAGTGGACAATTAAGTCGGAGACGAACATACGTGCGCATACACAATAGCGATTCTCCAACAATTCCGCTGGTGTGTTTAATGTACGTTTATGACCTCGCTGAAAAGTCGTTTGATGTTCTAAACCCGTTTTACGAACTGAGCAGATCAAACTGCCATTGCGACGCATTCAGGCAACCAAACCGGTCTATGACGTTTTTGATAAAGATCAAATTTCCTATTCCAGATCCGGACGCACAACCCCATATCACGACTGAACCGCCCCTGTGCCTCATTGCTGGAATAACATTTCCAGTTTTAATTCATTTTTTTTTTTCGCCAGACTTTTGTTCCTTATTGCATTCAAATAAATTCAATTTGTTCCCGTTATGAAAAACTTCAGCGTCGCAAGAATTTTAATTTTCTTTTAAATATTCTCTTGCAAACTGAACCCTTTTCTCTCTGTTAATATCACTAATTAGTGGTTTCTTTCACAGAATACTGCTGTTATAACCGGCACTTCGTGCAACTTTGTTTCTGCATGCAGATTTACTGCCATGGCATTTGCCGCGTTTCGGGCTGTATCAATTGCTGTTGTTATAGGTCTTTCTCAGATAATATTAAGAATTTTACGTTTTTTTATTTCTAACACTTAATTTAGGAGAGTGCGCACCCTGAGGTGTTAGTTTATAGAAAATTACTTCTACGATACTTTCCCATTACTGTTTGCCTGCTAAACGCAGGTTTTCACACGATTTTGCTAATTTTACCAAGCGATTTCCTTTCCCGTGTCAGTTCGACACTTATTTTAAGCACCTCATTTTCTTTTTGCTTTAATGCCCATTTTGCCCTTGCACTGTTTTGAATTTACCAACAATTGTTCGGTGAAAAAAGGAAACCTCTCCACCTCCCCAATTGATCGTAAACTAATAAAAAGCAGAATGCGAAGCACGACGGCGGGGAATACCCCTCCTCCGCAGGACGATATGCACCATTTTGCCCGCAAAAAGGAACGTTTTATATTTTTCGGAGGTTTGCCCCTCGAACCCAATATATCAACAAAGTACGTTGTTACTCAACTATGTTCGCTGTCTCTATAAGGTTATTCCACAATTTTGTCTTAGCTCTCTGTAATGTTCCATATTTCAAGCGGGACACGTGACATCACTGTATAACCGCATGCTTGGGAACGTTCGCGCGAGGGCAATCTGGAAAGTGGGGGAGTAATGGAGAAGCTGCTAAGTGTCATGACTTAACATAACAAACCACACTACCATAAACGTCTTGTCATACACAAAGTGTTAATTAAAAAAGTGTCGTAATTCTAATTTTAATTATGTTGAGCAACAAGCGTGTTCATATGGGGAAATTCAGCTTCTTGACCTCGATTTTGACCAGTTTAGTTAACCAAAGGCTACAGTTAGTGATTTGAAAAAAGGAATTTTTTTTATCAGATAGAGACAGGCGCGATGGGCATGCGCGACGCTTGCAGTGCCAATGAATCGGAAGCGGCAAAATGGCCGATGGCATGAGCGGCCAGCATGCGCAGTATTAAAAACTACTTAAAATATGAGTCGCTTATTTCGGTAACGGGCAATAGTAAGTAGTTCGACTGAGTCATGTAGGTAACAAACGGTTTAGGCGAGTCTGATTTTTACCACAACTGAAAGTACTATGATCTATTTACTCTTATGACGTAATAAACTGGAACTGTTTAGCAACTTTATGCTTCTGTTCTTGGTTCAATTGCAGGAACTCCTTTCCATTGTAAATCTCACTTTCATTGATTATTCCGGGCCAATTTTTATTATTCAAATAGATCCAAAAGGCCTGTTGGAACTAGTCAAACCACTAAGAGTTCCGACTCAAAATGGGCAAGATCAAGCTGAGGCACTAAGGCTTCGATCAACATTATTCCAGATACTTGCGACGTCACGATAATCAACTGGCCAAATCGTTGATGTTATTCGATACTCTTGGACACTTACTTGTCCAGTTCCTACTGATGAGTTTGCCTTTTTGAAATAATTTATGGCAACTGGAAACGGGTGTTCGCTGTCTACAGGGCGTCACGTGCCGTCATGGTGATATTCCAATGGGCGATAGTACTTCGCAAAATATTAAAAAAAAACGCTAATAGCTCTGACGTCAAAGACGCACAATTTCCGACACGTTGGGTGGAAAAACCTCACGTTTTTCCTAATATTTTGTTTTCCTCACGCATGCGTTGAGTACAATTTTTGGGATTTCGCACGGGTGTCATTTTAACACTCCCTAGAGCACTTAGCGCATGCCTCGTATCTCTTTTTTTGATCGCCCGGTATGAATGCAGATATCGATTTTGAGTTCCTCCTTCAATTCTTGAGCTTTTTGGTTCCTTGCGGCACTTTCGCATCTCTCACCACATTCGTAAAATATGCAAGGGTACCTACGCAAACTAGGAAGGCAAGGAAAGTAGGTGATGAAAATAAACATCTGGCTCGGTCATCGAATAACTGAAGCGGTCAGTAACACTTAATCAAACGTCGCGAAAAAGGCTCTAGACGAAAATAAAATGATAAAAACCGTGGAAACTGCGTCACCCAGTATATCGAAAATTGTCGCGTCGTGACCATGCGTCCACTGTCATTTTTTTTTTATTACTTCTTGAGTGCTACCGCTTCCTGGAACGTCCTCACGATGACGTGCTACACCCTGTATATTATGCAAGGACATTTCCATGGATAAGTGCTGCAAATTAAACACACTTATCCTATTCTCGCTAAATTCCTCGTTGCATTTGCCACAGTTTTAACCACTACATTGCGTAATCATTCAATACACGAATAGTTTAAGGTACGGTATCGCATCGTAATCAGCCATAAATTAAGATACTGTATGTTTGTAATGCAAAGTACGTTCACTTAGCACGCGACAGTGGATAATGCCTTGGCAATTATGGCTGTTGGTACCCGCGGAACTATTGTGAAGCGGTTTTCTTATGCTGGACACGTCGCGGACGACTAATTTTCGGTCAATTTGTTCTAAACAAAATTAGTAGATATTTTCAACGTCAGTTTCAAACAGGCTCACGACCGAGCAGTAGGTGAGACTGGGAAGTTGTCCACCAGGAGCAGGTGCCTTCAGAGCAAGAAACGCGTAGCAAATCGAAAACCTATACTTAATTAGCTGGACAGCCTTTTACATCGATTATGGGCTTGCAAGAGCCCCAGGTATTGACTCCACTAATTATCTGTTATTGGAACTTGGTGTTTTAGCCCGCGCCTCTTCAGTGAGGCCACAAAGCCGGGTAAAATTTCCACCTTTCTAATGCTCCATAAACGATTCATCGAGGTCGGATCAGACGACTGCGTGAGATTTTCGGTATATATGCGGTCTGACGTAGACCAAAACCATTCGTGGCCGCCCGGAACCCTGGAATTACATCCCTCGGATTACTTCCTATGGGGACATTTAAAGTCAGTGGTTTACTACGTGTCAGCCAATGCTGAGGACCGTCTGAGGCATCGCGTAGCGGAGTCGTATAAGATACGCCCGGTATATTTAGACGTTTTCGAAAGTCCGAAAAAAAAGTATGACTCATGTATGATGGTAGACGGTGGTCATTTTCAACGACTATTAAAACGTGTCTAATTTGGGAACACCAATGGCATACCCCCCATTCTTCTATAAGAATTAACATGTCAAACCCTACCCGCGCCTACGGTCACAACATTTTGCTTACAATAGGAGTAAATGGTGCTGTTGGGAATGCCCTGTACATATACTGAGATTTAATAAAAAATGTCTGACGCCATTTTGAAAGTGCGAAGTAAAATATTTCATTTTTCTTAATATTTACCACCCAGTATCTCGCAAACGAGCCATTTTAGGACATGCGTTTATACAGGGCGTCTCTAAAAGGTGCGGAAAAAATGCTGCCACAAATTCCTGAGGCTGAAATATGATGATCTAACTCACCTTACTTCAGTCCAAAGTGGACGGTTTCGGAGATACAGAGTATCAAAAGTACAATTTAATTTTTTACGACGCATTAATCTTCGTACGCACGAAAATGGAGGTCATTTTGAACGTTTGTTAAAAGCGTTTATTATTAATTAACTTTTCGTTGATAAATCTTTTAACGACTATTTTGACTACAGAATGAAATTAACAACGCATTTACTAGTTTTTGCAATTTTCGCTTATTACAATTAACCTAGACCTGGCCGTACACGAAAAGAAGTGTTTAAATCCAGATATCTCACAAACGGTTGCTCAAATCAACTCTTACGAGGTGTACTTCTTTCAGGTAAAAGACGTTGCAGAACGGGAAATTTTATTTAGAGGCAAAATACAGTGTGGCTCAAAAGAGTTGTTACGTTTTAAATGCGCGCCGCAGATGGCGCCCTCTACATTTTACAATAAAAATTAAAATAGATTTCAATTCGTCACCCCCCCAGCCGAATCTTGTGATCGTGCACCAGTTAATTAAAAAAAATTATGAAAAACTGAAACCAAATTGAACTTTCGACACCTTGCATCTCCGAAATCATCCACTTCTGGACTGAGGCGAGCTGGATTAGATCATCATGTTTCAGCCTCAGGAATTTCTGGTAGCATTTTCTCCGCACCTCTTCGAGACACCCTGTGTACCAACTTCTTCTTAGAACAATCCAGAGAGTCAGCTCCTTAAATATCGGAACGCCATTAGGAACCACCCTGCGTACAACGTGTCTATGGATAGAGCTCACCAGAGGAGACACGCTCTGAACACCGTTTAAACGCGAATGGAAGTATTCCTCAGAAAATGTCGGGGAGCCCGTGAATCAGTTTTTCGGTATGAATTAAAGAATAATCGCATTGAGTGCGTGATCCCACTGATGTGCGAACTTCTCATGCTATACGTCATTGTTCCCGTCCTACTTGAGTCTAGACGCATCATTAGTATTCAATGAAGACTAACAAAAGCTGAAATAGTCAATACAGCTTTCATGGTTGAGAAGGAAAAGTCAAGTACTGTTAGCTGTACAGCAAGTGTCCTACCTTGGCAATGGCACAATATCATAGGACATTAGGTCATTAACTTAGCCTGTCAACAAAGGCGAAAGATCGAGTAAGGATGGGATTTTCTATTTCAGTGAAAACCTCGCCGAATGGTGAGAAAGGCCTAAGGCGAGTGTTAGAGGAAATTAAGGTGGAAAATGATAATGAACGGTAAAATGCGAACATCTTTTTTATACAGCCAATTATCTATACATTAGCAGCAACTGACATACTTTATAAAAGACCGCTTTATCATCTTTACACAACCACAATTATAGTTTGCCTTGTATTTAGCAATGATCATTGTTAATTTCAGTGCATGCGGTAATTGAATGGTCTAGTAATAGTATCTCCTGATGTTATGGTAACCGTGAAGTTCCACGCCACTTCTTGATTTCGATCTATTCTAAAAATATTTAGGTTTTCTTTTAAATAAATTACGAAGTGCGCAATCGCTGCTGCTCGTTTTGGGCCCCCAAAATTAACAGATTTCGAAACCGCGAGGTGCGCAAAGAACGTTACGAACAGCTATCGCGCAATGAGAGTCAACAATCGACTTGGGCTAGTTGAGAATGGAAATATTTTCCTTCTCGATAGGTTTTCAGGTGGACAGCCAGTGAATAGAAAAAACCTTGCGGTGGTACTACTTTAAGGAGGTACGACCGAAAAAACAACATGTAGTTTGTTCGACGAGGGCAGCCAAGGTTCTCGATAGAGTACGATGTCGGGTATCAAACGTGTACAACCAGGACTGTAATCTGACAAAAATAACGGCGGTTTACGTAACGAGTGCAGAAATCGTCGTTTTGCACCGCGCTGATTGCAGTTGACTCAACGGCGCGCGACGGAAGCTCACGAAGAAATAAATGTGTAGTAAAATTAAAAAAAAAAGAAATAACTAAATCGGCCAAAACGTCCGATCGTAACTGTTGAATTAAAACTATTAGGTCAGAACCATGAGCATTTCCTTAATTACTGATATTTCGCTTTGATAAAGAAGGTTCCTTTCCGCTAATCGAAACATAGGAAAGCGGACCAGGTCGGTTATGATATAGGCGTTAATTAATGCACCGAAGGTTAAATTTGGCTTGAATTATGAGTCGGAATGAACTTGGCGATAATTAATGAGGATTATCGAGACATGACCTAAGAATTTAATATCCTCCAAGCTCTAATTTAATGCGACTTTTCGTGAGAGTGACTGCAGATGAAACGATAATTAATTGGTGTGAATTTAAATTGACCGAAGCTTCGAAATTCTGAGCGAATTTTGAGCCACAAAATAACCCAAGAGGGGTTGGACAGGAACGATTTCTGATTTTAGTCTCGAACGATGAATTAAAAAAAAAAAAAATCGATTTTGAATTAAAGGTCTAATTACGTTTGTCATCAATGAAGTTTCGCCATCTACTGTGCAAACTTTGAATTATGATCGACGAGAATAAATCGGTTTTTGAGTGAAATATCCAGAGAGGGCATTGGGAAGCGACCGGAATGAATAGAAACCCGATAGGACGAGGGGGGTGGCGGAGTGCGGTCTTGCACCGCCGAATCGCAAAATGACGTGGTTCCGTCAAAAGTTCATTCGCTCCGTCCCGTGGTTCGCAGCGAAGTGACGCACTCACGATACGTTCCATCCGCCATTTTGTCGACGTTTGAATGCTGTCAACTCAGGCCCCGTTGAAGGGTCGCACGTTGACAACTGCAACACCTCAAAATCGCCCCTTATTACGAAAGTTACGAGTGTCGGCATGATTTTTTTCCTGTATTCTAGAGAAGACATGGAAAAAGTGAACATCAAATTCCACGACAACGGGACTGTCTCCTACCAGCATAAAAAAATACTGAAATTTGTACCTGAATTGAGCGTAGATAAGAATCACAAACTGACAGTTCCAAACATCCCTTTGCTGGTAAGTATTAGTTGCTGACTCAAATGCGTAGAACTTCTGAATATTTCAGACACTGTCGACCCAATCCAACAACCTTGGTTGGTTCGTCCAACGGGCGATATCTGTGATGTTGAGCATGGGCTCACTAAGGCCCTTCGTCAACGTGACCGCAGACGAATTGGTCTTCGGGTACGATGACAATCTAGTCGCTCTTGCTCATCAGTTTTACCCAAAGAGGAAAAAACCGCAGCCGAAAATGGGATTGTTCATAACCGTTAGTGCAGAAACTGCGAATTTAATTCAGTTAGTAAGTTTGAGTTTTCAGCGCAATGGAACCTTGCCAGAAGTCCACACAATATATACAGGAGAGAAAGGAATGCAAGAGTTCGGATTGATCGCCAGTCTAAATGGCAAAAACACTCTGCCTTATTGGAAAGACCCGCCCTGCAACGCCATCAACGCCAGCGAAGGGTCGTTTTTTCCCCCGCGTTATTATACCAAGAAGGATGTAATTTACCTGTACGATAAAGATATTTGTCGCACCTTCCCGATGCAATTCCGGGAATCCGGTCAAAAACATGGTAATTATCTCATGGTGAACTTGAAATATTGAACTCAAGGTAGAGCAAAACGCCCGTTTTTAACCGCTAAAAGTATTATTTACATTCTATAAACCGGTCGAGAATAGTTAATTCAAGGTAAGTGGCATGATTTTCGGGTTTTCTCAAAATTCCGCACTAAATCTCCGACCTCGACAGAGCTACAAAGAATTTGACATTTGGAATGCCCAATTCGTAAATTTAATGTCGGCGGTATAACGTTCCAGTGACCTATCCTAAACAATATGACTTTGCCACGAGGTGTCATTGACCGAAAATACATGATTGGTCCAAAAACTAAGAATTATTTTACAGATATTGCCTACGATTTGTATACGCCCACAGACAACATGTTCGAATCCGTGAAAAACAACCCGGACAACAAATGCTACTGTCCAGGGAATGAATATTGCCCGCCCAAGGGATTGCAGAACATTAGCCCTTGCCAGTACGGTACGTAAACCTATTCACCAATTTCAGCAACGATTCAACGCGACGACCCATTCGTCTGGCCGATGATTTGAAAATACCCTCAGTCTTTTACGTTTTTCCTAAGATCTCGGAATCCAAAAACAATTCGACAACACCGTTTACCGCATATTAAATCACCAAAATTCTGACTGTCCTTTCATTTAGTCGCTTTCGTGACTCATCGCTGCGAAAATAGCAATTGTGAGCACGTCTAAACAAGACAATCTGCATTAAAAATCTATTAGCAGTACCGCTCTTGCGGGGGTGCGGCAGACCGGGAAGGACGGCCCTGTCCGTTGGGGACGTATGTGCAAAAGTTGATGATTCCTCTGTCCAAAGACGTTGCTCGTATTGGTTCGGTAAATGTCTTCGAATACTGAAAGAGATTACGACACGTAATATGGTAATGTTCAGAAATACGAGAAATAACAAGGTTTATAAAACCTGACGACACTGATGATACAAATGATTCACCACATTGTGCAGAATTTTAATCGCTTCGACCTGTCGTTGACAGCGTTACAGAGAGGAGCACTTAGTAATGTAGTCGTAATCAATTCTGGCTTTAGAGAGGGCCGAGGTTACGTAACGGCCCAAGGTAGCCGACCAGGAAGGTGGCGATTAAAAATTTTGCCCCCGGCGCTAGAATTGCTAAGGCCAACCCTGAACGTAGCGCCAAGAGCGGAGATTTTAGGATATCAGATTCTGTTTACAAGTTAATGAAGTTAAGTGAATGGCATACTTAAATCTGATGATTTTTCAGTTTTTTATTCAGCGTTCAATTAAAAAAAGTAAAGTTCACCCAAGCGAATGCATATTGGGTAATGTTGCACTGACCGTAATATTTTTAAAATGTAGATCATAACTTCATGGCAGTGGCAGTGGCTATCTCTTTTCGTTCTCCTCCATGAGATGTTACGTGCACGAAAGACATCGCAAAAAGGATCAACGATTTAGAAATCTTACTCTACATACCCACCAGTAGAGATTAGTAATGATCGATGTTCATTTGTTTCGATGTAAATGTGATAATATAATTCCCCATGCAATATTATAATTATTATTTAAAAATTATATTTTTTTACACATTGAATTTCTTTTAAAACAGATGCCCCAGTGTACATTTCATTTCCCCATTTTCTCGATGGGGACCCAAGCCTGTTAGACGGTGTGGAGGGGCTCGAGCCACGTAAGGAATTCCATGGGTCTTACTTTAAAATTCAGCCGGTAAAGTTATTCTCCTTCTCGTGGAGGGTATGTTCTAATACGCGTACCTTCATGTTATGCTACAGAAACTAGGGGTACCGCTTGAGGGCAAAATCCGAGTACAACTCAACCTCAGGGTGCAACAGGCCCCCAACATATTACCGGTCAAAGATTTCCGGACGATGGTCTTTCCTATAATGTGGTTGGAAGAGGTAAAATTTTAAATAAATTTATTGCATTTTTCCTCACTTATGTAATATACAGGGTGTTGACGAACTGAATCCAACAATCCGTCGTTGGATATACTTGGCGACGACCTTCGCAGAAATCGGTGGTCCTCTAATGACGTACGGGTGCATCTTTTTTGGTACCTGCCTCGTTGCTGGCGTCCTAGTGAACGCCTATAAATCTGCAGTGTTTACAAAAAAGAACATTGAGATTGGAATGCAAAATTTACGCAGAAAAAGCAGTCTTTTGGGTTCAGTACCAAACAGGTATAAAGAAGATAAAGAGTCAGAGGAATTTCTTCCAATTTTTTGCTTTTCAGATTTATATCGAGGAATGACAGTACTACTTATACCTTGTTGGATGTGTCTGATGAGGCAGATGCGGATGAGGAAGAATCGAGTCAGTAAAATTCCGGGGATATATTAAAATAATTTCCTGCAGTAGATTGATTTGAAATTTTGATATATATTTAAAGTTGTTAGGACCAAAAAGGGTGTATCAATTTAGTATATTGCCAAACGGATTTATTCATGTTTTTGGGTGTATGATAGGAATATGTGCCACTAAAAAAGCTAAGAAAAATGTATTAACCGCGTATGTAATGCAATAATACATTTAATAGCAAAAGTCATAAGCTTCTCAAGGCCGTTAACTAGTGTGCTATATTTTATTCGCCATCCAGTCAAGAAATACCACAACTTTCTATTCGATCTTGGATTTTCTTTAATTTTCTACATTTTTCATACAAAAAACGAAGAAAATTATGAAACTCCAAGGACTACATTAAATTTTAGTAATGTAGATACATGAAATATTCCTTTAATCGGTTTTATAGTGGGTCACATAAATAATATTTAACGCTAATCCTTTAGCGCAAAAATCTGTGATACATTATTAACATATATTGGTAAAAATCATTGTCTAATTAAAGCATACGAAAAGTACCCCAAATAGAAATGGACAATATCTCTTTAATGATGAAAGCAATATATTTTCAAGTAAAGTTTTATTGAGAAAAGTGGGTTGCTTTTATCACCGAAGAAATTTCTATTCGCCCAATCCATGTGCTTGGGACCTTTTATAGAGGTGCATTATAATTGCTTATTTCACATAGCATCTACATAATTTAAATATAATAGAATAATTATAGTTCAGATTAGAAAAATTATTGGATACAATGGGAAAATGACCAATAAACCTCAAAAGCTTTAGCGCCACAATGTGTTGCTAATTTAGCACACGCTACATGCCCGGGGTCCTCACAGAAGAACTGTTATTACCTAGTCTTGTACATTTGTTTTAATCTAGAATTGAGTACGGAAAGACTTATTCAAAACAATTATTATTATTATTATTATTATTATTATTATTATTGCTCACTTAGCGTTAGAATTTATATATTATTGTTGATCGGTGTACAGTAATAAATTTTTTGTATATTTACATTACTTAACAGTCTTTTTCTTTACCTATTAAACTCAAATTTACATCCCGGCTCACCCAACAGCACCCTACAAATCGTGGATCTAAAGTTAAGTTTGCGACCAATATCAGAGGCAATGTTCCTCATGGCCTCACTCACAGTTACTACCTGCTTCGAGGCGAATTCAACGGCATTCTGGGCAGTTTTCCTAGCTGCCACAACCCCAGTGTTGAAAATCTTGCCCGGATTTATGATGTTAAAGATACGGAAAGGGGGCTTGAAACTCGAAGAATCTTCGTCACTCGAAGTGGGAGTATCTCCCAGATCTATTGAAATCCTAGTTTTTGACGTAACAGGGGGCTGTTGAGTGGTGCTTGGTATTTCGTCAAAAAAGGGCTCGTCATCATCAGGAGCGGTGCTGTTAGATTCTTGTCTTTTAGTGCGGAGAACTGATTTAGGGATTCTGCGAGGGTCTTGCTCGAAATTTATGACGGTGCTAATTTGAACTGAAGATTGCTGGTCGGTGTGCAGGGAATCCTCAGAAGAGATCTTATTTTGCTGCTTAGAAATCTCCTCAACAGCATCTAAAATCATTGACCATATTTCAGAGTAACTGAAGCAGGTGTGTAATATTGCGATTTACCGTTACCTATAGCTTTTAGTTGCACAGATACAAACCGAGCACAAACCAGCACACACAAGACAATGTCCAACCCGTTCATCTCCTTGTACCAGATGCGTTTGAATTAAACATGAAAAATTCCCTGTGCTCGAACAAAGATGATACTGCAAATGTGATCAGATAATGAACAAATGAGTTAAAAGTTCGTGTAAATCGACGTAAATCCCAACTGGTTTTGTAAACCTTAAATCCTGGTAGACACCCATGAAGGACTCATATTGAGGTGTGTTATACAAGCGGTGTTGCATGAAATGTTTTAATTAGTTCGTTTTAATTCGTTTCCTGGTATTATGCAATTCATTTATGTTATTAAAAACGCATGATATTTTGAAAATCAAAGGAGATGAGGGTGTTCCCGAGCCTCTATTATCATCCACTTTATTTCACGCTCAATCTGCCCACTTTAATTGACCCGCAAATCCCGCATCAGCCGCCATAAATCAGGCCTCATTAATAGTTTCTTTCAAGTGTATGGCCGCATTGAACAAATTCTATTTTCGTTATTGTAAATACACTCTGTAGAGAAGCTAATAATAGGATTTTCGAAAAGTCGCAGGACTGAGGAAATTCAGTTGTTTTGTATCTAGAAAACATGAGGTCTGTTCAGTAATAAGACGTCGCAGAATGTCTCGGTACCGTTCAGATCCTGAGTCTCTAGATATAGAGAAACCCAATGCCTGTGCCAACTTCCTACATTACAGCTGGAAAACCATCACCTGCATATTCTCGCATGTGACCCTAATTTCCATGGTCGTTTCCTATTGCTATTTGGGAGCCGTTACGTTCGAGGCTTTAGAGGTGAACCATGAAATTGAGGTAAGGGCCACGATACTTAAAATCTCTGCTGCCGGGGCTGAGTATTGCTGCTTAAGGTGAAAAATTCAATACGTCATATTCGAGACAACACCACTTTTTACTTGTGGAACTTCACCCAAGAAATGGAAGCTTTGAAAGAGGATAATTTCCTGCCCATTGCCGAAATATACCTGAAGGACTTCGAGAACTCGTTGCTGATATCCATGGCGAAAGACGGGTGGGACGGGGAGGAGGATCCCAACAAGATACAATGGACTATGGCCGGGGCTTTATTTTATTCCATTGTAGTCATTACTACCATAGGTAAGTTGCCTTTAAGGTTTATTTAAATCACGTTTTGGTAACTCTAAGACATAAAGGCTAAGAGATAAAGATAGTTTTACTCTACTGGTAAGATTAAACTTGTAGTTAGGAAGGAAATGGGAAGTTCGGACTAGGGTACATATTAAGCTTAATGGCAGTCTTTTGGTGAGAGCTTTGAAGGCTTAGGGCTAGTTTTCGTAATCTTACAGTTAGTGTTCCTTCCGACCTTCTACTAATAAACAAATTCTATAGCTGATATTGTCAGGAGTTTAGGGCTTGACATTAGCGGTCCTCCCTAATCCAAAACCGTCCAAGGGACCTCCGGGACCGACCAAAATCCCGTTATCGGGTGAATACTCATTTTGACCTGAAAATTTACAGTTAAATTATTCGTTTTCGTGACTGCGTCTAGAGGCGCAAAGTACATCAAAATTGATTCTTACCTCTAATCCCTCCGGCGGGTCCGAATCTCGTAGGCCTCCCTGCGCCATACAACCCCACCTGTTTGTTGGGCCTAGCCCCAAAGTTGTTAATTCCCCCGGGAAGAGGGTCGATGGGACCACCAGGACCGACCAGGACCCCATTTTCCAAGGAATGCACAGGCCTAGCGGGCACGGGCCCTCCGAAATCCTTCTTGGAGGAATAACAACAGTATTGCTTACCAACGTCGCAATGACCCTAAAATAACAGAGCATAAATTACCCGTCATCACTGACTCGCAGCGAATTTACATAGGAAATACCAGGAGAATTGCAATTGAACTTCTCCGCGCACTTGCACTTGTCGAAGTTCTTGATGGGGCCCTCTTGAACCCAGCTGGGCACTGGGCCCGTCAAGGGGGCTGACGCTTCGGGCCGGTAGGGACCGAGGCCTCCGTAGGAGGGTTTAAAAGGGGCGGCTCCTCCATATAACCCCCCGGGGCTGAAAAAAACTTAGAAGTAAGGGTTCCTGCGAGCAAGCACGTGAAGAAGTCACCGTTCTTGAGGCAGGAACCCCAGTCCTGCCCCTGGAGGTGGCAGGGGTGGTCTCTGATTGGCTAAAGCCAAATTTTGGGCGGAGTTGAAAAGGTTATTCCCCCCTTGGGGTTGGTACTCGTCTACCTCTTCGAAGACGTTGTACCGCGAGTTCGTGCTAGGGGGAGGAAATCGTTTTTTCTTTTTACTACTTTTTACTGAAAACGTGTGTCGAAAATTTGCTCACGGATTTGTGAAGCTCCTCTCACTCCCGCCGCGGCCGCTTTGGTTCCACACCCATTTCTTGTCGTCCCTGTCTGCGACGCATGCGCCTAAGGTTACTGCTAACAGCACTGCAACAAGTCGCAAATATCAATTATTCCTTAGATACTCGTTCGATCTAATATTCCTCCCACATCTTTACCCTGACACACAACACAAAATCGAAATTAAAAATGGCCTCGGACGTTCGCAAGGCAAATGACCATTGAAAAATCGCTAATGGCGATTTATTTTAATATGTGCGTGTACCATTCGTCTCGCGCATTTCTTCGATTTCAAGCTTTCTAATTTGCCTAAAAGCCATTTGGAATTAGGGCCTCTTATAATGAAGCGTAATTTAAGTCTTTAAGGCGTTAAGAAATTAGCAGAATTAAGTAATTGCGACATTACCGTTTGATGTTACGTAAAACGGCCGACCATTGCGAATTTACAGCGAGCGTAGAAAATGTATCAGGAATCGGGGACCTTTCTTTCCTGTTTATTGTTGCATAATGCAGTGGAAAATTGGGCGAGGAAAGAGAAAAGTCGCGGCAGAGGTCAAGGCACCGAGAGGACGTCTCGATGTGAGGAAACGTATTTGAACGAAATCTGTTCAAAAAGGAATATTAACATCAATGAAATGCACCTTCCCCTGTCCTTCGTACGGCTGGAGACGTGTTGGGGATGTAGAGAAGAACCGATCCAGTAGGTCCGTTTTAGAATTATACGGGACGTCTCCCCTGATGGCACGTTAAAAATTCAAAGCGCGAATCTACGAATGGCTTAGGAAAAAGCGGACATGCGCCCGTTACCGCTTTCTCTGGAACGCAGGGTGACGAAAAACCATAATCTTCTGAGTTTTTTCCTAATAACTTCGTTCCGGCATTAAACATATACGTGATGATTGGGGAGCGTGCACTAGGCGTAGACACGTCCTCCATGGGGCGACAACGAGTCGAATTTCACCATTCGCGTTCCTATCGATGCGACCTTTGTTAATTACTTGGTGTAATTGGGAATTGATTTAAGAGAACGCATCATTTCAGAGTTTCAGTACCACCAAACTCACTTGCTGGAATCTCAGAAGTGTTAAATTACTTTTTACAAAGCTTAAATACCAGACCTAGAGTATGACCCTCAGTGGCGCGCCCCTAACAAACCGAAGACAGTCGGTGTTCCGACCATCCATGGAATTAACGCATAACTCTTGGATAACCAGCCGACGGGTCCTTCGTCGGTCGATGCCGGTGGGGCGGCGTACAAATCAGACCCGGTTGGAAACCCGGCGAAGAATATTGCCGGGAATTCCCGTTGCGTTCCCGCCACTGCATGGTTCCCGAACCGCCCTTCGTGACCGGGAAAACCCAACGACAATAAAATCGTGCACAGGCGCAGTCCGAGAGTGCCCTGAATTCCATTGAACTGAACAACCTTAAACGTTTCGAACGGCAAACGTGATGCGTTGCTGGTTTTATTTCATAAAAATAATGTTCTGCGAACTCCGCATTTCTGTGCAAAAAAGGTCTGTTGCACACTTTTGCACGAACGTTAACCGTTTCCACGAGAAAAAATCAAATGCGACGATGGAAAAAAATTGAGAAATCTCGCGATTCGTTCGTTTGAGCCCTTTGCCTCTGCAACTACTTTGAGCCTCCCAATTACCGTGTAAGACATCAACCGCCGAACCGGGCCCACCGGGAAAATCCCGCGTTTCGAACAGAGAGCGAAGACGGGTCCGTGTCTTCGTGCGACCCTTTTTTCTGAAAGTCACCTACACGTTCACCCCCGACAAGTCGTTACGAAACACCTTGTACATTCCACGTCTGACAGCGATGCTGACGACTAAGTAGCATCTTATAGAGCCTTGGTAAGCTCGAGATGCGTTTTTTAAACGTTCGACGACCGCACGGGAATTTTTGGAAATTCAAAAGAAAACTCGGCATCGCGCCTCACCCTTAACGGCGGCCATACGTGGCGTGACGTAAGACGCCACGTATGGCCGCCGTTAAGGGTGAGGCGAGCGAGCGGCGCGGTCGACGTCACATTCTGGGACGAGCACTTGCGCTCCCTGGAACGTTGCACTGAGAAACGTGAGCTGCAAGGTAATTGGAAAAGCTCACAGTTCTGCAACGGTTACGAAACTATGTTTTTTTTTTCTGTTGTCTAGGCGCCAAGGGAGAATACTGAACCACTTACCACATCTGAAAGCCATATTTCTCAATCGCACAAACACCGAGTACCCTCAAACTACCATTAACTGGTAATAATCAAATAGCAAGGTTCGACCGCTGATTATACAAGAATTTTATAACCAGTTGCAATACTTCTTATATCGCGACCGTACTATAGTTAACAAAAAATTCTAGTGGGGTGGACATTAAACGGCAGTGCCCCACTACTTGTTGCGACAGCAATCAACGAAAGAGGCACTGAATGAAACAGAAAATGCCGGTATTGCATGTTTGCTAATTACCGAGTACCCGGTGAATCATGTCTTTTACCAAAAAAAAAAGATGCAATTTTTGTTTAATTACCGACATTTGTTGATGTCTATTTATTAAGATGTTGCTCGCATTGACCTTAAATTCAGCAATTTGCATACCGAAATCTCTTAGCTCGCTTTGATATTCAACAGGTATACACATTATGGTTGTGACACTGACCCGATTTTTTGACTAAAAGTTTTTAATTTGTTCCACCATTGTCTCAGCGGCTAATTGCCGGCCGGGTTTTAGGGCTGCGTGATTAATGGGTCACCTCGTATAATGTTTTCCGATATTACGAAATTTCGGACAATAGGGAAATAACGCGGTGAATAGATATTTTGCGTTTAATTAAAAATGGAGACTGAGGTCGGGTGGCAACGGAAGCCGTCGCTGCGAAGCCTTCAGATCGTCAAAATTTCCAGGCTACGGTCACATAACTCCCAAAACCAATTGGGGCAAGGTGGTGACGATCTTCTACGCCATTCTGGGAATCCCCTTAATGCTCCTCTGTCTGTCCAACATCGGAGACATAATGGCGACTTCGTTTCGGTTCCTTTACTGGAGGGTCTGTTGCTTCGTCTGCCAAAAGAAGCCGAAAAAGCGGCAACGAGGCAAGTCTTTTAGAAACGCCACTAAAAACGAGTAAGGACGTGCAATTCCCCCGCATTATGTCGCCACGCCAAACTTCTTAGCTCTAGGATCACCAGATCCAGGTCAGCAACGTCTTTCCGTCGATCCGTACGCACCTCGGCGAAGTCGGCAGATAGCGGTTACGGCTTATCCGACGTGGGGCCCAGCTACCACTCAGATACGGAGCTGCGGTAAATTGACGCACCCGTCTGTTCGCTAACGTTCAAATACGCGTGTCTCTCAGCTACCCGGACGAATCCAACAGAGCAGCCCACCTTTTGACCAGAGGGGCAAGTTTGCCGAGTAGGCCCAACAGGTATTCTGAGACCAATTCCAAGGGGCATCGCAATCAGAATAGGCACAAGGAAGAGGCCACTGGGAAGCAGAAAATCGAGTCGAACCACAAAGGCAATAAGGAATTGGCTCTGGATCCGATGCTGCTAGCTGACACTCCCATTCTGTGCAACAAATACGTGGTTGGAAAGCAGGACGCTCTGAGCAACCATGTTCCAGGTGAGACTAAAGATAGGTGGGGCTTTTTCTATTAGCGTGGTTGTCTTTAGGTATCACCTTAAGAAAAATTTACTCTGAGGATTATGCGTATTCAGGTAACAGTGTTTCCCCTTGTCAGTCCTTGAGGAGGTTTTGTAACGACTAAAAGGTCTCAATTGCAATAACTTTTCTTGATGAGTTCGTTTCGTAATCTCTTGTTATGTTGAATTTCGTCCACTAAGGGGCTTTGAGTTGTTTTTTTGATCCCTATCAATAAATTTGGGTTTTTTTTAAGTTTAAGCATGAGTGTCCATTTTAGCTAGAAGAGCCCGATCCATGCCTAAATCCCCGAATTTACTGGAACTCCCCCGCGCCTATTCCCCAGACTCGTCATCAGACAAGGAAGACTCCTACGAGCCAATTAAAACGAGACAGAAGATTAAACCCAGGAAATCCAGGTCACCCATACGTGAGTTCTCGGCATCTTTTTTGTTAATTCCGTACTTCCAACTAGACACCATAACATACTCGATTTCTAGCACACTCGAGCCCCAAAATGATGACCCCCTTGGGGTACGGGCAACGCACCAAGTACCTGGACGATCCGGATTCTGACGAAGCAGACGAATACGGCACCTACTATGAGTCAAGCGGTAAGGACAAGCCCAAACCGGTGCCCATATGGTTGTGCGTGCTCCTTGTGCTCAGCTACATTTTAGGTAAGTTTCCGACAGGCGAAACTAATGACCTTTGGCCAAATTTCAATAGCCGGCGCCTATTTGTTTAAATCCTGGGAAGGCTGGGACTACTTGGATGCCGCATATTTCTGCTTCATCACTTTGACTACCATCGGTTTTGGAGACTTGGTTCCCGCCAAAGGAGTTACTCAGGACAAGTAATGGGGACGCCATGACCTTCCGAAATGAGTATTTCAATTTACGTTTCAGGGATTACGCAACGATAAGCATAGCTCTGTGCTCTTTATATCTTCTCTTTGGCATCTCTCTTCTGGCCATGAGCTTCAATTTGGTGCAAGAAGAGGTGATCTCCAATGTCAAGAGCATCGCCAGAACTCTAGGGATTATAAAATCGGAGTCCGACGACTCCGAGGAGGAAGACTAGTGTTAATAAAAGATTTCTTAATTGGGTCTAGTGTCTCATTTATTGAGTCTTGAAAGGGCTAAAAAGGGAGCTCTAATACTCCGAGAAATCACGCCAATTTGTATTCCATTTGCGTTCGCGCACATAAAGCGAAACCGAACGATGGAAAAGCTGAAAGGCCTGAACTACATTTAAATGGGACATTTAGGTCACAAAGTGATTTTTAAATGTCCTGCGGATGTCGAGAGGATATCACTCAGGTTTGTATGGGGAATGCTTATTGGGTCTTGGACATTTGTCTTTTTCAATAGTGCAAAATTTAAAAGCAATAATATTCGAACATAAAAAGCGAATTTGCCATTTCCCTTTCCATTGCTGCACTGGAAATTACTAGTTTTTTTCCGGATTTTTGCTCTCGTTTTGGTTTACGAGACCGTCCGTGTTAGTACACCTAGGGCGTCCTTTTTTTCTCCAAGTGAGTCAGCTGACAACGCCAAGTTTCGGCTTCAAGTTGACTCAGTGGCTCAGCAGTCGTCGTTTTGGAAAATGTTGAAAATTTCGACTTATTAGCGATTGAAGAGAGAGAAATTTTTCTCATTTTTCCCTCGATTTCCGAGACGGAGCATTTGCCTTACCGCATCTTCAACCCCCAGATTTCTACATCCCTTCCATCCAGTAACGTGACTGGCAAGGCTGCTTGATCGTCGGGGGCGCGGCGTCGGTGCTTCCCGGGGCCTTTCCGCCTCTGCTTCACGGGTGGTACTAGGGGAATCAATCCCCTCTAATGGTAATTGGAAGAGTCCTGGCCTGCTTCCCGTCGCATTCCCGTACGCCATTTCAAACACGGGAATGACCAATACATACGTTTAATTGTCAAACAAAGTTAAACGGCCAGGTTGAACTGCCAAGGAGTACCCCCTAAGTTTTTCTAAAGGAGTTCTTAATAACTACTCCTGAAGTTTATCTTAAGAAGCCATTTTGACCATTTACAAGAGTGTGGGAGTTGGATTTAAGGCTCCTGAACCTTAAAACTACTTCTACAAACGTCTTTAATGTCACATTCCTTACACTATCCTATAAACGGTCCTTGCGTACTTCCCGGGGTGAGGCTCCTTTCCCGACCCTTCCTCGAGGTCGCGGCGGTGGGAGCGAGAGATCTAATGGTGACACCCCCAATGACGTACTGATGGCTGGAGTTACGCGGTAAGACACTTTTCACGATCGGTGTTAACTCGCAGACACTCACTTAAACTCACTTTACTCTCTCGGTTTCACACGGCCGGCGATGACGTACTCTCGTTGTCCCGTTCCTGATTCGCGGGGCGGCAAACTTGTAAAAGAAACCAAGACAAGAGAGCTTTTTCGAGAACCAAAAACAGGCAAGCTTTTCCAGAATCAGCAAAAGAACAACAACCCTCTTACCAAGTCTTGCCTCTTCTTAAATCCTGCCTCTTCCAGGGACACCCACAGGCGTATCCCGACTCTACGCTTTTTTCCACTCTTTTCGCCGTATTAAGGCGTAGCGCATTAATGGATAGATTGGGCCTTGTGCGTATGACTTTGGTTCCGACAAAGGCTGTTGCTGGGAATTCCAAAATTTGGCTCGTCCCTCGTCTGGGGATAACGGCTGGAAAAACCCAGGGTTTGTCGGAAATCATGCTGCAGATTGTGAAGCTCATGGGCGCCCCACGAGGGTATTCTGCCCGACCGTTTTCTGTTTCTTATTTTGTTAAAATAATATCTAACTGCATTTACAAAGTCTTAACCTAGCCTTGCGAGAAATCAGGGAAAACCCTGGGCGTTACCCCTTTTGCTGTTCTGGATGGCAGACGGGGTTCTTTTTAAGGGGGGAACGGTTCCTTCACAACACCTGCTATCCGAACTAGCCTCGACAGATCCTTACTCGACTAAGAAGAAGCCAGCTAACAACACGGTTAACAATTACTAGTTTCAGTTCCGTTCCCTTCGTTTCGTTCATTAGTGAAGCCAGTTTCATCATCGGGCCATCATCCGTGCTCACTAATCTCTCAGATTAACTATCCTTGACCATGGTCTGGTTACGAAACCACCCAGATTGAACCGCAGGAAATAATCTTTAGGAGGTTGGGCAACATTGTTCGCGCGAATAACGTACGCAGATGTACTGTGGGTTGTCTACCTTTTGGCGTGGTTGCGCGGGGTAGACTCGCATTGCCAATGCCGAAGCTGCTAGGGAAGTTCCTTAAAAGCCTTTAAGGGTGGGTTAACCGATAATTTTTAATCGATTTTCGCCGACCAATTATCAATTAGTTGAAATTGATAATGCAGTTTTCGATCTCGGAACGAAACCCCGATAAGGCCACTGATTTAACTGGGGATATATGTATGTAAGGGAGTCGCGAATATCACGGAAAGATTCTGGAGAGCTTTGATGTGAAAGCGGTTTATGAAATTTTAAACAACTTGAGATTTTCCAGCAATTTACGAGCTCAGAAGAAGAGCGGAAGCTCGAGGATTCCGTAAGTTTTTTTTTTTTTTATAGAATTATATGAGTGCGCTACATTAGCGACATATGGCCCCCAAACGTATCCCCACTGGCAACTCTCCTTTGAAAAAATCTCTCGGGATACAGTAAATATCTCATATACTGCCGCCTGCAATTGAGTCATCCTTCACGAGCGGTGCAACAGTCGGACTCACCGCTGCTCCACTTGAAACGTACTCATGTACACGTTAATATTAAGTTGTATTAATAAACCACTTTCAAGATGTTTCATCACAAAAATAAAATCCTGCCATTGATCTTAATGTTTATTGGTCGTGTCAAAAATATTTATAGATACGTTTTCGTTATGATTTATATTAGGGCCCGTGCCCACGCAAAAAGATATACTATACGTTATTGCTAATTCTCTGGTTAAATAAATATTGAAGTGTGCAGCGTGTCACTTGGAGAAGAAGCTATGGACGCTCTGGCTTCGATCTGTTACGCGCAGTACACGCCCGATCGCTGGAAATATCTCAAGAAAAATATACTTAAAAAATAATAATAATAATCTTGCCCGTAACAAATATAGAGCTTCATCAACCTCGCATAACTCTATATCCGAGTCGTTTAAGATGCTTACTTTAACAAACAAATCCGATAGCGTTTCGTTACGCACGTTATTAACGCTGCTTCGAATTTCTCCAAGCTCAGCCGGCACCTCCCTTCGCCTTTTCCACGGGGAAGAGTAAGTAATATTTTACTTCCAAATCATCCTAGTAACGCAAACCGAACCTGTAATTGAATATTTTAACATGGATGTAAAGGCGATTATGAGGGACTGGGAGTAAATCGAGACAAATAATGCGGATTTAGCCATTCCGTGGTTATCACACACACACACACGTCTAAGAGATTCGTTTGCGATTTCCGGTGCATTTTACCATACACCCACTCCGGTCTAAATTGAATTTAATTAGTATGTGGTTTTTCGAGAGTGCTCGCAGAGCCCTAATCAATCATCCCATTATCTTTTTTCACATTTCAACCTATTAAGGCACATTCTTTTCACATGATGGCGGCTATATTAGTACATTAATTACCATCACTTAGCAGCTTTATCTTGACAAATGGGTGAAGACCGCCGACGCCCGCCGTTCGATTATTCAAAGTGGCTCCATCTAAATTCTTATATAAAGAAAAATCCCGAAATTAACTCCCATGGCCTTTTACATAAGTGTGCGCCGGTTACGACATAATTACGGCACTAAAGGTTAAAGGGAGCCGTGTTAGCGCCGGTTTGCATTTTACCGACACCACCACTAAAATTCCCACCTACAGGAAAAATGTATTTTTAACTTTTAGTATTCACTTTAGTTCTATTTTCACTTTAGTGCCGAAACCCGCGGTTCCCGTTAATAGGTTAGACATACGCGTACGTATGTCTGCATAACCGCAACTCCTCGATAAAAAGAAGTCACCTCTACGTAGGACCGACAAAACTCCATTGTTGCAAATTTCCTACTGGAAATGTCTGGATAGTGGAACGTGCGTTGGTAGTGTGCATTATCTCTGCAGTGGACTTAGGTACGTGAAAATTCAAACATTGCGTGACCTCAGGGAGAAACTGAAAATCAACCGAGATATTTAAACGTTGAACCGCCATCAACATACAGATTAGTTTTATGTAACATGTAATAGTGAGCCCCGTTAGGATTGGGGGCAAACGATGCACACGTAATAACTTTGATTTTTTGCTACTCTCAGATTTGCTGAAACGAAAAGGGTCAAACCGTATTAAAGTACTCATCGATAAAATCCTATATGCAATCCCGAAGTTGCCTAACTGAGTTAGCTTCCAATTAGGAATTTCATTTGCATCCATGGTGCGTTGCTTCCGATCGGCCCTTGGCGGAAATCATGTTAATGAAAACCGACTGCATGGCTAATTTACCGAAATCCGGTTATCGAGTCTAAGACTGGATAGTTTCCACTAAAGCTTTTACTACGAAAATGGAAATTTTTGGTGATGTAGCCGACAAATTCTCGGAATTCAATGCCCTCCTCTAACACCGATTTAAATTAGGTCGTTGAGCGGTGTTTCGTAGCAGGATCGTTTTGCTTTTTATTCTCAGTGCTGGTAAGTATGAAATCAAGGAAATGTGTAAATGTCATATCAGGGGTGCGAGTTCAAGCTTCACCGCACTAAAAATCCATAAATTCGCTGAGCGATTGTCTTTTCTTGATGGAATGGCGAAGTGATTGCAACCGTTGCCTCTCCCGAAGGCTATTTTTCTTAACCGGCAGGTTAGTCCGTCAAATTGAGTTCAATGTTGTGCCATAACGAAGATTTTTGTGGTTGTCCCTCCTTGCCTCGCTCTGTATTTTTAGACATTTGTCTTACTACTTGTATTTCTGCATTGCCAGTTTCATTGTTTCCGTAACACACGCATTTGTGCCCAACTAAAAATACGTGGAGGGTCCTTGACTTTTTCCCAACATTTTCTGAATTTAATCCGGGCCGGAGGCGAATTTCGAAATAATGTACGACCGGTTTTCTACTGCAACACGACAGGTTATCAACGGAGTTCATCCATTGCAAAGAACAAACTAAAAATGTGAAAATTGGATTTGCTCGTTACCGGGACTGTCCGCAGGAATAACGCGGATACGTTTCATAAGAGGTTTATTTCTTCTGTCAGGACGAGGACGCGTTTCTTGTTTGCTCCTCCGATGATACATTCGGAGTCATCTTTCATTATTTCCGCGAAAACGTATTGCTCCGATAATCAGTTTAGTATTTCGTCAACTTTTTATCAGCACAATGGAGTGAATAACATAAAGATTTCGCTTTTCCTCCCCGCAGGGGGCGCGAACCGAGCTGAAACGGATTCAAAATCAGTTTTCGATTTGAATTGAAACACGAAACTTTTAATGAGCCTTAATTTACATGGATTTAGATTTAACTAATTAGTCCGCTAATTCGTCTAAATATCCCTTTTGCTTTTGAAATGCTCGCCCTTAAAATCTGCAATGCCCTTTTAACTTAATGCGAGCTCTATACCATCGTTTTATGACCAGTTTCGTATTTTCGTTTGAAAATACACTTTTAAAGTTATTGGATCAGATTAACGGGAGTAGTTTTGAAAAGTTGTTACTGTGAATTTTGAGAAGTGCAAACTAAAGTCGAAAATGCTAAGACAAGTCGACCTTAGAACGGAGGGGAATGACGAAAACCGAAGAAGTTCTCACCTCCGGGCGGCGATTTCGCGAGGGCGGCAACCCCTTCATTTTTTCCGAACAGAGAACATCGGTCAAGTGATAGCATTTTAAGAGTCCTCGAATTTCCCAGACCGAATTGTTTTTTTCCGACTCGAATTCAAGAGGGGTAAGGTCGGGAGATCTGGCTGGCGACTCGGTGGTACTACCGTTGCCGGTCTGCCTATGAGAAAAGTTATTGGCAAGACAACTGTCGAAATGGTGAAACGTAATGCAGCGCCGCACCGTCCCGCTGCAAACGTAATAACTCTCCCCCTAAGTTTGAGTGTCCAGGTTTGCTCGCTCATTTGTTAATATCGTGGAATGACCCGTTTTTGAGATCTAAATCGGAATTAGAAATGACGAAGTTTTCGCACGGCTATTTAGAGAATTCGAAAAACCTAGAATTTCTCTGTCACCCGACCTGTGTCGTCTATTTGCAAAAACAAAGGGGCTGCGACGCGGTCGACGGGGAGTGAGAACTCTTTCCGTCCTTCGTCCCCCGCCCCATTTTTAAGTCGACGAGTCTCAGCATTTTCGACGTCACTTGAGTTTTTTGAAATTTCGAGGGGTGGCACTATTTAAAATTCGCCCGGTATAAAAATGCTGAAGGCGAGCCGCGTTAGTGCACCTGGAGATATAACTGAAGGTTTACAAGGACGAAAAAACCGACGTTGAAATCTGTTGTTTAATGTAGTTGCATTAGGATGCGATAATGGGTTGACTTATGTTATTCTTAGATATTTTAGAGTCGCTGAGGCAGATAATGGGATAAGAGAAGTCATTTACAAACAGGGAAGTCACTAATTTATCCGGTAAGTTACTCGTAAATACTGGAAAATTTCAACGGTTTTTAGCTCTGCGGTTTCCTTCGCGCTAGAGATAGAAACTTTTCTGACGGAAAAGCAACCGCCGAGTAGCTCAGAGCTGTGTGACCCGCCAACTCCCGAATCCGGTCTCAATTTTTTCCATCGAACACCCTTTGTATTGTTGAACATTTTCAACATCCCCCAACCACTACCAAAGCGAACGTCTTCTCGATTATGCTTCGTGGGCACTTCTACCGATTTTCCATTGGCGTCTACCATCGAGATCGCCGCGTTGCAATGTCGAACCAAATTGGACACATAAGGAAAAACCAAAATGCGTCGATATATACATATTTTTACCGTTGTAAAACATCAAAACACACCTGCAATTTTAACTGGAATTTGTTCGATATAAATTAAGAGAATTTATTAAAACTGCCGAATGTTTTTGTACAATTAAATAAACTAAATAAAGGCCGCATATTTCATATGTTTGTGTACATGTAGCGGGGAACTCGGCAAATGTACCCTCAATTTTAATAGTGTCATGGACATTTCACTGTTGTTTAAAATCCGTTGTACTCCCAAAAAGATTTAAAGGAGATCGCACACCTGGTCCTTCCGTTACGAGTCATCCGCCACAGATCTTACTCCTTGATTCGGTGCTTTTACCAGCAACTCACGATAAGCACAACGTCGGGCTTCGCCTAAAGCCAAATAAACAAATGACCATTTTCCAGGACCCCCGCAGAGAAAATGGCTTCATTATCCAGCTGACCCCATGTATTGGCTTAACCGAAATCCCGATTAATATGCCTGGACAACAGTAAAATGGAGCGGAGACGATCGATCAGAAGACCGATTAGACGCTACCGACGCCCCTGGCTCAAGAAATGCAAAGAGTATGTCCGGAATTTCATCGCCTTCATGTTCAGCAATGTTGGCATCATTGGACTTGTGGTAATTGCAAACATCCGACTACTTAACCGAATTCCGAAATAATTTTCTTCAGATTGGATACACCATTGCCGGATCCTTTATATTTCAATTCCTGGAGAAAGGTGAACAGATAGAGGTGCACAACAATGCTGTGAAGAACAGGGAGTTGTTTTCCAAGAAGCTGTGGAACTTGACCATGGACCTGAACTACGACTTGAGGCTCAGAGAAAAGGATTACAGGGCTGCCATCGACGTGGAGCTCGTCCTCTTCCAAAAGGTACTTTCCGCCGGGAACGTTTGGGAGGTGTCTAACGTGGGCATTTTCCAGATGTTCGTGAATTTCACAAGGAAAGGCTTCGACGGCAGCGACGACATCCAAGGGGAAAAGTCCTGGAGCTTCGCCGGGGCGTTCCTCTTCTCACTCACAGTGATTACCACTATCGGTAAGTGGTTTTCCTAGAACCACTCGAGCGTTTTCATCTGCTGATTAATTAATTAATTTAATTGAAAGGCGAAATTAAGTCTTCTTCGGCTTAGTGAAACGGCCCGAAAAAAATGGTCGGAAATAATGCCGGAGATTTATTTCGAATTTCTTTCACTCGAACTAATTAAAAGTTAGACCAGAGCTGGAGGAAATTTGAAAAATCGGACTTAAAAATTGTACAACACGACAAACGCAAGGAGGACTTCTCGTGCGATGACAAAGTGACAGACGGTTTAAAGTTTGCCCAAACGGCTTGAGAAACCGCATAATTTATTCGTATCGCGTGGAGAACGGCAGACCACAAACTCAGGACTCGTAAAAATCTCTTAAAACTGGGAATTGCAGTTAAACGATGGTGTCCTGACTTAATGGCGAATGAAAATTCATCGTGTCGCTTCTTGACATGGCGGACGAGGTTTTTTTGTAACCGATAAATCCCAATTATCGACCTGAAACGGTCGGTTATTCCGACACTTCTGGCGATTCATTTTCAATTATTATACCGATGCAGAACTAATAATCATAAAGTTTAACGTGCATATTTTGCGAACTGAAACAATCGACCGAACGTTTGAAATGACCACCCACGCTATGTGGTTTATGTTTAGTCACTGATATCGACTTTTTACTCCCTGATTCCCTTGAAAATGGAAGCACAAATTGTCGTCGGCTTAATTTGAAATAACGTTACGAAGATAAATTCCAGTTGTCGGTTCGAATAATGATCAAACTCGCTCAAATTCTCTTTCATGTGATAGTCGTTGACGAATTGTTGGCTGTGCCGGATGTAACGCATTCTGTATGTGTCAGCGAGCAGCAAAATAACGTCGAAATGAAACAAAAAAAACCGCTCTTTAATTTATTTATGCACATATATGTACATATCAGATCCCATTGGAAACAACAATGCAACGCGGGGAAACTGGTCTTGATCCAGGAGTAATGTAAAGGCACCCCTAAAAGCCTTGCAACAGTGTTAAGTGATAAAAAGTGATAAACCTCCGAAACCTAAAAGCATTTTAAAGACAAAAGGCCAGATTTTCCAACCCCCCGGCGAGGCTCGTAGCTTACGTAACGGTGTTAGGTAAAGTGCACTTTAATTACTTCAATTATGGCACCGTTTTTCTATGGAAAGCCAACCTCAAACATTGAACCTTATTATGAGACATTAGAGCGAACATTTGTTACTTTAAAGTTAGGATAAGTATAAAACTTTTGCGTTTAACGGATAAGAACCGCATTTTAAATTATTTTCTTGACAATGGCGAATGTCGTCCTTCCACACTGACGGGGCGCGATTTACGTGTGATCGGCTGCGTTTCTTGACGCGTGGCGGACGTAACTTCGTTCAACGAATTTTCAATGTTCCTCGTACAATTTGAGGTTCAGCTCGCTTGAGGAAATCCGTCTAGAAACGAACCTCAAAATGCCCGTGGTGATCGGATGCGCTGTCAAAATAACGTGTATTCCTACGAATTAAGTCCTCAATATAATAATCGTCTCGATCTGTTTACAAACTTAACTGCTTAATGTCTCGGGCACATTAATATTCGGAATAATCTAAGAGCTGCAGGCAGTAAATTATACGTTAGAGTACATCTGGGTAGTGTGAATGTTCTCCTGCTGATTTATCTAGAAGCCACAGGGTTTGTTAAGATGTGACGTTGATGCATGATCCTCTCCAGATTTTACTTGGTGCCGATACCGAGGAGTCAGATTGCTCATAAATTAATTATTTTTGACGTTACTTGCCGATTGTCTGTTTTTCCGATGGGTAAATAAGAGCCTGCGGGGGGCAAGGAATGTACAATTAAAAGTTTCCAAATCCATTTTCCGCATCCACCGCTACACACTGACAAACCTCGTAATCCCATAGCGGTTTAGCTGCACAAGTGCGTTTACACTTTTAATTGTTCAACTTCGCCATTATGGCGACAATCTGGGTCAGGCAAAAAGTGCGAGCAGTAAATTATGCGCCTGCTGATACATATTCTGATTCTGGAATAATGAGAAGCAAGATAGAAATATGTTTCCTGAATTAATTACTCCGTCCGAAGTCTGGATCGCAGATTATACAATTGAATATCGTGTAATGGGCATTGCCTTGGTAGTGCCTTCGTGTTGGCGATCCGCAAACTTTCTGTTCTGTATTTGTGGCAGGTATGGCGAATTAAAATTCATGGGAAATCGGTCCTGGGGCAAATTTTCGAGACCTATCGATTGCAAAAGGACTCTCGCCGTTAAAATTGGTGGTTGATTCAGTTCTACCAGGCGTTATTTCTCACTCCATGGCGTTTGCTTGTTAAAATGCATTGTTGGAGGATCATTTTCCATCGCGCAGGCCCTTTCGCCGAGGCAAATTGATAAATGGCCCCCGGCGTAAATAAATTTCAATTATAAACACCTTGTAGTCTAAAAGTCAACTGCGGTTAAAAGCTTCTTGTCGGGTTAAATGGGCTTTCACCAAGATTATAACCTGCTTAATATCGTTTATGCGAGGGTTTTGGTTACGTTTAAGGGATAATCCGCTGAGGCCAGGTGTAATTTGTAAATCGACGAGATTTTTCTGTAGACCTGCGGTAAGGTGTCCGAGCAAAGTCGCTCGAAGTCACTTCACTTTGAAGAGAACGAAAGTTGACGTTGCGCGCCACTGAGCACTCGCAATTTTTCCTTGATGTGCAGTGGTGGCCATCGGAACGGAGCCAGCCGATGCTTTTGGTAGAATTCAACGCTACAAATTTTTTCGAAACATTCTGATGATGGTCGTGACTTCTGCATGATCCTTCTGCATGCTCGGTGGGAACTGTTTTAAACGCGCACCGAAACGAACGCCATAAGTGAACGCGATAAAAATTTAAACTCGTTTGGTCCTGTTTGGAGTTCAATTTGTCTGGTCATTGAAACAGAGACGCGAAAAATGAAACACACGGTACTGGTGTTCCGTCAAGTTTGCACGTGTCGTTCCCTTTGAGTTTTCGCCGTGATTTCCTTTTCAACATCCAGTGAAGTACTGAAGAATGACTCGGATATAAACGGGCCGTGGCGTTCATTGCACGGCAGAGGCAAAAGTGGCAATCTTAACATTGCGAAAAGAGGGAAAATCGCTAAGGGAAATCGCAAGTCTTATCGGGTGCTAAAAAAAATGGTTGAAAATGCTGTGAGAAAACCACCAAATCGGGAAAATCGCGGAGCGAGGAGGGAAACAAGTCCTCATGCAGATAGGCAAATTGCTCGAGTCTCCGAAAAAGAGCCCTTCGAGAGGTCTCCCAGCGTTAAAACTGAACTAGATTTGGGAACAAGCACAAGAACCATTCGAAGGAGGCTTCAGACAAATGATTTACACGGGAGAATAGCCGGAAAAGTCCCTTTGTCATCCTCCAAGAACGTTAAGCAACGTTTAAAATTCGCCCAAGACCATTTGAATTGGAATGGTGGAGAGAGGATAAAATATGGCGCTATATTTCACGGAGCGATGAAACAGAAAGAAATCTAATGGGATCTGATGGGAGACACTACGGCAGAAGACCAGGAATTATTACCGAAACACACCACTAAAACGGTTAAATATGGAGGTGGTAACATAAAACTTTGGGGAGCCTTTCCACGGTGTGGTGTAGGACCACTTTACTGGATTAAAGAAACCATGGATCAACATGAACAGATCCACATTCTTCGAGATGTTATGTTGCCCGTTGTAGAGGAGGACATGCCGCCAATATGGAAGTACCGACAAGACAACGACCCGAAACAGACGTCCGCAAGAGCGGAAATATTTTTAAATGATAGTAATGCGGATTTGTTACCTTGGCCCCCCCAATCGCCGGACCTTGATCCTATTGAGAACTCACGGACTGTCCTCGAGAATGCCGTCGGCAAACCTAAAACGTAGAACAAGGACGAACTCTCGGAGGTGATCAAGGAGGAATGGGGCGCAATACCACCAGACGTGTGTCAAATCCTCCTATGTCCAGAAGACGGGTCGGAGTTATTAAACATAATGGCCATACAATAAAGAGTTTAAGCGTTATTTAATAATTTTGAAACTGCAAAGTATTATTAATCACGACTCTATCTTCGGTTGGCTCTATTTTCACGACCAAGTGTTCGTGTCGATTTGCTCCATTTATTTGTTAAATATTATGTTTATGCATTTTGTTTTTTTTTTAATTAAGTTTGTTGTTAAAGTTTTCTTTCCTTATTATATATTTGCAATGCGCGATTATCGTACTAATTCGGTGTGATGTCAAAGCTTCACTGCGCAAGGAATACGTTTCTTTGAACTGGCTCTATTCCAATGGCGTAAAACTGGAAGGAAATAATTGGTCTTCGACACTACGAGGGATAAAAATCTCCTTCGGGAAGGGATGGCACCTCGTTTGGAAGCCCCTGTGGTACCATACATACGTTCGTTAGAAGACTTATTTATTGAGCTTGCCGATCTCGCGAATGCTGCGCTAGAAAACGGACGATCTACACCAATGAATTTGGACGTGAACGACGCTCTAACTGTCACGTAGCGACGGCAGTACGCTCACTTTGCTGAGCCCTCGATCGAGACGTCCGTCGACGCCTCAAAAGCTCACCGAATTTCCGTTTTATCGGAAAGCTACCGCTAATAAATCACTCAAGCTGTCTGAGCGTAATAAATGTAAAAAATGTATTTTATTGCCCATAGAGTTTCATTGTTTACTGATATTTGTATGCACCGAAACCCATTTTCATTACATTCGCCGACAAAACCTTTCGGTTTAATATGCAAGACCACATTTCGCAATAACTTTTGCAATATCTGTTCAAGCGGCCACCGGCCACCGTTTTGGTTTTTTGCCGATGGATAAGGTACCATAATTCAAAGCAAAAACCGAGATTACTCCTTCTAACGACGATTTTCTAGGGTACGGGAATATTTGGCCTCGAACCCGTAATGGAAAGATAGTCAGCATAGTATACGCAATAATCGGAATGCCATTGTTCCTGCTTTATCTATCGAATATCGGCGATGTAATGGCGAGATCGTTTAAGTGGATCTATGCTAATTTGTGTTTGTGCAGATGGTGTCCGGGGGTAAAGTAACGACTTTGCGGCCGCTTTGCGAACTTGTCAATGTGTTTTTCTTAGGTAGCCAAACGAAGGGCGGAGCGGAGGATGAAGAGGCAGATGAGGGAGAGCTTGGGTAGCGAGTGTGGAGACAGCAACAGCAGCGACGTAAGTTATTATACAGGGTGGCCCATTGAAAACGAAACAGAGGCATTTGCGGGTACTTAGAAATGTATATTTGAAAAATGCTCGGACACGTAAACTTTATATTCGAGGGGGACACATTATAAACGTATACTCGCTCCTTTCACTTCAACACCCTAGCCGGGGTGAGTTAAACCTTTAAAATCTTAAATGGAACATATGGTCAAGTAGCACCTTGTTTGAAAGGTCTTTCGATTTTCGTTATAATGATACCCAAATTAACTAACTTTTATTAAGTAGTTTTCGAGAAATTTGGAAAAATGTGATTAAATTGCCAACAAGTGGAATGCTCTGTTAAAATCGTAAATTAGGAAAATAATCAGTAGTGACTATTAATTGTAAACTGACCAGATTAAGTTTAGTTGTACTATTTCACCAATTGTTATTGCTTTCGAATAATAAAAAAAAATGGATTGGGCGAAGAGGTCCTATAGAGTGGCCGGCTAGGTCTCCAGACTTGACTTCGTTAGACTTCTTCTTATGGGGCCATTTGAAAAGCAAGATCTACGCAACAGAACCGGAGTGTCTGGAAGAATTGCGACGACGAATTGTTAATGAATGCCGTCTGATAACTCCACAGATGCTTCAAAATGTTAGGACTCGTTTTGAACAGAACTTGTATTACTGTATGGAAGCTAATGGTGAACAGTTTGAGTATCTTATCAATTAAAAGAACTTTTGTTAACGTTTTACTATTAATTTTCCTAATTTACGATTTTAACAGAGCATTCCATTTGTTGGCAATTTAATCACATTTTTCCAAATTTCTCGAAAACTACTTAATAAAAGTTAGTTAATTTGGGTATCGTTATAACGAGAATCGAAAGACCTTTCAAACAAGGTGCTACTCGACCATACGTTCCATTTAAGATTTTAAGGGTTTAACTCACCCCGGCTAGGGTGTTGAAGTGAAAGGAGCGAGTATACGTCTATAATGTGCCCCCCTCGAATATAAAGTTTACGTGTCCGAGCATTTTCCAAATATACATTTCTAAGTACCCGCAAATGCCTCTGTTTCGTTTTCAATGGGCCACCCTGTATAAGTCGGGAAGTCCTTTTCTGGAGCTCGACCGCGGGAATCTCTGTACCCGTCAAAGTTAGGAGGTGGGTCCCAGCTTCTCGGCCTTCGACAATCATCACCGAGTTGGTTTTCTCTCCCCGGCCCCAATATCGAGCTCCAGAAGCAGTCGTCCTGTACACGATCTCTAATCAAAATGTGATCGATTTGTGTTAGGACATGGAAATGGCTGACGTGAGTCTTTCGGATGGCTCGACTCAAAGCGAAGGACACACTGTTTACTCTGAAGAGTCCTATGACGTGCAAAACGTCACGGTTCCCATTACAGTATGCCTCATGATTATGGTGGGGTAAGTGCACCGACGAATTATTGAATTCAAATAATTCAGAGCGCCTGTAATTACGATAAAACATGCACTACCGTCGGATAATAAAGCCGGTACAAAACAATTATTTTCATTGTTTCGTCCGTTTAATACGTAATACTCAATTACCCTAATTTGGGGATTTAAGCGAATCTGTTAAATTTTATGTCCTAATTATTACTTTCGGGCCGGATTTGATCGGTCATCAGGAAAATGACCAAAAAAGTCCCCGATTTTCACACTACACGCGAACCAAATCTCCTTCTAGATACATATGCGGGGGAGCAATTCTCTTCTTCCAATGGGAATCCGACTCCGGATGGACCTTCCTCGACGCCTCCTACTTCTGCTTCATATCGCTGAGCACAATAGGCTTCGGAGATTTCGTCCCCGGCGACAAGATCTACGGCCAAGGCAAGATCGAAGAGATTTTGGAGCTGAAATTCGTCTTCTGCTCCATGTACCTCATGCTGGGCATGGCCCTGATCGCCATGTGTTTCAATCTGATGCAGGTCAGGGTGCGTGCTGCGTCATTAGGAGCCCCTAACATCCTTTGTCACTTTCAGGAGGAAGTAATTAATAAAATTCGGACCACGGTGAGGACCATAAAGTACATTTTCCGCTGCAGATGACAGCGGCTAAAAAAGAGTTTAGAAACCGTAACCAGCGCCTGGATATGGAAATAGGGGAAACCGGAGATAATGGATAATACTAAAGACTGAAAAATCGTTTCGCACTCCCCCTGCACACACCATAAGTTGGTAAGCACTTTCATTATATGAACTCAGCTTAAGGCAATTTCTAGGGTAAAAAAATCAATTTAACTTATTCCATTTAACATGCTGAATCCGCGGAAAAATGCTGCCAAGTGGCAGGAAATAACTTAGAGAAGTCCATTAGATTTTTAGCGTTCCGGCTCGAGAATGAAATAGTTTCTAATAAGGTTTTACTACATTCAATTAGAAATTTAAATTAAAGTTTAGACCTGGACCTTTTTTCCTGTAGAATTTTTGTTAACCGAACGAGTTCATTCGTGCCCTTTTAGCAACATGATCCCTATCGGTAACAAATTAATTTAATTCTCGATGATAACCAGGCAATCCGATTTATAAAACCGCAACAATTTATTGAACAAACGAATAATTAAGACCATTGGCCACGTTGCATCAGGCATTTGTCGTTGTGACCAATCACATTGCCGAATTATGAAATATGGCAGTTGTGGCGTGACTCTATTGGTAGATTTAGTTAAATAACTTTGGATTTGATTTAAAGGAATTTCTCTTTTCAGGTTTTTCACGCGTCTGACCCTTCGCCAGTTCCGGTACACGTACAATCTTCCTAATGATAATCATTTAATAAAACGTTACGTACATATTTACTCTAGTTGCAGTTTTATTATTAAACCTTGCCGTTAAAAGCTTCAAACACATGAATTCATTTAGATGGAAGAATTGGAGAAGCCGCCTCCAGGCTGCTGCCTCTCCTCGTAAATAAACAATGAAAAAATAACGTCCGGCGCGAAAATATTTTTTCTGTTTAATTTCCGTCGCGTCAGGTTTACTTTGATTGAGCGATAGAGATGGCACCTACCCGATAAACCAGAAATGAATTGCAAATAATGGCTTACGTTTCTCTACCATCACCACCCCATCATACTGAAACGTAATATAAAATAAACATTCCTGAATGGGATAAAAACGTTTTGGGGTTTTATCAGATTTGGCTTTCGATTCGGGCGTAGACTGACGAGCGATGACCGAACACGTTTAATTTCATATTCTCAATTCAAATCCGCAAATAACCACGGCAAGTATTTTTACGGGCCACTCTAACGATTTTTAATTACGAAGAAGTTCTCTTTTATGACGGTACTTACCGGGCTGCCCACCTGGCTCTGAACCTCCGTGAACTGAGAGTTTCGTAGAATTTGTTGTAAGTACTTTACATTCAGAAAGGAAAATTTCGAAAAACCGTGGCCGCGTTAGGACCTCTCTTTTGCTAAACCCAAACCGACATGAAAACCGCGTCATCGGTCTTGACAGTTTTTTTGACGTTTGCTTTGTCTAGATTAAAATTTAGACAACGGTTACGGAGCGTATCTCGCTAGATCCAAACTAACGTGGCAACCGCGCCATCCGACGTAGGCGTCATTTTTATTATGTTTTTATTTGCATATGCCGTCAGACACCCTTTTTTAGACACTTAGCTGGCACCACTTATATCATATAGCGGCCTTGCCGGCTTTGTCTTATTTTTGCTTGTATTTAACGATACTGCTTAGTACGTGAATCATTAGTTTTTACTAATAAAACTAAACCATAATTAGGAAACTTGTTTTGCACGAAACTGCGCGAACACAGGGCGCCCCGAGCACGATTATCTATGAGGGCCAGTTTACGGAATCACCACAATCCAGTTCTACGAGAAAGATCATATTCGCTTCTAGTCATACCCAACCGAAAGCAAAACATATCCATTAATCCTTTCAACGGGATCAACATTTCAACAAACAAGCCCTCGCTAGCTCTCCGACCTCTCGCCAATGAAATAAAAAATATTTTATCACACGCGCCTTTCAATTAGTACGTGCACAAACGACAACTGAAAACATTGAGTTCTCTCTTCTATAACCTCACGTTAATACATAATTATTATCGATCAAGAGTTTGGTAAGATTAGCAAAACTAAGTTAACGCTAATGAAAATCATAAAAAATTCATAGAAATATTTTGTATGGACAATTGTTACTTGTTTAAAGTCTAGTATCAAACTCCAGCTCATAATGGCGTTCAATTGGCGCCTACCTGCGCTGAACTTCACACCTTTAATCGAATACGCAGTGACATTTCTCGTATTCAAATTTGCAAATGGCTGTTGTCACTTCAAAACTTACGCGTATTAAATTTCACGCGAAAATCCATAAGTTAGCGACAAGTTTTGTGTTAACAGGTGCATTCTCTTAATAGAGTGTATATAAACTGAGAATTTTACATAGTTTAGTAAATACTTTCAAGCTTCGGGGCTATTTGACAGTGCATCTATAATCGGTCTTAAATCCCGTAAAACCCGTCTCTAAACAGAAACACCGAGAAACTTATCTTTCGGTACGTATTTAAACTCTTACTGTGGACTACATTCACAATCGGAATGATTAATGTTACAAGTACTCAAATATCTTCATAAACATATAAGCCACAAACTCTACTTTTCGGGCGAATACAGATTCGCGTTTTGAGATCCGTCCTGATGTTGCAGCCCTTAATACCGCAGGACCTGCCATGTGCCCCTTCGAACGCAAAATTTACTCGCACATTCCTCATTCAGTGTAGCGCGAAACTTCGAGGGGTGAGCTTGCAATTTTTCGCAGATTCTCGGCAAGTTTTCGCCTCTGAGTGGCCTCATTGGATGGTGGTCGGTCCCTAACCATCCCCCTTCTAAGTCGTCGGGGAGTTGATTAGACCATAGTTTTCAGTGCCGCGATTGTTATGTAGATATTCCTTGTGAGTGACAGGTTTGGTGGCTTTTCGAGGAGGTTCTCGCGGATGATGTGGGTAAGTCTTTAAAGTTTAAGCATCCGTCAAATTTGAAAATTTTGGGGGGTAATTAAGTTTGATGCTTATTGTTAGGTAAAATTTTCCCGGTTTTGAAAGTAATAGCCTGCAGGCCGCGCCTCAGTTTTGTCATTCAAATATCTGGTCTTTTTTGAGAGACTAATGAGGCAATGTGAGTGAAAAATGATCCTCATACATAAGGCCTTTCTGAGAGAGTGACGTTTGTAAAGTGAATGTGTAGAAGTAATTTTTTGCAAGGTAGATTGTCTTGCTGCTGCTGATTAGTGGAGGCCTGAAGGGATTGGGCCAATAATTTCGAATTTAAGGCAATGTTTTGGTATTCATTTTGTGACGGAATTGGGACTACGAGATTCCGACGAAATCCACTAAACGTATTTATCTTATTTCGCCCCCAAAGTCAAATGAGAAATTTGTGATCACAGAAACTGGGCAGCATACACTACGACTTAAAAACCTATTAGAGGTGTGGGCCATGATGGAATTTTTGGCCTTCAGTCGTATCTGGTCGCTGGGGAGGCGAAAGCGCTAAGCGGCTATAGCTCGGGAATGGTTAATAGAAGTAAAAAATAAAAACTCTTATTTAAAAATTTAACTAAAAAACACGCTCTGATGATATTTTCGTTGGTTTGGAGTACTACTGACCATCCTGCGACGACGAAAATAACCTCGTTTTGCTTGTAGACCCACCCAATGTAGTCCGGCTTAAATGGTGACCCATAAGAAGAACGTGTCAATCTACATATCTTACCCAAAATATCCCAATTTTGAAGTTTCTTAGGAAAATGACTCCAACAGCTATCAACAACGAATTTTTGCTATTAAATACGTATTTATTTATTTCTTTAACCAGGTAAACTTGCAGCAGAGACATGCATGTGCCTAAAAATATCTGAATTTTCTAATGTAAAATGTCATTGGAAAAACTCTTCTGTTCCTAATGGAAGATCCTGAATTTTCCACTTCTTACCAGTCTCTAAGAAATTTTTCAGGGACTTAATTTTATTTTCTAATTATGAGGAGTTTCTTGCCTTATTTTTTGTGTTCCCTTTAAGAGTGATTTTTTTCAAACAAAACTTTATTCATTAACAACTTCTGTTGAAAAACAAGTGGAAAATCTATCAACACGGAAAAAATGAAATTTCATTTCCGACCCCATAACTATGCTCAACTGGCCGCTTACCTCGCAACGGAACAATTTTGTGCCATTACTAATGGATGTATTCTTGGTATGGCAGATAGCACACACATAATTGACATTTTAGCAAATTTATAACGCAATTTAAAGTTTAGGCTTCAGAATTTCACATCGAAACCAACGTTACTTTAAACCAAACGTTTCCTCTCCGGTTAAATATGAAACTTGAATTTTCGGGACACCCTGTATGCACTAAATCTAGTTTCGGCGAAATCCTGTAACTTTTAAATTCGGAATTATTCGCCCTCTGTTGTTTTGCTATTACTAATGGTTCAGATAAAGTTATTACGTATTTTTCCACTGAACGAGTTTAACTGTGGAGTCAGAAAGGCCAAGTGAACTTCATGAACGCAAAATAAAGGCTTTGACAGAATTGAATCGTCGATTAACCACACGGAAAATTACTAGCAGTTTAAACGTATCAAAATCAAGCGTTGGAAACCACTTCAAACAAATTGGGTACGTTAACAAACCCAATGTGTGGCTACCACATGGACGCAAGGCACTCTCCAAACGAGGAGAAACTGATTTTGTTTTAAAAGGTATGACGACAAACGAGGAGAAATGGGTAGTCTGTGACAATGTCATACGTGAAAGGTCTTGGATCACGCGCAATGAGCCGACATAAAACGCTTCAACAGCGGATGTTCACCGAAGGAAAGTTGTATTGTCCGCCCGGTGAGGTTGCGAAGACGTTGTCAATCGGACAGATCGAGCAAAAAAATCAAGCAAATTGGCAACTCGTACTCGCACAAAAACCGGCGCAACTTGGACGTGACATTTTGCCACGTCGCTCCTGCTCCCCAGATTTGACACCATCGGATTGTCGTCTGGCGCGATAGCTGCAAAACGCGCTTAATGCAAACACCTGAGGCGACTCGTGAGGGTCTAAAAAAAAGTACTTGGATCGTTTTTTTGCTAAGAAATGACCGAATTTTCACGGGCGCGGTATACTGAAGTCGTCCGAAAGCTCGAGTAGATGTTATTGGACGAAACGGGCAATACGCAGTTGTAATTTTCGGTGGACGAAACACCTTCTGAACTCGTTACGAAAACACGCACCGAGTTTGCGGACAGTCCAATAAATTGTAAACCGATTAGCACTTTTTCGGGCGTTCCTCGGCCCCGATTTTTAGCTCAGCAGGTGCATATCTCTGAATCCTTGTTATCGGCGACATAAAAAGCTTGTCAAACAAACTTTTGCCCATTTGAAACTCATCGAAATTAACCGGATAAACCTTTTTCCAGTTCTCGTTGCCTGGGTACCAGTTCGTTTGGCTTTGCAGACAAGTATTATAGTGCTGACATTTCATTGTGGCTCCTTTGAAACGTCCTCCCCTTCGACAATAGGAATAGAGCCTGCATGGCGGGATACGACGGTCCTTGTTCAGCAATTTTCAACTAGCCACATATCGTTATCTCGCAGCTTGCAACCTTTAAATTTCACTTTACCGTAATTAATTTAGCAGAGAGGTGGCTCCATTTTCGGTCGAGTCGATATAATTAATCTTGAAACATTCATTAAAAAGCGATCCGCGAAATTATTTTTCATTTTATTGGTCTGACAGCTTTCGACCGTACTATAATATATCGCAAATCATAATATTGCCATAAATCATCCATTGGAATTACCCTTCGAAATTGATTTTTAAAAACCTTTCCGCATGCAAAACGGTCGTGAGGTATTTAGCTTTTGGATGTGTGTGTATATTCAAGGAGGGCTGCCTTCAAGATATACTGAAATATTGCTTCGCGGATAACATGTTTGTTTGCCCCCCCCTCCCCCCCCCCCTCCCCCTCCCCCTCCCCCCCTCCCCATCCCCCTCCCACTCCCCATCCCCATCCTCGCCCCCCTCCCCCCGAGGCAAAGAATACATTTCGTTCGTCTCGCGCGAGGAGAAATGATAACATTCACGAAAATTCTCTCTATGCCTCATTAAGCCCCCGGAAGCATCGAAATGACCATGCCGGAAAAATTGAATTTTTGCAGTGAAACCACGAGGACCAATTTGCGCGTAATAATCGAACCCTCTCACATGCCCTTGGAGCGTAATCGAGTCTTCGTTACGGGAGCCATAATAGAGACAAGCCAAGAGTCTATTACGTCGCTGTGAAGACACATTGAATAGGGATAAATCTGCGAAACTTGGGTGTTACCATAACGGCCGCTTCAGAAAACTGTTTGATCAAACTTTGCGGTTTACACGTTCGTACCGAATGGTTTACGGGTTGTTGGTTTAGGGCGTTTAGGGAAAATTAACATGGGAGAATGTGCGATCACTTGTAACTGCAAAACTTGTACTTTCCGAATTGCCCCGACGTGTAATTCGGGAGGATTCCAGGGGATTTCTCACGTAAATTCAATGAATACTTCCGAGCGAGACGGTCCCGGGAGCGAAGGTAGGCAACCAGTTAAATGCGGATAAGAGAGGCCGGGACCTCGAACCTGTAATAATTGTCCGCGGAAATATTTGCCTCGACAAATTCGCCATTTTTCCCGCCGGCGCTTGTAGCTCGCAACCGCCCCGTGGACCCCCAAAAATATCGAAGCTAAGAATGGCGAAATTGGTTTAAATTACTCCTCGCCACTCGGGAGAATTCGAAAGGTTCGAGGTGGTAGTTATCGCTCCAACGGGCAGGTCCGGACTGTGCGTGTATCGACGCTGGACGCGTCCGTCGAGGCTCTGGACACTTAAGAGTGCAGCCCGATTTCGAGAAGATCGCGAAACCTCTACGAATATCAGTCCGCATCTTGGGAACTGAGAGGCGCTAGGCCTAGGACCGTGTGGTAATAGGCGATCGAGCCCGTTAGGCGCCGTTAATTTCTCCAAAAGATCGGCGATTAAATTCAAGGAGGCGGCTGCAAACCGGGGAGGTTCCGCCACTGTTGCGTATGCCAGTTGATCGCGGACGTGTCCGTTGCGGCTTTGAAATCTAAAAAATGTAATATGAAGGACCTTTCTTTGGAAGGATTTTCAATGTCCAGATAATCCGTATTAATGGTAGTCCATATCTCGAGAACTAATAGACGGAGAGCAAACAGCTCACTCCAGGATCCACGTCTCTCGACCGGAGAAATAAATTACACGGTTGCGAGTATTCGTTTGTTTGTGAAAAATAAATTCTTAAATAATTAAATAAACTTCCGTCCGATATGAAATATGTTCCTCGGGGAACATACTAAATGGAGATAAATTCGCGATAACTGAACGTTCCTTCAGAAAGCCGTTCTATCTGGCCCGGTGGCTCACATTGATCATTATTTACATATGCAGGCAAGGGTTTAATTATCTGGATTGTATTAACTAGCATCGCAAATGCGGTTGTTGACCACTCTTTGCCGGTCTCCATTACGGAAACTATTCTGTCTATGTAAATTGCGTTTCTGTTAGTGCTGGCTTGTTCGTTAATTACTGTGGACAGTACAACTTGAGCCTCGTATTGTTCGCGCTATTAATTTGTACGTTAACGGCATCGATTTACTACGATTTGGAGATGGGCTAAATGATGGGCGTGGCCGGTACTTATTAGTGTAATTATGATGTCAGGAGTGGCGTGCGAGAAACGTGAATTTCGGACGTGTATCGCAAACGAGGAACGCGAAAAATCGTTCGAACAAACTTCCAGAGGGGAATCTGTCTCTCTGCCGTGGAAATTTGATGGACCGGCAACAGTAATGATTTCGAACGTGTTTGGCAAGGGAGCTACGTGAAAAATCATCGAAACTACCTCCTGAGGGGGGGGGGGGGGGGGGCACCACCGCGGAAAACTGAAAACTCCGCAAAAGTATTTCGTCGGGCCTCCTCCATTTCCATGCGAAACACTTAAATGAGAATAGATCACTCGACCTATTCGCCGCGTTGCCGGACCGAAGCAAAAACTCCGAACTCGGGGGAAAATTTTGTCGAGGGAACGGTCGTTCGGTTCGTCACATTGAGGTGAAGCTCGCATCGTCTTAGACGTGGCTTCTTCGCGCCTACGCTATACACAAATACCCCAACCATCGTCAATTATAATCTTCGACCAAACTTTTTAGCAACTTAATCGAAAAACTTCTCAGCTGCCTTCATTGTTGCCAATATCTTATTAAACGATCAACGATCGAGTGGCAATCCAGTAGAGTCTGGATAATTGAGAAATTTTAGAGCAAAACCGAATTGCAAACCTTCCCATTTAGCGACTCAATTCATTTTAGGCGATAACTAAGCAACAGCAAGGCTGCTGCTGTTGGTTTAATTTCCGTGATGTAGGTCAGCAACCGGATGAGGGAATCGCAGAACAAAGTAATTGGCAACAATGGAGATTTATAACCGTATTTCATGAAGGATTAATTTGATACATGCCCGGGTCAAAGGGCGTTTTATGGATAATTGGGTCACGTTTCGGCCATTTGAAAGTGCCTAAATTGATATTCAAATCTCATTTTTCAGGTTCCAGAAAGGGACCGTTTCGGAGAAGGGAAACGTTCGATCTGGGATTAGGTTGCGACTCGCGTGTTGCCAAATATTTATGCTTAGAATAATGACTGAATTATTTCCGTTTGTTTTCGTTATTTCTTTGACTCATCCGAAGCTCTAAAGCCGCGATCCAACGCTCCAGAACACATTTAGAGTGCAAAATTGGCACTGCTACGTCTTCGCCGTGGCGTGTCCTACATATAAATGCACAAAACTTAATAACCCTGCAAGGCTCGTCATTGTAGTTTCATCCATTCGGTTGTCTCCTCATAAAGGCGTTGTCCAATTAAAGCGGACAACGTAATCCAACCTTAATAACGATATTATTTGGGCAAAATATGGTATGTTTCGACCTCATAAACATCCTGTACGTGTGTCGTCTTCACGTACCTTGAAACCTCGTCAAATTGCTACATACAGAATTTGTACGTGCACGAAGCCGCTGGAATCCAGTGTAAACATTTTCTACAAAAATTGTTTAATTCATATCGAATAAGCCCCGAACGAAATAATCTGGTGCTCCAACCAAGTGGGGCAAAAACGCACGACACAGCGCCTCACAAAGGCCCTTCGGGATCTCACTAGTGTCAAATTTGGGGTTGATGAACGATCTCTAATGTCAAAAAATGATATAGCATCGGATATTGATTCAACGGTAACTGGCTCGTTTGTTTTTTCGGTCCCCTCTCGTCGATGTTTATATTGTATAATATAGGGGGGAACGATATCCTGTCTTGTCGAAATATATAATAAATTCCGAGACCGGTCCTGAAAACTGGGTTAAGGATATATTCATACGAAATTTTTGTTCTCCTGTACAAAAATGTACATAATGAGTAACAAGGCTCGTTAGAAGCTAAGTATAAACTCTAAAAACAGCCCTTATAGTTCTGTAGTAGCGACCCCATTACGACATATATACTTTTATTACTAAACCGATTTCGCCCACAATCACCGCTAATTGACCACTTCGCCATTGATTTCGACTATTAATTGATTCGATATTTGCAATTGACGTAGTTATGGTCATGCAGTTGTTATGGATGAAACAAAAGTTGTGATTTGAGCCTGAGTAATGTGCAGCAGCTCTGGTCAATTCAATAAACATTCGAAACGGGCGGCTAGTGCAGGAAAAGAGCCGAGCGGGTGGCGCGTCCCGAAAACCCGTGGGGGCACAACGGGGGTTAGTTCAGGTTAGCTAAGATCAGATTTTGCAATTAAAGAGGGGCCCCTCCCTACATGGAGACGTTTCGGCTCGTATCAGACGTCAAGGGGGAGAAATCGTCACGAAGGAAACGCTAAAAAATCGAGTTTCACCGTGCAGTTGGGAGTTCCCGTTGACATTTCTCGGCCTCCATCGCTTCAATATCTCTTTTAATATATTGAGACGCCTACGCGCCCCTGCGAGGGCTAAGACTGAAGCCCCAGTTCTAGCCTCCTAATGTTGATTAAAACTGTGAAAGGTACCTCATCTGCAACATTCGTCCTCTTTATATAAATTTTTGAGCGAAATTATATCAAAGTGGAGCTCATCATCTTCAAGACGTAATGGAACAGAAATTCGCTGATAAGGACTGTTTTCAAGGCAGAGTAATAATAAAGATAAAAAGCGCACCAGTCTAAGTGAATTAATAAGGCGTTTTGAATTTTTAAAACCCTTAACTCGTACCCCGAAGTTTCCTAATAGAAGCGAACGTGGACATTACGTCCCTAAGTGAAGAATGAACTTGAGACGGGAGAAATTCCTAATACATGCGCTGATAATCTAAACTTTTGGCTAATTAGTCGCGCTTAATCAGACCCTTAATACCCGCCGACATCTGGAAAGGCCGTAATGAAAAGCGGTATTGTTGTCCACCCAAATCCTTTAGGGCCGGATGTTCGAGGCGTTGGGAATCTTCCTTTATCCTTAAGGAAATCCCGGGTCCTTGAAAGGAAACTATGGCTAATTAATTATTGCCTTTGAGGCAGCTAAAGCGCCGGGAAACAGATGGAAACTTCGATTCCGGCCGCAGGAGCAAAACAACGAAGCTCACTTAGTTCCTCGTATATTAAATCCCAGGCAGCGAAACTGATATAGTGTAAAAGAAAAAAGGCAACACCGCAACAGTTACTTGGGACTTCTTGGTTTTATGAGGGAAACGTGAATCAGAAAACGCCACTGAGGTCAATCGGACCGCATTGCCAAGCCGGGATGAAATTCCGGGAGCCTTGATCTTTATAACGAATCAGAAATATGAATTTCAAAAACAACTTCTGGCGAAAAAGTGAAAAATAAACTTATAAAGAAAATAATTCAGAATAATGCAAACAGAAATATGGAAACGGGTGTCAGAGTCGGAAAGGGACTGAAAACAGTCGTTATCAATTTTTCTTCTGCTCCGCCGTGGGCCATATAGCCGTTTTTGTGCTTCCATGAACACAAATATAAATAAATGGATAAGCTAATAAAACCCTTCCCAGAGAGAAAGAAGGAATATCGAGATTATTTTTTATTTTGCCAAATTTCTGTTTTGAAGACGTGGTTTCCATTAAAAACTAGTAATACGTTTTGCTTGAAAAATTTAACGAACCGGAAAGTCATCAGCGGTAAGCACTCTGTTTCCTTTCCGACCGTAAATTAGTTTGTAACGTCGTTAACTGCAAAGATAAATTATTTTTAAATGAGGAAATTACTGTCCAATTGAAGTCTGAATTGGATTATAGACCGATGAAACGTTTCCAGTAAAAAAGGCAGCGAATAAAGTAAATGCGAGGCAATTATTGTTCACTAACGAATCGAAATTCTTAATTAAAAGCTCAAATTAAAAAGACCAACGGAGAAGAGAATGTAATTACAACTTGAAGTATAACTTAAAAAAAAAACAGATAAAATTAAATTATGTTGATAATTCTTCAGAAAACGCAGTACGTTGTTACAGAGTGATGTATATTTGTGAGGAGAGTGAAATAAAAATTAAAAAAAAAAAAAAAAAAAAGTTCCGACGAGTGGGATTCGAACCCGGATCCTTGGGACGACGCGTCGACAATTAAGCCATTGAGCTACGCTGGATTTTTGCCGTGCGGCTTAACACACGATTACTTTCATAATGACAATGATTTCAGTAAATCAATAAAACTAATCCGCCTTCCGTAGGCACAAGACCGAAGATTTAGCTAGATATTAAATAAAGACATTGAAAATACCAATGTAATCTTAAACTGATTAAAAAATGAAGAAAGATTTAGTAGATCGTAGAGCGACCTACGTGACGTCATCCGCATCTGAAAAAGGGCTAATAATTGGATTTGGGCTTTCGAAATCTGCGGTTTTTTTATAAACTGCGCAGTCGCTGTTGTGATCTTTTCTTTCGCAAACTTTCGCGACTAAAGCCGTCAAGAAACCCGCCAGCGTCTACTCGAAGATCCATCGGAAGCGGTTAGCTGATGAAAATAAATTGAATCGCCGAAGATGTGGTTTGACATTTTCAGTTGCGTGTTTTAAAAAAACGGATTATAGATATTTTATTTACCGCATTTGATCGGACCGCGAATGAATAAATGATAAATGGCCATAGGACGGGACTTAACTCGGCCCTAAAGCTCGTAGTTGTCCAGGTCAGTTCGGAGAACGTTCTCAAACTTACCTCGTAAAGTAACAAGAGGATGCTTTTTTATTAAGAGGTACAGATGTGAGTACCCGTTGCCAGTGCGTTCCGAATCATCAATCTCGTGACGCCAAACTAACGACACGAAGCCCGAGGAGTCGAAATTAATTAAGACATCAATACCGAAGAGCCCCCATTTCGTTTCGATTCCTTCTTTTAATATTAAATTCTGTCGCCGGCCCTCTGATAGATCGCATTTTTCGTCAAATAGAAGAGGATCAAAAGCAGCAGTCCCAACCCTATTTACAGGCCCGGAAAGTCGAATGGCTTAAGACGATTCAATTTTTTTTTGTCGAGGTGACTTCCATGAGCTTCCATTGAAGATTTATACGTGAATTTTCGATTTAGTTTCATAGCGGCTCCCTTTTAAGCTTTGAACGTAATATAAAATAGAGCGTAGATTTACATAATACCTGAGTGTTCAAGGAATGTTGTAATGACAAACAAATTTTAGAGTTATTGTACGTTGAACCACGTCCGATGGAGCCCAACTTTACGCCCCATTTCCTTCGTTGTAATAAGTTATCTTGTCTAAGGAGAGTTGATGTAAAAAGACAAAAAAATTCCCTCCTCGAACTTTGACAATTAGGAGCTAATTGAATTCCGAGCAGGCAGCACCGATTTTATCGACATGGAGGCACTCCTCTCAATTCAAAGCCCTGATCCATTGCAGAGTGGGGCTGAACGGGGAGCCCCGGCGATTATTAAGCCCCATAAAATTTTGATGGGGCTTTTGCTAGTCTCGAAGAGCGCAAATTTCTTATTTCGTTTGTCAAAAATCAGCACTAGATAATTAAATTCGAAGCAGCGCTTTTGTGAAATGCCCCGAGTCGAAGAGCCACTTGGAACAAGCAATTACGGCTCTATTAAATATTCCATGTTGGTGGCACATTTTGAGGCAATGCAGGCCTAAAAATTAACGCGCCTGCAATAATTGTAGGTATTCTTTTCTTGTGGCGTAACGAGATGGTAATTAAACTTCGCTTAGATGAAGTTCGTTTACTTCACGGAGCGAGCAATCACAAAAAAAAAAACAATAAAAATTTATTTTTTAGTAATAATTAATGAACGTCAGCTTGGCAACGTGGCCCGTAGGCCGTCGGTCATCCAAGTGCCGTAATGTCCGTTTAGTCGCTTCGCACGAAAACGGGTGGGACCTGACGAAAGAGTGTCGCGACGCTGCCACATCCGCCGATTATCGAGAGATCCCTTCCTGGAGGTACGAAACGTAAATGATAAAAAGGAAATATTTTCACAGTTTTATTAATCGTTCAGAAATTTAACGGAGCAATTTCCCGCCATCGAACTCACTCTCACGGCTGGTTTATTTTCCCGCACACCTAAAATATGCCTCGTAAAATTCCAAAAACGAACGAATCTAAATAAATTGCAGTATTACTAATGTCCCCTTATTGGCCCCACCAAATACGTTTCGGCAATATCTTACTGAGGCAATAAAGCTGAGTAGCTTTTAAACGAACCAACCCGAAAGAGAATTCCAATTTATTTTCAATTTGTTAACCATCTGGGGTTTAGCCATTCAGCTAACGTATCATCTATAATCTCGTAGAGTGCAGATTCAATTTTAACTGATCGATATGCGCACCGGTATGTCGCGAAATTACCTCATTAGCTTACGATCTGCCGCAGTATTTCGTTTATTAAGTTCCCCCTAATTACTGCAACCAATAAATTCTCCGAAGTCGGTGCTCAAAGTAGAACTCGGACGAATCATGCTCGGCCAAAGAAGGAATTAAAACTGACCGTTTAATTTCCATCCCGAGGCACCTTGGATATCCGGCGAGTGAGGTTCGTTATGATGTTGTGATTCGTTACGATTATGTTGTGATACGTTATGACGGACAGCACCGCGGTTTAGACGGGAAAGCTGTTAAACGAGTTTCAAAAATTCTACTTGAGATTTTCAAATCAAAATTCAATCGATCCATTGGATGTTTCGTCCACATCCATATATTTCAAGTAGGAGAGTAATTACAATGTCCGGTTTTCCTGTTAAAATGGTGAATGAATTTTAAACATACGCACTGTTCCATACACGGAATTTGACATTTCACCTCATTATATGACGACGTGCCGCAGCAGTGTTTCGCTTAATATGTCGCCCCTATAATTACTGTAAATATTAAACCCTGATGAAGTTTGTGCCAAAATGTAATCCAGGGGCAAATAATCGGATGAGAACTCCAATTTCTTCCAAATCCCGTAGGCATCCGGAGGCTTTGTCCATTGTGGTGGTAATGTATTGGTTTGTTTGGAAAGGATGAGAGAAAACCTTGTTTCAAATTGATTCGCGTACAGCTAATAATCAATCACCTTGTTTACTCTCCGAAATAGGTTTCAACCCCCTAAACGGTGAGATATTGTTTACTATCGGCCTTGAATTCCAGGGAAATGTGACAAATTAATATCGATGCGAACGCGTGAGTTTCCATCCAGAAATCGAGTCCCGAGAGGGAAATGAAATCATCACGGAAAACAGAAAACAAATTGTCTTAATTCCGGAAAGAAGGTTAATAAAAACAGGTGGAGCAGGATATTGAGGGTTAACTTTATACAAACGGGATCTTATCAGATCGTCATGGATAAAACTGGCTAGATGGTTCGGATTTGGGGACGGGCAGATTTAGCCGGGCCAGTCACATATTTAGCCCTTTTAGAGGTTTAAGATCGGGAACGAACACTGACGAAGCAACGGCTAAGCCGAAGCTTATTTTTCGAAATCTCGGAATCAATCAATTAATAGGAGTTTCTAGCTGCTATCGAAACGATCATGCTTCCGAGAGCGTAAGAACCCTTCAGTATCTAAAACGTGTCCGGTCCGAGGATCGTTCTATTTTTTAATGATGAAATCGTACCCGGACTTCGGTGATGTAGTTCAACGAAATGAACATTGGAATCTCCATTTTTAGAACTTTTTGCATGTTTTGAATGACAAACATGTAATTCTTGACGCTCTCCGTGTCCCACTCGAACCAGTCGAAGGCCTGAACGGTCGCCTCGTACAGTTCTTCGAACTATCGAGAATTATCAACTGATTAACGTGCACATTTTCGACTAATAATTGTTTCCATTACCATATTTTCGAAGTTTTGCCCGAAATAAGTGAGGCAGTGCACGTATGCTAGTTGAAACAACAGCACCGAGCCAAATAAAACACGCATTTCCGGCTGGAAAAAATGGAAAATTTATGCAATAAGCAGCGTTTAATTACTCATAAACTCACTATAAATATGGCTCTCAAGCTTGTGCAGATCACGAAAAAGCCTCCAAACGTGATTTGGGTCAGCAAAACGGTTTTTCCTATTTCCATTACGACTAGGCTCCATCTGAAAATTTCGAAACGAGTCAAGTCTCTGACTCGCGAATAATCCCGAATTGAGTTATTTTGGCAAAGTGCGAAACAAGCGCGAGTTACCATTAAAATTTACGAAGAAAATTCCTCTAATAATAAATGTCACAGCTGTTGGATAAGGAAGGAAGCAAAAGCCCTTTTTAGCAGGTTTTATACGAAAATAAATGACCATCTGTGCTTAATTATAAGACAGTTATTAACTGAAGTAAAATGTTAACCGAGTTATGATAATTTCATAAAATCTAGGTGAGTCGGGGGGTGGAAAAAGTCGTCGGTTGCGAATTTTTCGTCCCTCCATTACGGCCTTCACTTCATATGTACCAACACACCACCGCTGCCCGTTTTAGCATTTAAACCGGACCCGCGGGCCATAATAATGCAATACACAACCTTGATTTATAATGTCCTTGCATCCTCCCCGCATGCATGCAGCAAAGCGGCTTTACCGGATGCGTGCGTGGGCTGAAAGCAGGGTTTTACCCCACGTGTGTAGTAAACTGCGTCCCGCACGCGCGGGCGTAAAGGCGAGAAACACATTGCGCAACACTTAACTCTTTGAGGACCTGATGCCGTCTCCACACCATCGCTACGACCTCCTTTTGCTCGTCACTGCCGCTCTTCCTCGCGGCTCTTCTCACGTACTCCCTGAGGAGCAGGAACTGGTACCGCAAATGCACCACGTGATAAAAATAACGAAAGACAGTGAAGATGCCCACAGTGTCGGTTAGCGTCAAGCCGAACATCAACAAGTAGGAGAGTTTCGTGTGGGAAAATGATTCGGGCATCGCTCTTTGGATCAGAAATTCGCGTTGCATGATGTCGGAATAGAAAATGCCTGCCATTATGTTTAGGGCCAATCCCAGCAGGCAAAACAAAGCAAAAAGTGCAATCTTGCCTGCGGCGTCGCATTTAATTTTCTGGTGAATTTTCCTTCCCATTGAGTATGAATCCCAGCTATGCGTTTCTTTGAAGTACGCCAACGTCTCGGCAATGTCGTGTCTGCACGAGAAAAGGGCCATGTAAGAGATTCCCTACCAAAAAAAAAAGACGAAAAATGTTTCAGTAATTTTATGAATAAATGCGGATATAATACAAACCGTCATGTTTAGAGCGAATTCCCAGGCGTGGCGAATGAAGAAACTAAAAGTGAAGTTTTCAATTATAAGGAAAACTTGGATTAGGGCGACAAGGAAATTCAACCGCAGCACAGTTGGGAGAACTGGTATTCGAATTATGAGCCCTGTGAGCGTCTCTATGGATTCGATTGCGGGTCTCCAAAAGTCGTCTAAAAAATTAAAAAAAAAAATTAATTCGAGATGGGGAAAGACGCGTGTGGAACCGTTACCTGCCATGGCTCGGCCGTAATGCAGTGACAGAAGCGTTTCATTACGTCGTAAAAAAATGCTATTAGGGGTAATGAGAGATATAGAGTAGGTAAATAAAGGAGCATTTCACCGGTTCGTTAGCACGGTAATGCTACACCTGTATGAAAAAAATTTCAATTCACAAGGAAACGGGCCATCGACCGTTTGGTCTTTTTGCCCTTGCGGCGAGGACGCTCGCGTCTACGCATAAACAATCGCCGCTGACGTGCAAACAAAAGGTACGAGGAAGAAATGCATCGGGAAACGATCCGCCAAGGCGGCCGGAGGGAGGAGGAGGCGCGACCCTCCGATCGGCATCCTAAGACGGAGAAGATCCGGCGATTTGGCGTTCGCCATTTTGTCCAGAAAATCGGACTTGTAAGACGACGCGGACACAACTTGATCTTGCTCGGCTCGCAAACGCCAAACCCCCGCACGGGCACGTGATATCGGTGCATATATATATGTATATATATATATATATATATATATATTTTTTTTTTTTTGTGCAAAAGCTTTGCAAATCGAGTCGTTCTGTAGACGCGTATGTTTCGAGAGACAATTTTTCCAAGAAGAATAAAGCCTGTGGAAAAAGTGTCACCGAGACGGCGATAAATTTAACTCACAAGGGAAACACTTTCATCGTCCGGGTCCATACGTTTGCTTTAGCTGCGTAAGTGCAAAATCCCCGAGGATGTATTCCTTTTTAGCGTACAAGGCGGAAATAAGACTGGGGCGTTAGAGGCATTATGTTTTAGTTGAGCCGGGGGTTGAAATCTGTCGCGTCACTCGGCGAACTATTTCCCCGGCACACACACGTAAGACACCCCGACAAATCCGGGCTTATAAATTCATTACTACGTCTGCCGGGCATCGGATTCCGTTGCCCTTTTTTTCCCCCCATCCGACTTACGGCGTTCAATTATTTAGTAACTAACAGGGCTTATTAAATGAACCGCTACGGCAGCCTTCGCATTTTATTAATGTACCCTCCACAGATAGATTGAGCAAACCGCTGCTGAACATTCATGGAAATTAAATATCCAAAAGATAAATTACGTGGGCCTTTAGCCTCGCAGAATTATTAATGATGCACTGCGAAATGATTCTGCGGAGGACCAGATAAATGAGTCCACTAAAAGTTTTATTTTGTTTTGATAAGGCCTCGCCGATGCTTTTCGTAAATTAATCTAGCTATAGCGAGATAGATCTAATAGAAGTCTTTGTAAATTCCATAAAGCTTCCGTCGGGATTCAGCGTTTTCGCCGGAGTTGATGGATTATGTAGCAGCACGGTATTGCTGTAGCTGGATATGCATCGTTTTCGAAACGACATGAATTAAAAATAACATGCAGATCGCAAAAAATGCAAATCTTATTCGGTGACATCTGCAGAAGCATGGAAATTACCGAATCGTTCGCAACCCTCGCCGCGGCATATGGCCGCGTTTACAACGTTTCAAACTGCGGAACTAGGACCGAATTTTCCACTCTTGTCAGTGGAAAACGTCCCTCGGCGGCGTCTCGCATTCGCAGGTACACACATATATTTCCCGGACTTATTTGCCGGAAATGAGACCCGGACCATTCTTAAAAATGAAGTGTTCCCCCTCCTTGCTCCGCGTCATACATCCCATACCTTGAGCCTCGGCTCAATCACAATACCTTCTAATACAAATAACTTCTATTTCGACTTGTCGGAAGCGTCCCTGTTCGCTGTGACAAAACACAGTTTGTCTGTCTTGTTTATTGGTGATTCGACAAGATTTAAACTTCAACACTTATTGCTTTGGCGAATATTTATGGTCTCCCCGATAAAACCTCCTGCACACGAATCGTCTATTATTCCGTTCATGCATTTTCATCGTATCGAACGAGTGTTGAAATTTATTCGGCGATTGGTCAGTAAAACGTCCTCTCGAATAGACACCAAATAACGAAAGTGCTTATTCCGTTAGGTCCAGAATCGGGGGGAAAACAACGGCGTGAAATGGCCGTTTATACCGGGCGTTCCAGTTTTAATCCGCGCGTCCTCGCAGAGCGCCGAGGAACGCGCGTTAGCTCGAGACACGAGGTTCCTCGCGTCTCGTTTATTGCTGCGAACGTGGGAGGGGGCGGAAAGTAACGTCGTCTCTGCGCATGCCGATGTTTGCTCACCGTCTATCTGGAAGTCAAGCGGATGGAACGAATTAATCTTTAATCGAAACGTGTTATTCTGCACCTCGGCTATGCAAACCTGCACTGCGCCACCGTACTCGCCCGGTATTGCACCATCGGATTTCCATTTATTCCGATCGCCGCAACACTCCCTAATGTCCTCTTTGGACGTTTCGCTTAAAAACGATTGATTCGTATCGATTAAAGTTGAAAATTTGCTCACCGGACGGCGAGAGGGCGTCGATAACGAACGCGATTCTTATCGCTAATTCGAAATGAATTTTTTTTTCTTTCTATTAATCGTTCGTTTGGATCTGAAGTTAGGGAAAAGGACGGTACTTTCCGGCCTTCCTTCCCCTCGCCGCTGACACGGCGGCACTCGCCTGTGAGTGAAGGGCGCTCGGCCGGTCTCAGAGCGAGGGACGGGGCCCGTTGGGACCATCGTCGATTTACTATTAGCGGGTCGACCGAACGATTCGTCGGGCTAGGAGCGTCCACGTGATTGAAGAGGCGCTCCTAGGAGATCGAAAAGAATCGAAAGTCGCGGTGGTATTTGCCTCGATCGGCCCGTCCCTGACGGGCACCGTCTCGAAATCGCCCGGAAAGTAACGAGGCCGGAGACCAAAATCGGCATCGCCGCGTTCGCCGGCCTGCTGCAAGGGTGCGGTAACAGGGAGGCGGCCCACTGCGCACCCTCACGCGTTGGTTTACGCATTGCTGCCGCTCTTCCCGGAGCAAATTTCCTGATTGTCGGCAACGGCAATTCCCGTCTTAATTCGAAACCCTCTATCGAGATGCACACGGTATTTTTACAAAGATTCGATTTTAGGGCGTTTGGCAGACAAAAAGGGCTCTCCGAGGATAAGTTCTAATAACTTTAAAATTGTTTGTTTGGTTGTTTGTTTTTTTTTGCCTTTCTGAAAGCACGATTGTTACCCTGCGCAAACAAAATTACGTGTTCGTAATGAAGAAGTTGGATACTTCCGAATAAAAGTTAAAGAAACAAAGACTGTTCTGAGAACCTTCTTTCGTCATTTTTCAGGATTTACTTGAATTGTAGTTTCAGTGAGTTATGTCTCTTCGGGAATAGGTTTAATCGCTGCCTTCGAATCCGCTTTTTCTTCGGTGCGATCGCCCTCGCGGCGTCCATTAGGTAAAATACCGAATGAGATTTTCCCCGTGGTCCGGATGTTTTAAACCGTATTGAGGAGCATTAATAAACTCCGCGGCAAGAACATATTATCGTCTTTCACAAAACAATTTATCTGCCTTATCAATTAATCTACGACTAAGTTTTCCATACATCCTGCTTTGCTCAAGGCGTCTTTAAGATTAATGCTTCCGTTTAGTGACATCTCTCTAAAATTTTGGCGTTTGGATTAATGGAATATTTTAAATGAATTTCACACCCCTCCCTCCGTCTTGTTGTACGGCTTACTACACAAGTTTGAGAAGAAAGATTGATTTTGCTCATCTAACTTGGCCTCTTCCCAAACGGAATACTAACAAGTCAATTCGAACTTCGTCGAATCAAATATTCGTCCATCTGGCTTTGAAATGGATTTATACGTTTTAAATTGAATACTTAACAGTACAGCCTTTTCGGGATTCAATGGTCGACTTTAGCGCGCTGGTGCGGGTCATAAATACTCGATTTGCTTGATGAAAGAAGTTGTTAAATTTTCGCCCTGGGAATACCGAAGGGATTGCTTATTAATGGGCAAAGCAACTGTTGCGGTCAAGCTTGAACCGAGTTCTCTTTCGAACTGCAGCAAATGTTCACTATCGATTTTAACTGGTCGTGCACGTGTCACCGATACGGCAGTCACAAAGTGTGCATCATACCTCAGCAAGGCGTCGAGAGTGTTATTCATTTATACAGGGTGTGACAGAGCGTCGTCGGGACGTCACGCAGGGGGGGAGTGTACTCCGCGAAGTAATATACGCGACGTTTCTGAATACGTGGTCGTAGTATCGGGATATCAAATTCCAATACTAGAGTTGGTGCGTGACGGCGGTTGTACCTGCGAAAGGAATCACAGGTCGAGAAATCAAGGCTGGAACTGTGCGTTCATTAACCGAAATGGAGGAACGAAAGGAGGAAGAGCGGGCTGACCGGGGCCTGTCTCATCTCAGTTCATGGTTTTGGGGCTGGGTCGGCCTCTTCCTTTTACCAACTAACTTGACCACTACCCGGGTTTCTCACCTCCGCTTGGTCACGTCTGGGCGCCGGACGCCCAGAGGATCGCCACTCCAATTGTATCATGTCGTCGTTGAGGATGCGGCATCGTGAAGTGGAAAGAACCGAGGCATAAACTTAAGAGGATGTCGATGGTCAACTGAATTACGGCCTGGTTTCGCGACCGTGCACGATAAAAAAATTAATGGGTGGATTGGGGGCCAAATTTAAGACGAAAATTTCATATAAATACTTGTCCAAAAATGCCTCGGCTTCGATCTACAGGGTGTTAGAAAACACCGTTTTTTCGTTTTTTTTTTTATTATTTTATTTATTTTTTTATTGAAACTTGCTGAAAATTTGTACACGTTGTGCGCTGAGCATTTCTTACAAACGTAAATTTTCAGACTTCGATTTCGAACACGGGGTGGTGCGAATTGGTGCGGTCGCGAGCTCTCACTTATCACATTTTTTTCGTTAAAATTTGAATCTCTTCGACGAATTTCCGAAATCCGCTTTGAGTTTTGTCACTTTTCAGCTTCTTGCCGAATTTCGCTTAAATCGACGGTTTGGGCAATGTTCGCGACGATAGTCGAGGTCGTTCGCATCAATCGATTTAAATAACGAAGCAACACTTAGTGGAGTCAACCATGATTTTTTGTTCCATTTGGTTGCTGTCGAGTTTGACGACTATTGACTGTTGGTTGCGCGAAACTGCCAAATAACCAAAAAACAATGGTTTTTTGGCAGTGTTTGTTAAAACGCAAAAGGGTTTTTTAACATCCCACAGATCGAAACCGAAGCATTTTTGGACAAGAATTTATATGAAATTTTCCTCTTAAATTCGTCTCACAACTCACCCGTTAATTTCTTCACCACGTTTTCAGACACACCCTGTACACATATATTATTATGTTATATATGTATGATTATATATGTATATAAATCACATTTATTTCTTAAAAAAAGGCTTCTTTTGGCCTTTCTGCCTTTGTTATAAACTCGTTTTATTTACTTAATGCTCTATATGATCTACGTTGTATATGTCGGTATAGAGGGGTAATTTCCTTTGGACGCCATGTTCAGGAATTCAAAAACACTCGATTAACGCTGTTTATTATATTAAAAGGGCAACGACGCTTTAAACACTAGTCGGTACAAAGTCACTAATCTAGAGTCCTAAAACTAGTCGCAAAGAGCTGCTGATCCGGGACCAGCTCACTGTATCACACTAACTGTCTCTTCCCCATTTTATCTGAGCATCTGTCCTTCCCACGCTACCGTTTCTTATCTCTCCCCCTGGCCCCGTTGCACCCGACCCATTCGTATTTCACACTGGGGGACTGTTCTTTATCCAAACCTAAACGAGGTACCCAAATCGGGCAGCCGCCCATAACTCATATTCAGCTAGTTCCTGAAAATTCATCACCGACCCTTAACAAATCAACAGGTCCCTTTATCTTGACTATTCATCATAAACACGTTAAGGCGCCGACATATATAATTATTAATAATAAATGCAAATGGACCCATGGCCACAAACTCGTCATCTTCCGTATATTGCAAAGTTTCACATTTTCCCTCGTATTTTCTGTTTTTCTCACGTGCGCACTGAGTGAAATTTTTCCAATTTCACGCGCCTATTAAAAAGTCAAAATCGTCGATAACCATATACACGGTGTTATGTTTTTTCGGGTCATGGCCTCTTCCATACTTCGTGTTCATTTTCGGGTCGTGTATTGTTTTATGCGTTGCATCTTTTTTTGGAACACACAAATTCGAATTGTTTCTCCGATTTTTCAGCTTTTTAGTCTTTTGCAACGCTTTCGTGTCTTTCACCGTTTCCGTCAAATTTGCAGTCGGTGCAAATTAAGAGCGTAGAGAAAATAAGAGAAAAATAATCGCGCAGGTCGGTTATCAAGTCCTTGAAGCAACGCGTAACATGCAAGGGAAAAATAAAAATACATCTAAACGAAAGAAAAAATAATAAAAAAAACTCTGGGAAACATCCTCTTCCTTCCAAGGTGCAGGACTCCACTTTTTTCCTCATAGATCAGCAGGTTCTTTTAAATATTTTAAATGCATTGCGGACGATGTTGTATCAGTCCACTATTCCAATGCCCCAATTCCCTTGCTGTTGCAATTGGGGTCGGATAGAGCAACGATTTCACGTGTCTCCAGGAGAAACTCCAGACTGTCCGGGCCGGGCGGTCTGAAAAGCCGCGCAGGTGACGCGGTGCGTTTCTGATCATGGGTCTGTTGGCATTTTTTCACAATTTCGCAGACTACTTTCACCCTCCGAAAAATATTCATAATGACCCGTTACACCCTGTGTGTATCGTATGAAAAAATGGTGTAAGAAACACTGGTAGAACATTAAACTTAAGCGAATTCAAATTTATACGGTCCTTGGTACGAGGAACGGATCGATCCTAAATCTCTGAACTTATCAATGTCCTAAAGGAAACGGGATATGTGGCCTTTCCTTTCCTTGCAAATGCATATTACGAGTTCCGGTATTCAGGCAGCACAAAAGGAAATATTGGAGTCACATACGGAATACCAGAGGGCTTGCATTTGTATAGTTAGGGACGTCTCAAGGCATCGCGGGTTTTGTTATTCCATCTAAGACAATGAATCGAAATCCAAAGGTACATTATTTATCTCTATTAACATTCTAGTGTCTTGCGATGCGATAAATTGATCTTGGAAAAGTCTCGGGCTTCTGTCCCATTTCTTTCAGGTTCGTGACGCGATCTGTTTTTAACATAACGGATCATTTGTTTCAGGTTTCCGTAAAGAAGCCCTTATTTCAATTGCGGAAGGTTTTTCATGAAAAGCTGTTTTTTACGTATAAACAAGATACATTGTTCTATGTTCGAAAGTCCCGGAAGCGGGATTGATCCGCTCTCTAGGGCCCCAGTGTACAGGAGGAATTAATAGTGACACTGAATTTTAAATGCGTGCGGCAAAATTGGCTTTTGGTTGTGATTTTGTTTCAACGCATTTGCTTTATAAAACGCACTAAATTGATTTTGGTAAAAAAAAATTCGGACACGTTGTTCGATGCCAGTTCACATAAAAAAAAATATATATATAAATATATACACAGGGTGTTCTAAACGAAGTGAGTTCCATGAGGATTATGGAAGCGGTAGGAGATACAAGGTGACTCGAATTAGAAAAAAGAAGCGCGTTTTTTACCAATTCAGAAAATGTTTTTAATTTTAAAATATGCACAGGAGTTGTCAAAATATGAGCAAAAAACTGAAAACTGCGATTTTCCAAAATCATAAATTATGAGTTCACTGTTTGAGAAAATTGTACCAAATTTGGCAGTTCTTTACTGTCGACAACTGCCAATTGAATGGCGTTTTCAGAATTTTCCCAGGCCTCCTAGATTTCGAGAAATTCGATTCAACTTTGTTATTTCCTATGGCCACCATATTGGATTTTGGTGCCATCGAATAGACAATAAAAAAAGTTTTTTAACCGTGTATCACAAACGTGCCCTCGGACCTGCCAAAGTAAGAACAATAAAAAAAAACACTTTTCACCTTAGTAGGCCTAGAAACAAGTGCTTTAGTGTTGCTATGGTTACTCTCGTTACATGCAACGAATGTCAACAAAAAGTCTAGTCTTGTTGTATTTGAGGTGAATTTTTATATTTTCTATTTCATTTTTATCAGTTTTACGCTTTCATTCGGCAGAAATTTTCAAATAATAAAATTATGGAACGGTTTTCGAATCAAGAAAAGCTGGAGATTAATGGCTGCCACATTTTAAGTGGAAGAAACGTAGGTAGAGCTCAAAGTGTGTATCTCCAGAGGTATCCAGAGAGGCGTCAACCTGGGCGCGCAATATTTAATAGGCTTAGAGTGAGTCTACATAAATATGGATAATTCGAAAAGGAAACCAGAACACGCAGGATTAACGAAGATGTTGCAAAATTATGTTGTTGGGAGTGTTGTTGAAAACCCTCGCATCTCACTGCGTCAAATAGAATACAATATTGGTATACCTAGAGCAACTGCTTATGGGGTCCTAAAGAGAAATAAATTTGAATAAAATTGACCTCAAATACAACAATAGTGAAGACTTTTTGTTGACATTCGTTGCATGTAACGAAAGTAACCATAGCAACACTAAAGCAACCATAGCAACACTAAAGCAACCATAGCAACACTAAAGCAACCATAACAACACTAAAGCACTTGTTTCTAAGCCTACTAAGGTGAAAAATGTTTTTATTTATTTTTCTTACTTTGGCAGGTCCAAGGGCACCTTTGTGATACACGGTTAAAAAACTTTTTTTATTGTCTGTTCGATGGCACCAAAATCCAATATGGCGGCCATAGGAAATAACAAAGTTGAATCGAATTTCTCGAAATCTAGGAGGCCTGGGAAAATTCTGAAAACGCCATTCAATTGGCAGTTGTCGACAGTAAAGAACTGCCAAATTTGGTACAATTTTCTCAAACAGTGAACTCATAATTTATGATTTTAGAAAATCGCAGTTTTCAGTTTTTTGCTCATATTTTGACAACTCCTGTGCATATTTTAAAATTTAAAACATTTTCTGATTGGGCACAAAAATACGCTCCTTTTTGCTAATTTGAGTCACCTTGTATCTCTTACCGCTTCCATGATCCCCATGGAACTCCCTTCATTTGGGACACCCTGTATATATACATGGAGAACAGTTCGCATGGTTTCGCCCTGATATGAAATCATGTCGAAGAAATCAGCGTTCTTCAAAGAATCTCGTTTATTATTTACCTGCGGTACATCCTGTGTGCTCAATTTTCAATACAAATAAACGGGGTCGCTGCTAAAAGCAATATACCATCTCTCACACATATATTTCTCAAACTTTCTTTGGCCTGGATATTGCATTAAAAATGCGGAAATTCCCGGCTTTGCCTCTCGAATAGAGCTGTCGAAGTACCACCCCCATTTTTAGAGCTGGAAGTGCGATTATGAGATACTCGGATAGCTTTATGCGTTATAACGAATCTCGAAAGAACAGCTCGCGAGGTAAAAATTATTTCGCTTTAAATAACGAATCGCAAATCAGGTTTACAACTGTGGAAAAACTCGATCGACAAAGTACGAGATCAGTACGATCATTCGGCAACGAGAAAGTTTGCGAGTCCCGTCAGGTTCCTAAGTACTAAAGCTGAGGGTTAAGACACATATGCGTCCTACCGCCGAGAGGCGCTCATCGGCCGGTTCATTATCGGCGTCTTTAACTCTCAGGTGAACAGCGAGAGAAGGTGGATCTGTCACTGGGGCGTCACGATTACGGGAGCACTTTCCCAACTTGAACTCCTTTGACTCGAAATATTCTCCAAAGTGAATGTTTGGAAGCGCAAAACTCAATTTTTACCATCTCGTTCGGTAATTTTATCTTCGCAAGTCGCATCGCTGTAGCTCGAACGCTCGTAGCACTCGGAGTGAGGTTCATCGGGCCGCCGAGTCTGGCTCGAACTTGTCGGGGAAATGCCCATTGCAATTCGGGAATTTACCGGTTTGCAATGACAAGTGAAGGCGACAGATGAAGCCGTGTTTGGTTTCGGAACACGCATCACGCGTTGCGCGCGGCTGCAAACCAGTTGCAGTAAAGATAGTGAAATTTTGAGGGATTTTAGTGATTCTGTCGTGCGCGTTTCGCTCGGTGCATGTGGAATTATTTTGCATTAAAATTGCAAAGATAAATTAAAAATGTTTAATTCTTTAAAAAAAAAAACCGAAATTGTTTGCTCAGGCGGAAAGAAGTCGATGCGAAACAGCTTAGGATTCCCTCTAAGGCATTATCGACCATTGAAAAGGAAATAAAGGCGCAATTTTGCCGAAACCAGGTGACCCCCATTTTAATTTGTACAAGCAAAAAAGGCTCCCAGCTCGTGTTAATAATGACGTCGATGAAACTATGCGTAAGTGGGTTACTACCGCACCTGCTAAAAATCCTCGTCTCTCTCAGAGACGGTAACGAACGAAAAAGTTAGGGAATTTGTTGTCGCTTTGGGTCAACAAAATGTTTTTCAGCTGTGTAGAATATTCACGTGAATTTAAACAAAGGCATAACATCGTCCAAATGGCGGTTTGTGGTGGAAGTGCTCCCGCAAGTGTATAATACAATGTAGTGAGGATTGGGAGAGACGATTCACCTGATAAAAACGACATTTTTAATGCTTACGAAACGGGCGTCTTTTTTAATTGTTTACCTAACGCGACGTTAGCGTTTACGGGCCAAAAATGTTCCGGTGACAAAAACGGCAGAGAGACAACTAGAGCTATGGACGCAAGCAGAATGGGTGAATCCGAAGAGCCGGAATTGCTCGTTATTGGCAAATCGAACGGTCCACGTTTGTTTTAAGGGTGTAAAATCACTTGGTGCCGATTACAAATAGATCAGAACGAATTTGGATGGCCAGTGAGTCGTACGAGAGTGACCTAAAAGGCTCGATAAATCGTTCGCTGCCGAAAAATAGGAAAGTGAGGGCCACTTTCCTATTTTCAGGATATGCAGGACGCATATCCTGAAAATACGAAGGCGACATCGAAAAACGTTAACCTGGAATATTATCCTCCTAATCTCACCCTCTGTTTTACAACCAACGAACCAGGGAATTGTAAAAAATCTTAAGTAGCATTGAAGAAAACAAATCGTAACGCTACTTTTCGTCCGTACGGAAGGACGAGTTCCTACATCTGCGTCCCTGCTCGGCGCGATCGGAGATCTAAACAAAACATGGAATTTCGATGTAAAACAGCGAACAATCAACAATCGTTTGCCGGATACTTCTGATGACTGGGAGGAAGAAGATAAGCTTCCACGGGATGGATTAAAGCAAATTTGGACATCATACAGGAACACAACGAACGCCGACGAAGTTTCGTTTGATGACGGTCATGTTAACATTGACGATGGTGCGGAAACAACGGTTTTCCCGACGGACGAAGATATTTTTGAAAGCGTCGAAGAAAACTTTATTCGTGATGAAAAAGGTGCGCACATATGTGAAACTCAAAATAAAATCTAGCGACGTGAAAAACAAATATTTTTTATCGTATGAAACTCAGAGGCGAACGATGATGATGATAATGAAAGCAGGGTTGGAACAACTGTTGCCATACCCACATTTAACCAAGTGTACTCTGCTATCTAAACCCTAAGAAATTTTGCTTCGCCGAGTGAAAATGCTCCAAATGCAGTAAATAGCTCGTTAAATGTAGTGGAAGATTTTATAGAAAAGAGAAATCGTCTTCATTTAAACTACCTAGTATAATATACGTGTGTATGTACATACTGCAGGTAACTGTCTTTTTACAATAAAACACGTGCGTACGGATGTACAGAGCGACCCATTTGTTTTGGGGCCGGTCTGTAAAAAGTTTATTGATGGTGCGGACCTCTTCAAATTGCAGAGTTTGATAAACGGCACATTTTCGACAAAAGTGCCCCGATCGACGTAGAATTCAAGACCTCCTGCGGTAGTTTCCAAAAGCAAAATTTTAACAAATCGTATTGGCGATTCTTTCGGAAAAAACAACGGTGCGCGCCACTGGATTGGCCACCCCGCGGAACGGGCCTGTACAAAATGTCGTCGAAACATTTTGGGCAACAGCGATTTTGCGGAAGAACTAAAACTGCACCCTCAGTATAAATTTATTTTCAAAAATTCACAGTCGGCCACGGAGGACAAGCGAAGCGTTTAACTGTCAAACAGACGCGACGAGCATCGACAGTCGATGTCAAGAACTTATCTGCGTTTAATGCAAATTAAATTATTAATCGTGATAATTGTGGAAAATTGAAGTTTAAGGGAAAAAACGGAAATTGTTCGACAGCGTGCGCACGACAGCAGAAGCTGCGACAGAATACAGAATTCAACGTCAGACATCCAGATGGACCGGTAAGTCGCAGTACTGTGCAACGAGCAAATAGTATTTTCGATGAAGCCTTCATGAAATTTCATTAAAAGAATGAAAAAGTTTTCATTTTTTTAAATTTTACTTATTCCGTATAAGCCCAAAACCATAACTACCAGGTATACCGGTATGAAGTTAGCGTCAGGATATACCAGATAGACCGGTATGAAGTGAGTGTCAGGATATACCAGATAGACCGGTATGAAGTGAGTGTCAGGATATACCAGATAGACCGGTATGAAGTGAGTGTCAGGATATACCAGATAGACCGGTATGAAGTGAGTGTCAGGATATACCAGATAGACCGGTATGAAGTGAGTGTCAGGATATACCAGATAGACCGGTATGAAGTTAGCGTCAGGATATACCAGATAGACCGGTATGAAGTTAGCGTCAGGATATACCAGATAGACCGGTATGAAGTGAGTGTCAGGATATACCAGATAGACCGGTATGAAGTTAGCGTCAGGATATACAGTATCGGACAAAATTAGTGCAACTTTAGAAATTTAATTTTAAATTGACATTGTTTCTTTAAAAATAAGATTTGTTATTATCAGTAATATGTTTGCGGCCTATTATGATTTACACCTGAGACTCAATGTTTAAAAAGCACATTTTAGAGGAGAAGGAAAAAGAAAACCTTTTACCACCACAATTGGAGCGACGAAATTAAAGCAACTTAAAAATTATTTGAATGAATATTATATTTAGAACAATTTTTTGTGTATTACCGTTAATATTCAGTCCAACACCCCTTGTTTTGAAGAACTAGCTTGGCATTGAAGAAATTAAATTTGAAATGATGTCAGGATCAATAGACTTCCAGACGTTCTCTATTTCTTCAAACAAATTATCCTGATTGGTAATATTTTTTCCTCGGATTTTGTTATCTACGATCTTCCAAAGGTTCTCAAAGGGATTTAAGTCCGGAGTTCGGGCTGGCCGTTTCATTGCCTCGACTTTCTTCTCCACGAACCAGGCTTTTACTATTTTCGCAGTATGCTTAGGATCGTTATCGTGCTGGTAGACAAACTTAAGGGGCATATCCCATTCGGCATATGGATACATAACATTCTCTAGTATATAATGATACTTAAATCTATCCATTTCGTCCTTAATCCTGTAAAGTGGACCAGTTCCGTGAGCAGAGAAACAACCCCAAACCATAATCGAACCTCCTCTGTGTTTTATGGCTGGTTAAATAAACTTTTTTTGCGACCTTGCGCCTTCAGGTCGTCTGACGTATGATGGGCCATCACTTTTACACAAATTTGGACTCATCTCTGAAAACTACCAATTTCCACTGTTCAGATGTCCAGTGTTGGTGATTCTGCGCAAACTGAAGTCGGGCTTTCACGTTCTTCTTAGGCAGCAATGGTTTTCTCGCCGGTCGCCTACCAAATAGTCCATTTTCCACCAATCTTCTTCTTATGGTCTTGGACCTGACACGAGCTAGGCCCGTTTCCTCTAAATGTGATTTTATATGAGTTTATGATAGAAATGGATTTTTTTGACACATTCGAATTATCCATTTATCAGTTCTTTTTGTAGTTTTCCTTGTGCGTCCTGAATTTTTTGCAGCTGCTTCACTTCCTCTTTGTCTGAATTTGTAAATAATTCGAGACACAATTGACTTGGGCACGCCCAAACTCTTCACAATTTCGCTTTGCCGTTCGCCACTTTTACACCGCTCAATGATAATTTTCCTGATCTCTAATGAGGTCGTTTTACCTCGACCCATAATGAAAATCGTCTATTTAATGTAGAATATAAAACGTCTTTAAACACACAAGTTTGTTAATCAAGTGAAACTTTAAATTTCCAAGAGTTGCTATATTTTTGTTCGATATTTTAAAAAAATGTTTTGATGGTTTATTATAGGAACTGTTGATATTTCATTTGGATATATTTTATTTCAAATTTTTAAAAGTCGCTATAATTACGACCACTACCGTAAGTAAGCATCCAGTGCGCATCTGTAATTCTTCCACAAAATCGTTATTACTAAAAATTTTTCGATAAAATTTTTCACGGCCCTGTTTTGTGGGGTGGCCAATCCAGCGGCGCGCGCAGACTTATTCTGAAAAAATCGCTAATGTGATTTACGAAAATTTCGCTCCTAGAAACTGTCATGGTGGGCCTTGAATTTGATATCAACCAGGCCGTTTTTGCCAAAAACGTGCAGTTTAGCAAGCTCTATGATTTAAAAAAATTAAAAAAAAATCCGGGCTAAATCGCACAATCAATAAACCTTTTATAGGCTAACCCCAAAGCACACTGTATATACTACATGTTTGTACATGTACGAATTTTAGCGTGTTTTTTTATAATTAAAATTTTCTCTAATTCGAATTTAACTTCCTAAACCCTAGAGATTTCAGTTAGAAAAGTTCTAGCGTATACCCATTTAACGAAACGCGGACGTACTAGAACTCTAGGTCTTACGAAGGAAAGGGTTAAAAGTTTTAGCTATGCAGAGCAGCACTCTTTAGAGGACCAACGTAACTAGATTCCAGCCGGGTATGTTACCAAAAAATGGCGACGCACCTAGGCGTAATGTAAGGGTGCAAAATAGCTGAGTTTTAGTGTAACGGCGAGCGAAATTCTCAGTCATATTCCCATCCTATCTCCGGAGGAGTAATGGAATTTTTCTACGTTTTCACCAAGTGCAATCACGTACCAGGTGTAGTGTATAAGTATCTGCGATATATCCGCCAGAGGCAGATATTAACTTACCTCTTCCCACATCTCTCAAAGTATTGCTTACTTTTGGGGCTGAAAAAAAAATCTTTATTTCAAATAAAATAATAGCAGATTCTAGGCGACGACCACCACCCTGAACCCACGCAGCACAGTTTTATAGTATATTACATTATGAGTAAGCAGCATCTTACAAGCGTGACGAAGGTTTGCGACCGAACTCCAAGCGAGACCATTAATTTCGGTAAGCGAAGCGACATATGTATGTCGGAATAATATTGGGAACGTTCTCTATGATTAATAAATGTTGATTTATTAATAAAATTTAGAAAGTCAAACTAACGAATTTACCACCGCTCGACCGCATCTCCGAACTTCCACACGTCAGCCGTCCGTTTTCTCGCCTCGCCCTTCCCTTCCAGTTCTCGGGAGGTACAAATGAGTCCAAAAGGGGATTCCCCGACATTCGGCCATCTACCAGCGGCGGTGGCAGGAACCTCGTTCGACAGTGCTCCGTACCGGGACGGTTCCGAACGTTTGCTTCCCGTTGTCTCACTACGAGCTGTAACACCACAATGTAAAAAATTTACGAACTACATGGTATTGTAATTTTCCGATGTCGACGTACACACATATGTTCATGAGGTACTTTGGAGATGCCTGCAAATCCCATTTGACCACCCACTGCTGCTTCGATTCAAACGTTTTGAAATCTAAGTTTTACCAATCTCAAGAACTAATATTTGTCGTCGTCGGTTTCGAAGGTCCGAAAGTTACGTGTTTGCCATGAAAACTCCGACCCGTCAACACGAATAAGCTGCTACCCGTTCGTGTAAAACAGTACGTAACCGTATCAAGGTTACTTACATGGCACTTGCCCGACTTTCTCCCATGGGTGAGCCCAGTTTAGTAGCAATTCACCGGCCAATGAGTGCGGAAATTATTATATCAGATGCTTGATAAAGAAACGAAATGGGAAGAAACTGGAATCGAAATGAAGGGGAAAGAGAATGCTAACAGAACGGGCAATCTCGTAGGGACGTTCCATAACTGCTGACAACCAAGCGAAATAATCGAACGTTGGAAAGTGCACAGAATACACGGTGGCGCCCCACATATCAAGACGCGTCTACAACTCCGGTAGGAAAGCAGGACTTTCCAACTCCCGAGGAAGAAAATTGCGACGAGCACCATTTTATGAAAGGCTCCGCTGGAACGCGCCCCTCTTATGCGTTGGCACGTCGAGACGTCCGAATTCCTGACACTTTTGCCATGGTCATCGTGTTGAAAAATGAGACGCTCTCTGAGAGGTGTTTTATGATTAATTAGCATTTTGCAACAGTGAAGAGTGCTGCTCTCAGTTGTCCCTAACCAACCAATTTGTCTACACAGATGAGGGATATGGTTAAAACAAATTTACCCTGCATATACATATACATATATGTACATAAAATACACACATCGATTCTACATATATGTAGGTTCTTTCAGCTCGTTCCGTACTCTCTCAACCAAGGCAATAGTAAAGTAATCCGCTACTTTTCAGAATATATTAGAATCTCATTGCTGGATCGCTGAAATAGTTGCTCGTTCGAGAGAATTTCTTTTGTAATTGTGCGGGACAAAATCAAATAAACAACATAATTCTTCGGATTAAGAATCCCGTCTTATTAGCCCTAAGCCAACGTGGCAACCGCGACGTCGGGTGTAAACAGTATTTTGTTATGTTTGTTGCTAAGGTGACGGACGCCTCTTCTGGGATACTTGGGTACTACGACTGATCTAGTAAAATGGCGGGTCGATTGTTCTGTCTCGTTTCTGCCCGTCTTCATCGATAAAAACGCATAAATAATGCGTGTTCACCAATAAAACTTATCTATAATTGCATAAGAAAATTGTTGCGTTTTGCACGAAACAGTGTCTCTCTAAGATTGCAAACTCAGTGTGGTTCGAACGAGATTTTCCAGCCCGCAGCTACATCACTTGACGGCCATTTTGCGAAGTCACCACACTCCTGCCCTACCGGGAGCACCCACGCTTCGGGTCACGCCCAACGGGAAGCACGACACATCTGGTCGTTCTTTCAACCAAACCGACATCCCAACGCTCCCAACCATCGTCATTTATTTACATGTAAGTGGACCAGAACTTTTCCGTAAAATTGACAAGAACGTTCTATACTTTTAACGAATTTCGGGAATTAACGACGAAGTTTAGCTCAAGCCCAAGTGTATAAATAGAAATTGAGCTTTTATTGGCGAAATTAAGCTTCGTTAAAAACATACCTATTGGAATTGTTAATAATGAAATTAATCTCCATTACTATCCATGGTCTTTTGCTATTTATCGGGTAGATGATGGATGCGCTCGCGATAAAAGCTTAATGGTTCCGAGGCAAAACAGTTTTCGAGCCATTTTCGAACGTCTTCCACTCTGGAGAACCGCTGGTCGGATAAGATTGCGTTGACCTGAACAAGTGGTAGTCGAAAGGGGCCATGTCTGGAGAATACGCCGGATGCCAGAGAACTTCTTAGCTTAAGGACAAGATGAGTTCCCGGATCGGTTTTGCCGTACGTGGACGCGCATTCTCACGCAGCAATATTACTTTCCGACTTTCGTGGGCCGTAAATGGCCTTTTTCCTCCCGGACTTCGCTTTACTCGGTCATTTGGATCCGGTAACGTTCAACTGTAACAGTTTGATCGGGTTCAGAAACTCGTAGGACATTAATTCCTTCCAATCCCACGAAACGCATAGTAAGATTTTCTTCACGTGAGTGTTCGCCTGTGCAACTAATGTGGACGACTGTCTTGGATCAACCCATGATTTTCTACGCTAAGGATTGCTACACAGATAATTATTTTTTTTATATTGAGAAAACCAGCTCATGCAGATATCAATTTTTCGATTAGTTCGTACGGCGTCTGTGACATGCGAACGAACTGAAAGCGCTTGTTTAGGCGCTTCTAACTGTTGTTCGTACGGTAAAGTTTGAAGTCCTTCGTCTTCGAAAAATTTCCTTAACGAAACTTTTTAACTTACGGTTAAAGCAACAACAGGATTATCCCCCCGAACTGAATTAATCATTTCTGTAGTTTCAGCAGCACTTTTATTCGATTTAAACGAGAACGACATCGATATTCTCCAATTTTGCCTGGACACGTTCAACCCTTAATCACCCATTTTGCAGTGAATGACAGCTCCTGAACAAATGACAGTTTTATGATATAAAAAACATTGACTTAACCGAACATCTTCAAAATTACGAACCTATTGGAAGCGTCTACATAAGTATTCTTTTACTACCGCCTACTTCGGTGCCCAATTTCTTTTCCACGCCCATTTTCTTCTTTCGATGTGCATTTCGTCTCACTCCCCCACTCAATCAATCCCCCGTACGCCGGCGAGGTACTTTTCTAAAGCAAGCAAAAATTTGATACTGGATGTAGAAAATTCGTACCTCACGTGGTACTGAAATATTCACGATTTAGGCAGGTGAGCTTATACATTTCAAAACTTACTACGTTGACACAGTAAAGCAGCTTTAAAAACTGGGTTTAAATAAATACACTTGCCGTAACAGCACAATGCACAACGTGCTATTACAAAAGTAAACTTTAGACCAAATTTGTTCTCTGCTCCAGTAAAATTAGTTTAACATAACATGCATTACTGTATTAATAGAAATTTCTGCTAGTTCAATTAGATTTCAATTTACAGTGGTGAAGACAATTTCTCAGCGCATATAGTCACAATGGCTTAATTTGAACAGTACCAGGACCGGCGTTAGCAAGTCTGGCGCCCTGGGCGAAATATTTAATCGCACTCCCTCTGCCCTCGAGAAAGGTCCGCGGTCCAAGGCGATCGGCCAAATTCGCCTCCTCATGCGGCCGGTAGGGGGTGGCACAAGCGCCCTCTAAAGTTTTTATTCAAAACGTGTTTACATTGCTTTTTCGCGTGGTTCTCAATTCTCAGGCCCCCGATCCTTAAACATTCATAAATTCTTAGCACACATCATGAACTCAGGTGAAACTTCACTTATTTCAATATCAATTTGATATCTTGTCTCGCCCTTGACCCAAAGTTCATTACACAGGATTAACCTTCATTTAAGTTAGTTTCGTTCCGTCTCTTTTTCCGGGTCTCCAGGTCAGAATTTATTCTCCGTTAAAATTCAATATAATCATCGGGATCAAACGAGCACTAAAGGAGGTGCTGGAAGCTTACGAAAATTCGTCGACCTCGATATGTCCGATGTTTAAATGATAAAAAGTAATGGCCCCAGCATGAAACCCTAGGGAACTCATATTGGTCCTATCTGAATATTTATTTTCCGCGTAAACAACCTGATTACTATCCCCAAGATAAGACTGAATTTGTTTGCAAGCGCCAACACTCGGTCCATAGGATTTTCATTTGGTAATGAGAAGATCGTGATTTGTCGCATTCAAAGAAGTCTCGAAGAATCAAATAGCTCAACGTTTTTCTATCGCGTGATCCAAGAAAATCATCGATGACCTTTCCTAGGCCACAAACGTGTTCCGACTCCTACATCGGACGTATCGTTGCTGGTACAAAATTCATAAATGTGAGATATAACAGCAGAGAACCTTTCTAAATATTCAATAAATTCTGGGCAGAACCCCCGTTATTCATAGATCATTAAAGCTTCAGGGGCAGGAGTCTATGTCAATGGTCTTCCAATATACCGTTTCCAACTAAGTGGAAAGCACTCAACCTCAAAACAGCAATTGATTATATGAAGTATCTATCTATACAAGGTGTTTCAGGACGGCAGGGCACTATTTGAGATTATGTGTTCTCTAGTACAAAATAAGGGAAAATGTTAATATGAGCGTGTGTCCGATCTCGATCGATAGCGGAGATACTGGGTGTTAGAAGTTAAGGAATGATTAGCTTTTTATTTAATTGTGCTTGACCCACTGCAGATAGAATTTACACGTTTGATGTGTGTAAGTAATAGACGCTGCTTGATACGAGGATAGATTAACTCTAACCACTTTTCGGGGTAGTGTACGTGTTGAGGTTTCTGCCCACAAATTTACTTGCGGAAATTCGCTGATGCGCCACTGGTGAATTTTAATATTCTTGTTAAGTGCTTCAGTCTATTACCTAAATTTTCGATCTCTTGATTTTTAGCCAAATTCCGTTCGGTTTCCTCATAACTTAATTAACTTGTAAATTTAATAAAACTTACAGACACCAGGGCTTTCGGATTTTTTTTTTCTTTAGGATTTCCAGAATGCCATAATACTTTGATTATTTTCACACCATTTTTAACAAAATTAGTGGATTTCACAGTATTCGTTCACACGAGTAAAAACCCAACTGAACTTGGTAATTTGCCTAACATGGAAGATCAATTAACCGTACAATGATGTAAAATCCGTTCGATTAAAAAAAAAAAATGGTATAGAAGTAATGATTGAGTCGTGGAATTCTGAAATTCCGAGAAAAAAATCTTACATGGAGTCCGTTGATTCGATCAAGTTTATACATTATTTAACTCGTGAGGAAACCGAACAGAATTCGACCAAAACTCAATCGAAATGAAATTTGTGTAATACATTGAGGAACTTAAGGAAAATATTAAAATTCACCAGTGGCGTCCGAGTAATTTTTTTTTGAAAGATTTTATGGTCGAGAAAATACACTAGTATTAGTTGGTGACGATGTGCTCGCGTACCATGCAGCACCCATTATCTAATACAGTTATAAAATTCGAAAGCTCTATCTGCAGCAGATCAAATGCGATAAAATAAAAAGCTGTTTTTTTCTTAACTTTTAACACCCTGCAACGCCGCTATCGGTCGAGATCGGACATATACTTATACGAGCTTTTTTAATTTACTCGGTACTAGATACTACGTACCTCAAATAGTACCGTGCAATTCTGAAACGCCTTGTTTAAGAGCTACTGACGTCACTGGCGGGATCATCATCACGCACAGGATCATATTTAATGTTATTCAGGATTTTTTGAATATCAGATTCGTCTGCGAGGTATCGTGTCTCCTCGAACATGCAGTTTTGTTGAAGTAAATTTGTAACTCCCTTCGGGTGCTTCCTCGTTAATTAAAGACAACGTCAATTTTCTGAGGTGTTTATAGCTTAAGTTGAAGTTTAGTTCTCGTGTATTTCTCCAACGCACCCGCTCGTTGCTTCATAAATATATACTTTAACGTGTGCAGTAAACCAAGGGGTTTCGGTTTAGGCATGGGAAATTCTCTGGGTAGAGCATTTTTAACAATGGAACATTCTCGTAGTAGAGTACAAATATCAAAAATAATTTTGCTTTTAATTATACTGTAACTAAATTTCCTAGAATACCTGCGATGAATAATCCAGGGAGTTATTTATGCTATTTGCTGTAGGCGGTATATTCCCAGATGAGGCTGCCAAAGGGGGGAAATTTCTTGTTTTTCATTTTACGAAGGAAAAAATGCATGTTTGTGAAATTTTTCACTTATTCGAAAACGGTCGAGAATCATTTCTCGTCGTCTCAAATTTCCCTTTCGTCACGGGGGAAAATCGGTTCACTTAGTTGAACGTTTCCAAAGTCTCAAAAATCATTTCGCGTTTTCACGGCGGCCATAATCTAGATTTTTACTTATTGAGTATGGATAAAATGGAAACCACAAATAAAAATTTCGCCCGATGGATGCTGAAATCGTGGATAATCAACACCTTTATTGGGACATTATATTCTCCGATGAAGCCACTAATGCTAATGTTTTATCTCCGCGTGTGAGGTACTAAAGACATCAAAATACCTATTTTCGTATCGCCCGTAATGGGTAATATTCGGGTAATGTGAACGTATGGTGTGCAATTTCTTAACGTGGCACAACCGAAGTACATGTTTTGGAAAATTCGATTAATCACCGCACGTAGTTGGATACGTCCAACAATTTCTAACTAAAATGTTGGACGACGTATCGATTGAGTATCATGCGAGATGTTATTTTCAATAAAAATAACCGTCTCGCCCATTACGCACGGACAGTTGTGGAATGGTTGAATCAGAAACTTGAGGAGAATCGATTCGGTGCGAATAATCTTGTGTTACGGCCGTCCAGAAGTCCCGATTTGACCGTGGCAGATTTTTATCTTTGGGGCGGTTTAAAGGAAATAATTTATGCGAACGATCTTCCTCGATTACAGAACATTCGAACGAGAGGATCGGAGATGCTGCGGTGTGTTTATCGCTGGAAGAGGTCCGAAGGAGTTGCAGCGATCTGTGTCGAAAACTCGATCTGTGCGTTTAGGAAAGTGGCGAACGGATCGGGTGAAGTTTTTATTCGTAGTTTCCTCTTTTTCGTTGAACGATCGTAGTTGTTTCGTTCGGATTGTTCAAATTCACAAAACGAACTGGTATTAATCGTTCAATTAATAACAATGTCGGTTAAAATATTATTTATTAATTATTAGTTGTTAAAATTGGCGGATCTAAATACGAGAAGTCTTAATCGCTACGGGGTGGAGCATCTTAAAATATTTGGTGAGTTGTGATAGGGTGTTATGGTGATCGGTCGCGATGTGAATGTTTGTTAAGAAGTCCGGTTTTTCACTTGTGAATCTTGGGAAGTTCCGGGTCAGAAGAAGGGCGGTGCCGAAATGTCGTGTTCGTCATTCTAACACCTGCGTTTTTGGCACAATTGCAAGGCCGACTGAATAACTCGGTCGCAGATCTTCTTGGATTCGTCTGATGGTAGGAAAAACGTGCCCTTAGGGGTCTGACGAAAGTCCCACGATAAATTTCTGCCAGAGAGTTATTAACGAGTGAGAACTAACAGATCAGCACTCAACAGTGATAATAATTCGATAAACGAAAATCTAGATTGTGGCTGCAATGAAGGCGAGAATTGATTTTTGGACTGGGAAAAATTTCCAACTAAGTGGGCCTTCTTCTCGATAATCCTCCCCCAACGGAGAGCGACGTTTGAATATTTTTTTTGAATTTTTATTTGAATATTGAAAAGTGACTCGACTCCTTTGAAACGCGCAAAGACTTTCGTGAACGAATGCGTCATTTTCGTAAAACGAAATGAAGCTTCCTCCTCTCGGCGACCCTGTCCGAGAACATACTGTATAATCAGTGCACGACAACACTGTGGTTCGAAACGAAGACAAAGGAATAACGGAAGCAAATCTCGCGTTCAAATCCGGAAGCGTGTCAACGCGCGCAGGCGCACCGATCATTTTCGGAAAATCGGCGAAGACGTTTACGAAAAATATCTTCGTGATTAACGAGTGGCACAAAATAGTAGTTTATGCCCCGCTTTGGTGACGAAGCCTTGAGAAAATTTGTGAGCAAACATTACGAAAAACGTACAATTTGAGTAATTGCGCGAGTCGCATCTTCCTTGGCGGGGACACCCGTTTCAGAGACGACCGGGGCTCCTTTGTCCCGTTAGTGCTCTTGCACACAGACTAAATTAAGACGAAGCAACTAAGCCACATTGTATTTAATTTCCCCAACCATCACCGGATCCTAATCCGATTTTAATATATTTCAACTAACTCGGATAATGATACTCCAAGACTTTCGGAGACAAATAGCGTTGCCAAGAAAAGTTTTCCTATTTTGAAACTTTAATGTTTGCGCTTTTATTCTGTGTTTCCGGGCAACGCCAACCGAATTATCTGGAATCTATTTTAGTTGCACTAAAGCTTATTTTATCTTCGGGAGGAGATTCCGGAGCAAACTTCGAAAAGCATAATTTTATTTAAGACCAAAAGTCGGAGAAACCAGACCAATATGACTATGGAAAAGGAGATAAAAAGCACTTGTAGGCAAGAGGTGTTACTCGCATACTTCTACGAATTTCCTCTTCGTCCAATTTAGATCCGACGAAAATGGCGGTCGACAGGGCTCTTACCTGATTACATTTTCCCTGCTATTGCTCCCCAATAGAGCTCGTTTATCCCGTGAATAAAATCGCGTCGGAACGTGATTTTGGGCGGAGTAATTGCCGTTGGAACGTCGCATATTTTATAACAAATTCGCCCTTCAAAGAATTCCTTCTTTGCACACATCTTAATGGCGAGATATCAACTAGAGTGGAATATTCCGCACCCCCCTCAAGATCCCCTTTAGATGTAATCCCGTAGAGACAGTGGAGGGTTGGGTCTAATTATATTTCACTGTTCTTGGGTCCCATTATGAAGGTTCGATCTTTACGCCGGTTTTTCTAGCAACTCCCGAGTAAGGCAATCCAATTCCAATTTCCAATTGAGATTCAATAGAAATGCCGTTAAAGCGGTATCTACCCGATTAAAGAATCCGTGATATTGGCTGGAGGTAAACATTGGCCCTTCCTGAATATTCCTCGGATTAAAGTATGGCAAAAGTAAAACGAGCAGCATTTGCAACTGACTGGAGGCAATTCGAAATTTTTCCGATTTTTATGTTCAGGCCAAGTTCCACTAGACGCTTTATGTTAGCGTCTTCCTAGGAAAGTTCCAGGGAATGCATAATGCTGCCGGATATATGGAGGAAATTGAAAAAGTTCTCTAGCAGTTTTATGATACGGATGTCGTACAGTGTCGCTAACTAACCCCCAGATATTCAATTATAATCATCCGAGCTTTGCGGTCCGAAAAAGTAAATCTTTCGTAAAATTCTTTCGGTGATTAATGGTTATTACAAAATGCCGTAGCTTAGGCAAAATCACGCATTGGATCGGCTAGGAATCAATTATTTATGTGCATGCTTGGTTAGAGCAAATTGCCAGCCATACAAGGAACATCGATCTTTATTACGTTTTCGTGTTTCGCGATCCGAAAAATTGATGCTTCGAAAGGTTTTTCGTCCTTCGTCGTTTTCCATCTTGCAGCTGAAGCAAAATCGCTCCGACTTGTTGGAACAGAATTAATTGGACAATGAGTGACAAAAACCACGTTCCGTTCCACGGCCGGTCCTCGTGATCGATAAATTCATCAGGTCAATGTGTTCGGCAATCTTACAAGTTAATCGCTTTTATTATGCCCCCATTCTAGAGCAATTTTACCTCTCCTGTAATTCTTAATAGCAATGATTCAAATTAATGTGCAATTTTACGGTTATTTACGGTTTCTTTGCTTCGAGAGCGAGGATAGAGAGGATTAAATAAATGAAATACGTACGAGGATAGTCCCGGAAGTACCCGATCTGGCATACAGATGGCATTTGTCTTTTGTTCGGAATTTGCGTGCGTTACAAAGACATAACCTCAAAAAAGCCGTGTCGAAAGTCCTGCGTAGGTTCGCGTTGATTGCGGGGCCGTTCTCCGTGAACGCTTTCAGAGACCTTATGGGTAGAATCGGTCGTCGGCGCGCGATACGATATTTTCATTTGAAGGGTCTTGGTCCGTCCAACGTCAAAGCGGAGTTGAGCTCTGCTCTGGGGGGAATCCGGTCGCTCGTTGACTTCCGTCAAATATTGGGTGTCAGAGTTTAAAAGCGAGATACCAAGACGAACTCCGCAATGGTCGACTCGATGGCAGTCCAGGTCCGACCGCTCCGGATATCGCGGTGAAAATCCACAAAACTGTACCGGGAGATGGACATTTCAAAAAGTACCGTACACCGCACTTTGACCGAGCAATTGGGTGTGAGGAAGCTGAGCCTAAGACGACGGGTGCCGCGATCACTCACAATGGAACGAAAACAGCGCCGTGAGGACGTTTCGGGGGAGTGCTTGGCAGAGTTTCGCAGCAATAAAATCCAGTTTTTGCGTCGATCCATAACCACGACGAAACATGGGTCCGTCACGTCACACCTGAGACTAAAGAGCAGTCGAAACGATGGACTCAAAGGCGAAATGGGCTCTAAAGAAGGCGAAAACTGTTCCATCTGCAGGAAAGGCGACGGCGTCAGTTGTTTTGGGAGACTCGTTGGATCATTCTTACTGAGCATCTCCTTAAAGGAAAAACAATAAATAGAGAATGTTATGTACATTTATTGCAGCGTTTGAACAAAGAACTTGAGAAAAAGCGACCGTATTTGGCGAAAAAGAACGTCTTGTTCCATCAAGACAATGTACCAGTCCGCACTTCCGTCATCGTGACGGCCAAATCAATCAATTTGGTTTCGAACTTTTTCCTCGCCCGCACTATTCGCCAGATTTAGCCCCCTCCGCTTATTTTTGTACTTCGATAATTGAAAACATGCCTTGGCGTAACGACGTTTACCAATAATGAGGAAGGGAAGTCCGAGGTTGATGCCCACTTTGAAACATTCAAAGCTTGTTACTGTAAACAGAATGTCGCCGGGAAAAATGTGTCAATCTGGAAGGAGACTTCGCTGAGAAATAATGTAACATTTTCCAATTTTCCTTTTAGGCGTTAGGTCGGATACTTCCGGGACCATCCTCGTCCGCGAAAGTGTACGATTTGACATTTGGTTTCGGTTCAAAAGTGATGAAAACGCCTTGCAAACACTGTGGGATGCCTCGTTTCATTGAACTGAAGGCACCGACTGTGTTCGTAATCGCTTCAAGCCAAAACGGCCAACTAGGTGATTCACATTGTAATGAGCTAAACAGCAGCATCATCAAATTTAAAACCGAAGCTTTCGACCGAGCTCACTGATGGCGCCAGCGAGCGGGCGCCGATGTATGCCACCAGAGATGCGCGTTATTTCGGAATCGAAATCAAATTATCCGCGTCCAGGTCATCCACGTGACGTCACGCAACCACCCGCGTGCAGGTACTCCAATTACGGTATATAAAAACAATAATAATAATCAAAACTCACTTTCTCGGCACATACCCTCACAGAAATGTATCCTGCGTGCTGGTCCTAGGTATATAGCTCTTTAATTTCAAGCCTTCATTACCTTTGCGCATAATAAACGATTGGAGCGACTACAAGGAAATGCCGGAATAGAAGAGCAGAAAACTAGTTTTCCACTTAGTTTAAGTAGATTTCCTTGAATTGCTTATTTCTTAAACAAATTAGATCTTTCCGCACCGACGACGACTTCTTCGCGGCCTAATATGACCGGCCTCTCTCTCTTGTGCACACTAATTTAATTAAAGAAGTAATTAAATGTCACTCGGAGGAACCCAGAATTTTACTACGCGGTCTCGTACGAACGCAATATTGCAGCTGAATAATAGGGACGATTTAACGTATACACTGGTAATTTGCTTATGCCCAAGCTGAAAAATCCGACGCTGATTAATAGATTACATCCCCAGATCCGGAAGATTGATCGTCGTCCTACTGGGTGTTGCGTCACGAACAAATACCTCTCCATTATAATTTCCACACCTGCAGTCAACTTCCAGACAACCTTATCCGTCACCGCGGGTAATTTGATTCCCGACTAGGACCAACTTAGTATTGTCACTTTATGCTTCGCAATAATTCAGGCCCTAATGCCTGCAATAAAGGGCTTTGCACCAGGGAGGCGCTTAAATTTAAACTTGTGAATAATTGGCTCTACTTTTCTTCGGGGCAACTTTCAGTGTTCGTAAGTGGCTCGTTTATACAACACATTCAGAGGCCCTAAATACCGCCGTTTTATTGCTCCATATAGACGCATTGTTAACGAGCGGTTCGACAAATTGGGCCGATCTCGGATCGGGATGGAAATATACTCTCTGATTAGGTGCACGTTCAAACTCGTCGAAGATTGCGCTTTCCAAAATTGAACTTAATTAATGGAGAGTTTACTTACTTTAACCGTCATCCTGTGCGACGCGTCACAAGTAGGCATCACAGCTCTCAGCGCTCGAAACTGTGTCATTTATAACGTCGGATAGCAAATCTGAACACGTCATCGCGTAGCTGGGAAAAAGTGGCATTGAAAATGCGTTCGAGGTTTTGGGCTTCTTCGTCAGTTAACACAAAAAAATAAATAAATAAATGCGAAATCTCTCATTTTTGGCTTTTTCGATGATCTGCGAAACGCTCGGAGAATTCAAATTTTGAAAACGGCATTTCGGCCAAGAGCTAAATCGCGCAATTTTGCTCCCGTTTAAAGCTCTTCGCATCGCCTCCGGTTCCCGATATATCCCGATGGCGACGGTTAAATTTCAAATGCCCTGTATAAAGTGGCTCTTTCTCAGAAGTGTAAAAAATGTTTAAAAAGATGGGAACAATCTCGGTGCAGATAAGACGTGTCTGGAGAAAGTGTATTAAAACTTTTTATCGCACCGTGATCGTAAAACCGCAAAAAATTCGAGAAATTGGTAGTAAAGGTTTCGCCGCCCCGGCGATAAGCGCGGGAGCCCCTTGAACGGAAGGATGTACCCTGGGAGCTTGCAGGAGTCCAAGCCGGACCAAACCTTCTAGGACGGCCTTTAGGTACTCGAGATAAGGTAAAGGCGCAACAAAAGCAGTAATAAATCACAGTAACGAAGCAACACGTATTTTCACCATTTTTCTACACACTCAGCGTTGCAAGTCGAAACCGTTAGAGCATTACAAAAAACAAGCTCAGATCGGCGAATGTCCCGATGTTACTCAGTTGCAGCCACGGGGGTTAACCTGGACGTAATTGATGGTTTGGTCTTAAAATATCTGGAAAAAATGAGCTTCCGGCTCAGCCTTTGTGAAAGAATCATTGCAAGGCTAGAAGGAACACCAACACTCATGACGGATGACCGCACCGTGAACTTTTCGAGCGGATATTGGGGATGGTCCCGAGTAAATTCTCCAAAAATGTCTGGTGCAACTAAGATTCGATACAATGATCCGGGCTTTTCACCAATCAATCAAACTCTTTATTACTAAATTCAGTGAATTTGGAACGTACGTTTTCAGAATGTGGATTTTTCCGCTAGGCTGAGGACGCTCAATATCATGGTGGCCGTTGTTAGGGCCTAATTACATCCAGAGAGTGTTGCTCGTAATTTAAAATAGTAATAAATTCTGTCACCTGGCTTCAAGCCCTTAGGCAGGAATGAAATTCTTTCGGTGGAAAATGAGGCTACCGTGGATGTTTATGATGTTTCGACATCGTATACGGGCTGTCTCAAATATATACCGACAAATTTCGAGCGGTGGGAAACGTCAATAAAACCTTTTTTTTTTCTTTAAGTAAACGTACGTCCGCAAATGAACGGTTTGAGGAGACGAAAAGGCAATATGGTTTTGCTCGTCGTGATCGCCTTTTGCCTAGATCGGACGTAGTCTTATTTGTAAATAAACGATGGCTCGCGGTGATTGTTCGAAATGTTGACGATTCGCTTCGATACCAAGATCGCACAGCGCGTTCGTCGACGCGTAAACCCTTGTGGAACATTCCGAAAATATTTCCTAGACGTGCACAACTGGCCACAATTCTTGCTAAGAGATCATCCTCAGTATGAATAGGCGTTCCGTGAAACGGAGATTTGAGATAACCCCCAAGGGAAAGAAATCCATGGTGTCGAGATCAGGAAAACGCGCGGGCCACGCGAGAGGACCTCCCCCTCCAATCCATCGGGGCATGTTGGTGAGCGGTTCAAATGAGGAATTAACGTGTTTTTTCTTGTTTGGCGGACATGTATTCATTAAAGAGAAAAGTTTTGTATCGTTATCCCCCACCATCCCTCAAAACTTGTCGGTATATTGTTGGGACATCCTGTATATTAGAGTGCTGCCACGAGATTAGCGACAGAGATGCAGGTGTCAGGGTTAGTTCAACAAAAACGGCGCAAGCGAATGTACTAAATAATAATCTGTGCAACGGAAAAAATACAAAAAATTAAAAATACACGTTTTCCATTAGTCCATCTACTCACAGGTTGGCTCAAACGTGAGTGTTGTGGCACAACCTGCATCCTGCTATTATTGCAAAAATAAATCTAAATTCGCCAAATTATTTAATTTATTATCGAGTCTTCAACCGGAGTCCCATTTGCCTCTCAACTCACTTATTAAAGCTTTCAAGACTGCTTAACACTAATGACCCCTCATAAGGGCCCTCACATAAATTCGCTACAGCACTTACGAACATAATATCGGTTTAATTATCAACGTTAACGTCGTCTCGATATTAGCTCTCAGCTAGAAAACTGAATCTTGCACCACCGCCCCCCTTTGTGAATTTCGATTAGCTGGCTAACAGGGATTGAAACCTCAAAATTCGATCAAAATCACAAACTGTTTCGACGACGGCATCTCCGATCGAGATTGCTAACATTCCTGAGACCCCTCAGTATTTATGTGTCAAACTTCCAATCCAATCAATCTGAAGTTTTTATTTTCGCAATGTCCTGTCGCCCCCCCCCCCCCCCTCGCCCCCCTCCCACCATGTACCGCCCGAGTCTCCCTCGAGGTTATTCGCTTATAACTCCCCAAAATGTAGGCCTCGGTCCTTTGAAACCTCGTGAGGAATTTTCCACCATCCGAGATTAAGTTATAAAAATTGAAAAACTGAACATCATTCTCTCCCTCTTATTCATGAACACGCGGAGAAATTCAAATTTGCCAAAACGTATGTCGGAAAGCGAATTCCCATTAGGGCTTCGCCCCCTTTCATGTGCATGTTTGTACACCTACGGAGATTTTATATTAAAGATTCCGGGAAACAACAAATCCCCAGTCGGAGTTCGGGAGTATTTCGCTTTATAAAGATTTTGATTTCTGCGTGGTTTAACGTCATATGGAACGAAGGAGAGGTATTTTTCGAAAGCGACCCCAGATAAAGACAATTGGTTTTTCCGTATTGAGTGACATCGAATCGAGAAAAAAATCTCGATTAAATTGAGTTCGAATAAGGTCTCATAAAACAGCTTAATTCAGCGACGAGGATTCGTCGAAATCCCTTTTAGAGTTTATCCGATTTTAGAGCAGATTCCTTGCACGTCTCTGTCTATACTAACCTGCCTCGTGCACGTCCCCAAAAGTGTTTTGAAATTCGTAGGCAAAACATGCCTTTTCACTTTGCATTTGAAATGCATTGGATTTGGACTTTGTTCGGGCGACTGTCCGAATTTCATTTCATTATTTCACGTCTTTTGTATCACGAAACAAACCTCAACTAGAGTGAACGTAGATCTAACTATTTAACTAATTCCCTCAGTATCCCTCAGCTTCGATAGTCAACTTGAAAACTAGATAAGCAACTTCAGTTTCTAACTACAGTTAACTACGTTAAATATTTGCATTGGAGAGAGCGTCGTACGCGGTTTAAACTTCAGCAACCCTTAAACTCTCCACCATGATATTTGTGGAGTATTGTCCACTCCATTGGCCACTCGATCCGCCGAGGAATCCAAGACAAATCGCCAGTGGCAACAGCGCTTACCCCTCGAATCTAAAACCGTAATGCTTGCAACCGAATTAGGGCAATTATTCCGAACAAGCCTTGTAAATATCTCCGGAACCTAATTGAGTCATTATTTTCGAATAGCAGTTCATTAGGCCAATCATAACGGAGCGCAAACAACAATAAAACGTGACGAGCCTCGGATGGTGTAAGTTAATGGAAGAAACGTAAACCGAAGAATAATACTAACCATTCGCGTTGTCGCAAGACTAGCCCTTAAATTGACCAGGACGTTAAAGTTACATCGAACAACAGCGCCGCCCTCCCTCCCCGGTTTGCTGGCAGCTGATGGTTTCCTCGACATGACAGCCCGGGTGGGGGCTCGAAGTCCCAGCCGGGGCCACCATCCACGACAGCTACCTCTTTGCGTTTGACCAAGCTACGTCCTGCACCGCCAACACCATCCCGCAGAGCAGCGAGACGCAGAGGGGTGTTCCGCAGCCCCAATCCAGAACCCGTCCAAAAACTACCCCGGCGCCAGCCGACATCGTCATTAAACTCGTCCGGTGACCGAACGACCAGGGACATTACATGTCGCCTATCCGGAGCAGCTTCGAGGGTCTGGACCTCGCACTTTTCTTGTCGAATTATTCCGCCATTTTCGAACCAATCCGATCTGCTACTCCCGCGAGGTTCGTGCAGTGGACAGATTGAAGCCGAAGGTCGCCAGATAGGCCGTCACGTTCCGACTCTGCGTTCCGACTTTGCGTCCCGACTCTGCGTTCCGTCTCTGCGTGACGAGTTGCTGTGAGTTGAGGTGAAGGTCCCTCGAAGCCCGCGTCGGGCTTGCAGCTAGGACCTCCGTTTACCGTCGGCTTTTGTAGAAAGCGACAGTCGGAGCACCAGTCTGCAGGGGAAGGTGTTCCGCAGCCGCGATGCGCATGCGGTTCTTTCAACTATTAGACTTAACTACGGCCTTTTCCATATTCATCGTAGCCGCTTCTACGTACGTAGATGCTAAATGTTCCGACGTTAAAACGTTCCTCGCAGGGAATAAATCTCCTCTTCGCGTACTCAAACTAAGCGAAAATGAAATCGGAAACGTAAAGGAATCATGCGGTTTCAATCGTGCACATCATTAACATTAACCTTTCAGTTGATATTTGTTTCCATAGCAATCATAAATGGAACAACAATGAGCGTAAAACGTCGCTGTAGCTGAATAATTCGCCAGGTAAACAATGAGTCGTTTGCTTATCATTATTAATCTACTATTCAACTGTTTAAACGAAAAGGGGCGAAAACAGTCAATTAACCCACTCAATTGCCGTGTTTTTGGACTTAGTGATGAAAACAGCATGTTATGCACGAAGAATTTGAAGCACAAACGTATTATTAAAATAATGTGTACGTATACAGGGTGTCCCAAAAGTGCTTTTGCCAAAAATGGTGCCACGGGCTGTTTTAGGTCGTTAAGGTTGGGGATGAAAATGATCGTTTGGACGCTATTCACGGTTTTCAGTGGATTTTGATGAAACCTACTGTGCATCTACTCCATAGTACAGGGATTATTTTCTTGTAACGTTCATGTCCATCCGCAGCGTGCAAGTGGTGAGGTGTTAACCGTCCTCGTAGAAAAATCATCAGAAATTTTCTCTGGGCCGCTGCATCGTATCGATTGTTTTTCTGGCGATACGTTAGCCCTTTCTCCAAGTCCGCGTTTCTTGGAAATTTCCCGTACGGCTAACATTTCCCGTCGAAAAAAAATGTTTTCTTTCCCCATGCAGAACACCGAGTCGCCATTAGTTCGATAATTGTTTCGCATCCACAATTTTAGCCATATCGTTCGTTTCTCCATTAGAGAGCGCCGCTATCGATCCCGAAGGGAACGAATTAAGAAAAAAACTTAAAAAAATTTAGATAATTCTTTATGAAATTTCCCGCAAACGACACCAACGCGTACGTCGACAAGTGTCGATAATTGTCGAAATCACTGTAAATTGGTGTTCTGCATGGGAAAAGAAAACAATTTTCTCGACGTGGCACGTGAGTGGCACGAGAAATTTCCAAGAGGGAGAAAAATCGGACGCAGGGCCAATGTATCATCAGAGAAAAAACCATGCGGTGCAGCTTCCTAGTTAAAAATTCTGACAATTTTTGAACGAACATGGCTAGGAGCTTACCGCTTGCACACGGCGAATAGACACGAACGTCGAATGTGTGTCAAACGACAAAACGATTTCTGCACTAGTGAATAAACGCACAATTGCTTCACCTGAAATCCTTTAAAGCATTTCCTAGATGCATCCAAACACGTGCTTTTTTTTCAAGAATTTTAAACTGTCAATAGCACCTGAACGAGACGCTTTATGAAAATAGTTTTTGAACGAAATAATCTCATGATATAATCTTTGATACGCATTTGCCTCTATACCGGAATATGAGTGTCAAGTTTAAATTGCGAATCGCGCCCCGATCAGTGATTTAAGATATGAAAGCCATAACTATCATATATCATAACCGCCATATATAATAGGCTTACTCACGGTCGATAGTTGGTTAGGCGTTAACGAAAAACGGGGTACACGACCTTCCTGCAAGTTTAAATATGTAGACAGGGTGTCCAACGAGTGTGGGCCACCATCCGTATCTTGGAAACTATAACTAGGAAAAGGTTGAAATTTGGGCCTTATGTTAGAGTGGAGGTGATGTATTGATTAAAAATATTTTCGTGTAAATACCACTTCCGGTTACACCGGAAATGAATGTCAACTCGCTCAATTTAAATGGAACACCCTGTATATTATGACAAATTTCGATTCTGTGGAACATTGTGAATATTTTTCGTGTGTACTGTTCTGTACCTAATTTTTACGGTTTTCGAGATATTTAGAATTTTCCAAAAAAAATTAGAGTTTCAATCGTGAATGAATTTTCGAATTAATCGAATTAATCGAAAATACATTCACGATTGAAACTCTAATTTTTTTTGGAAAATTCTAAATATCTCGAAAACCGTAAAAATTAGGTACAGAACACTATACACGAAAAATATTCACAATATTCCACAGAATCGAAATTCGTTGCAATATATAGGGTGTGTCCTTTTAGAATAAGCGTGTTGTCATTCATTTCCGGCATAACCGGAAGTGGTATTTTCACGAAAATATTTTTAATCAATAGATCACCTCCACACTTTAATGCGATGCCCAAGTTTCAACATTTTCCTGGTCGTAGTTTTCACGAGACGGATAGTGGCCCACACTCGTTGGACACTCTGTGTAGGTAATCTATTTTGGTCCGCCGGCCTAATTTCTGCGAGAAGGTACCAAAGCAGCTCCTCGAAGTGTTCCACGATCGTCGGTTTGGGCGTTTCCCCGTACGGCCTTCTAGACACCCCAATTTTTACCCCACTGGATGTTTACTTGTGGAGTAAGATAAAAGAATAAGTTTAAATCACACCAGTGAATTACAAAAGAAGGTTTGTGCCAACATATAATCAATTACGTTCGCGAGCTTGATGCAAACGAAATCCTATTGAGGCTAAGCAATATTTTGATAGCATTTTTAGTGGTATCAGAGCAAACAAACGGGAATGTATGAAGCCGAGGCTACACCAAACTGGGCTAGCTCGCCTGCCTGCCAGGCTAGCATATCACATCAATATTTCTATGGCCCGGTTTGGGGTAGTCGCGCTTTTAAAAATAAACACTATCAAATGCAAACAACATCTAATGTACTGTCCTCCCAGCAATTGTACGGTTCTGTTGCAGTATTTTATCGGTACAATTTCAATATCCGTGATTTCAAATAAATAATTCTATGTACTTGTTTTGTATATTTGCCAAATGACCACAAAATCCCCACGTTTTGGCCTCCATGTTATCGAGGTGGGTTCAACTTCGAACACCATACGTACGCGGCCAAACTGATACAGTGCATCGCCAGATCTCTTTTCATTTCGAACAATTGTTTTCGGCTATTTTTTCGTTCAGTTGCCTTTTCGAAAACCGACAGCAGCGAGGGAGAATTGCATAAGAATCCTTTCCTTGTATGTACAGGGTGTCGTCAAAGTTGCTGGACTATTTTAAAAGGATTTGAACAGTACCGAAATACCGCATAAATTCACATAATCGAAGAACAATGACCTTATTTCAATAGACGTCAGCGGCGTCAAACAGCAAAAAGTGGTTCGAACATAAACGAAAATAGAACGGTTCCCGGTGGTGCACAGGCCAGCGCAGACCATCACCGAAACTGGACAGTGGCTCCGATCGATTATAATTGGTAAAGATAATTATCTTTGCAGCGGCGGTCTTCTGATCTCCTGCTATAGCTGGCAAAGGTTTCAGATGTTGCGGACCGGTTCAACCGTGAAAATCTTCACGTCGGTGAGAACACTCCAATTCGCCAGTCGCGCCTCGTCTTCGCCATTTCGTCGAAGAAACGGACGCGAGCGGCTCTGTAGTTCCGCAATATCAGATTCTTCTTGACAATGCGGCGAACGCCGCGCGGCTGATGCCAAGCTCCTTCGCCATTTTACGCGTTGCACGTTCGGAACTTTGACGAACCTGCGCGGTCGTTCTTCGGAGTCGTGGCGGTAGTTGGACGACCGCAAAGAGGGCGATTTGCAGTCCCTCCCGTCTTTTTGTAACGTTTCCCCGCGTCGTAGACGGTTCGTTTCTTGAAACCAGGTGTACGAACAATGTCGGCGGTCCTCATTCCTCGCTTGCGTCACTTGACTAGTGCTGATACTTTTCAGTTACCTCCTACATGTACCACCACGAGACACAGAGCTACGGCTTAGAGAACAAGGAGACATAAGCAACACGGCATGCACATTGGAATACGACAAAAACAAGCAAGACAAGTCCACTTCCATCTCCTTTCGGCCACCGCATTGGAGCGTTTCCAAATGTATTTTTTTTCTTTCGTTTTCTTTGGCCTTTGCGACCGGACCCATGGATGAACGCACGCACAGCGTCTTTGCGCGTGTATAATGAAGTTACGTGTATGATTAAAAATTTTGTATAAACGGCTGCCTCACTCATAAAATAACGATAAACTCTGGAACGAAGCTAACCGGCTACCACGTAACTGCCAGGCTAACCCTTAGAATGACGGATTTGACTTCGTTAACATTTCGGCCTGAACTGCAGGGCATAAATTAACCTGGACATAACTAATCTCAATTCCAGTAAAGAGGGCTTTAAAACGGTATATGGAGAGTTAGTTAAAATTAAGTGGAAGCTCAAATTCTTTCCGGATTAGAAAGATTAGTTTCAGAATTTATGATACGCCATGCGAGCAGGAAATTAGACCATTGTTTACCTTGCCGGGGTAATGTTTTGTAGGCCGAGCGTTTGATGTGCCGGGACGAGAACATTCCAATCTCAGTCATATCAACAATATGTTGAAATTTAAATAATCGCTTTTCACCGAAAGCTCAGCTTCAATATTACGGAATAAATTCCAACTTAACGGAGTTTCACTACTGCTGCCATCACAAAAGATTATTGATGGTTCAGTTAAACAGACGCCGTTTTTCCCATAAAGTAATGAATAAGGGCTCGTTGAGGAATAAAAGGCCAACGTTAGTGACACTATTGAGCAACCCATTGTTTCCGGGGGCTGAATGGCCTTTTCCAGTTTCCATCGAGTGGCTTTTGTGGATTCTTTCTGCCTGTTCTCCTGTAAGTTTTGAAAACAACAAGCTGTCCTTTTTTATTCCCCTGCTGAATTAATCCCGGAAAAATATAATAATTATGTTTCCAGGAGGCACGGGCCTTCGGTCAGGAATTGTATAACGCAACGAGGTGCGGCTTATAAATTTCCCGGTGATTTTACGGCATACGGGACTTTAGGGACACGCGGGGATTTCGAAACCGCACCAAATTACCTCCGTTAATATTTATTAGATGGTGCAATCCTGTCTGATCCAAAAGCGAACTGGTTCGGACGTTATTGCACTGCTCATTACTGCGACAAATGGTTCAGGGTAATAACTGCAACGTTTGCGAGCCGGCTCGCACGGGGGTTCGCAAAGTCGTGGAAGACCCTCGGCGACGCGACGGGAGGGGGGGGTGGGGGGTGGTCACTTGCGAATGCGGATTTACGGGCGCTCGGGTGCGGCGAGCGCAATGAGACCTCGGCCTGATTGATCGAGTGGTGCCCGAGTTCTCGGTCGGATTTCCACGTTGACCGGTTAGAAAGTCCGATTCCTCCCCTTCTTGTCTTGCAAAACTCCTGTCCCGCGTCGCTCTATTACATTCTCGTAAGGAGGCGTGTTCGCTGTTTATGTAACTTCTTATTTGAAAACTTAAGTGGGTTTAATAAAGTAAGGCGGCGCTATCAAGCTGGCGCGATATAGTTAAACTTTATTCGGACAAGTGCGACGGGAATTTTATTAAATTTGGCGGTGACGGCAACGGCAAATGAATTAAACTGGCTTGCCGTAACTCAATTATACAGCGAAAAACAATCGTCACAAAGGAAGTTTTTGCACTCATTTTCATTCCGAAAGAGAGACATTTATTGCCCCAAAACACTTTTAGTAGTTCTGCTGACAATACGAAAAGAAATATATGCTTGTTTTTAAGTCCCGAAATGGGGGGATATTACGTTGAGATGCAATTTATTCCGTTCCTTAATGCGCTGCTAATAAAAGCCACCAAGAGGCGAAACTTCCATGAATATTTAGGGGTTGTAACATGCCCATATCCAGGTTTGGAGTAATGCTCGAATTACCCTCATCCGATGGTATTTGCCGCGCAAATTACGTTACAGTTATTAACACGTTCCTTCTGGCATAAAACTCGATTAGCATAAATTTATTTTACATTGTTGACAGTTTCTTTGATGGTGTTATTATGGTGCCGCTCCGCTATGCTAATTCCGTCTCTGACAACAGGTCAGCCTAATGGTTTTACATTTAGATTAGCCATCGCTGCGGGAAGGCTAGACGCCATTAAATTATAGTTGCAACAATTTGAACGGCGATCCGCTGTATTGAGGAGTTCCACCTGCGTTTAAGAACAAAAAGCGATTTTCGACGAGAGGAACCGGAAGTTGGTGCCGTCTTCGCGCATGCCGACATTTGTCATTTCGAACTCCTTCCGAATCCGGACCAGAGCACTTTCGCTCTTCATCTCTCAAAATCAGTTTGAAAAATTGCTTTTCTTTCGCCAGATGAGAATTCGTCAATTTTTCCATCTCCGGGCGAAGCAGAGACACCGGGACTTCGTCGGATATGCCACGGAGGATAATTGTGAGTGCGGTTTACGACCGCTCCCGTGAAGGAACATAAAGGGGGTCGGAAAATAATGCCGTTTCTACACGTGATTCGGCTAATTAAGGCCGTTAAAGTCGTTTCAAAGACGTTTCGATGCTAATGCGTCCTGTTCGCCCGTAACCGGCCGGCCGAGTACCAGAAGAGGTAGGTGTCCGGCGTTCGATGCTGTGGGAATACCGAGCGGGAACAACCAACATTTTCGGGCAAGGGCATGTTAGGGGTGAAAGTGGAAGCGAATCCGTGTCGACCTAGCGGAGCGCGCAAGGCAGACCTTTGGGGTCCCACGGGCAATTTCTTGCTTGAACGACACCGAGGACGACGGTTTGCATCTCAGAGAGTTGCTTTTGCGTGTTTGGTGCCGGAACCTGAGCAGACTGCGAATGTAGAATGTTCCCGTGAACGATTGCACAAGGGTAAATCGATCTTTCATCGAACGCGTCATCCTGCAACCCGCCGACGCAAAACCGCGCTGGGCCACCGTACTCGCCCGATATTGCATCGTCGGATTTCCATTTGTTCCGATCGCTACAGTACTTTCTAACGTTTTCTGTGCATATCTCGTCGTAAAACCGATTGACTTTTATTGACCGAAGTTTGAAATTTGCGAACTAGACGGCGAAAGGGCGTCGGTGGCAAGGGTGCTTACGGCGGCGATTCAAAATGGGAAAAAAAAATGTTTGAATTTAACGTAAACAACCGCACTATTTTTCCTGCTCACCTTAAATAAATCATCCAGGATAAGGCGGCATTATCTCCCTAGGCAGGATGAACAAGTTCTTGCAGCAATCTCCGTGCAGAGAAGGCGTGTCCGGAGAGAATAAATCGAAACCGCATTCCAGAAATGGAAACTGCCTTCCAAGGACTTGCAGTATACACATTTTTTTGAGACTGACACCAAATGCCAGCAAAAACCAAAGCCTTATCATCTCCAAACCATCAACGTAAACTGGAGGCGGCCTATAAGGTCTTACTGCTCCACCGTGTCATTTTCTCCTTTCCTCTTCGCGGTCAGAGTTCACGGTCACCTGAAACGGTAAAAAGGTTTTTATATTAAGGATGCGGATAACCATACTACTAAATTTACTTCAGAACCCTTTACGGTGGGGGGGAACAGTGCTCGTGCAGTTGCGTGCGGAAATGTGTACGTTTTGTCGCACAGAGAGGTCGAGCTGCATTGTCAGAGAATTAACAATGTGTTTGAGCAAGACGTGAACTTGACTTGAGGTAAATGTGGAGCTTAAGAGCCCTTGCGATAGACAAAAGAGAAATTATCGATATTCGGATTTGTCCACAGAAAAATCGTAGATGCATTTAGACCTGAAACGATTCAATAAATTGCACACATACACATACAGGATATATAAATCACAGACAATGCCTCTCTACGTTTCAATATCCTAGGCGTATTTCGGAAAATTCGCCCCCATTGTTAGGAAGAGTTTTCTGCATAAATCACTCAATAGTTTCGAAACCAGCGCGAATTTTCCATAGTTCTACAATTAGAGGGACCTTCCGGCATAAAAGCCCCTACATTTTTGTCGTTCGTTTTTGACGGTCATACTTTAGAGCTCGCAATATTCCGGTTTTAATATTCATGTTTAGTTGAAAGTGTTCGAAATGTTACGCTGAAACATTCGGAAGAGCAGAATCTTTCCTGAAAGGAGCAGCGGGATAAAGATCACTTTGTCGGTTCCCGGTTCCAAAAAGGAGGTTTAAAACATTAAAGCTTTAAGGTCCCGCGTCTGGGACCCGAGAGATGGCCCCGGCCCGCCGAAATTCGCGGAAAATATGCGAAATTTCCCCCGGAGATCGGCGAGAAGGGACGCGAGAGGGCAGTCAGAAGGTTTGAAAATCACGTAGAAAGTCCCTCTGCTTTAAGATATTCCAAGGCACGTTTTCAAATTAACGAAGGCACACCCAGGAGCTGCTTCCCGGCCAGAATTCTGCGTTTCGAACGGCAAAAATCGCGCAACAGTCGCGCTCGCATCAGTCGGCTCGGCTCCCACGTGGTCCCTCTAAACGCCTCGACTCAGACCTAGTAGTCTTGGAAATTCGGCTGAACGATTCGCGTATTCGGGCACTTTCCGAACCGCTTCACACCTCAGAAACCGAAAAGGACGCGCTTCGAGCGGCCTTAGCGAGGCGAAATTAAATTATCGTTCAAGGCAATTACTCCGCCGGTTCCCGAGATACCGATTCTCAAAGCTTCGGACCTGACAAAAAGTCGGTCCTACCCTTTTTGCCCCGAGGAGTTTCGTTTGATCCGTTCGAGGTCTCTCTGGCGTGATTCACGACGACCGCACCGCGAAACGTCACGGTCCTAACGAGAACCGCAGGTTCGGTACCAGCACGCGCGGCCTTCGAACGAATTTAAAATAAATCGCCAGAGATGTTTATGTTAATATTATGCTTAGACCTATAGGTGCAAGAGCGAAATTAACATAGTAATTACGCGAAACGCCAGAAGAAAACGTTATTACTCCCTATATCTGTTGATTTTTAATCCCATTTAGTCGTCATTGGAATGTTCGTGTGGGCGACAGCGTATTATATATGTGACTGCAAGAGATGTTACAAAAATTTCGTTAGTTATGGAATTCATTCACCCTATAAAAGCTCGTGTAAGTCTAGATTGCGGATTAGAGTATTTGTTCAAGTGGCACGATGAAAACCCTCTTCTTGGTAAGTCGCAGTTTTCTATTTTTCCGGTATTTACGTTGCATTTTTAGGTCGTGATCCTCCTCTGTGCGCTGACCAGCTGCTTAGCTTTGAACGAGTACCTACCGCCCCCCCCGCCGAACGACGGCCGCAAAGCGACTCCACTCGGCAATGAATTGATAAAGATCCTGGGGTATGGGAGGTCCTGTGCCAGTTGCATCAATCCGACCCTTAAAAATTAGAAGACGCCATGTGTTTTATTTATTAAAGTTTATACAGGCGAACGCGTCCAATTGCACTAGTCCCACACGTTCACTTCCTAACTGGTCGAATTTCGTTAGAAGCGCAGGCGCATCGGATCGCTCTCCCGCAGATTACTGAAACGTTTTTGGGGAAAGTGCCGGTGCGGTAAATACGCTACCGCACGTAATTAAAGGCATATTAGAAGCGTTAAGTAAACTGGACTGCAATAAGTCACTGAAAATGGCTTTTTTACATTCGTATTCTGTCAGCGACAAAGACTAATGCATTTCTGAAATTGAGAAGCGGCATCAAGGGAACTGGGGCACGTTGCTTTTAAGGTTGCCCGCGAGATATATACTGCGTGAGATAGAAAAGCGAACACCGGACGGGATGGTTCGATTTGAATAATTTTCGGCGAGATCCATAAGAAATCATGTGTCGGCCGTCCGCGTTGTCCCACGCACTCGTCCACACGCCCAGGCGTCGGCTCAATGAGATGAACGATGTCCTCTTGAGAGGTTTCGTTTCAGGCTCTCTGTACGACATTACCGAGCACGGCTAGAGCCTGTAAAGGATGGGATAAGCTTTATAACCTTCTACCCGCGATATCCCAGACAAGGCTCACCCGCGCTAAGACTGGAGATCGGGGTGGACAGGGTAACAAATTGGTTTCACTTTGTTGCAAGAAAACCGTATTGACCAGAGCCACGTGTGGTCGTTCATTACATTGATTAAAAACTGGATGGCGGAGTGTACCGAGTTCGAGAGGAAGACGCTGCTCCAGGACTTCTTGGACGTACCGTCGAGAAGTCACGTTGCCACCGATCAAAAATCAGACGTGAGCAGCCGCCGTAAGCTGTAACATCCCCACGGCGTCGTCTGGGGCGCCTCGTTGCCTTCAGCACCCTTCCCCGACCATCAGGCACGCCCTGGCAAAGTCTCTATTCCGCGCCGGAGACTGCGGTATCCCGTTCCAGGACTCATGCCGCTCTTTCTCCGCGCTGCTACAATCCATTTTGTCGATAAGGAACGGTGAAAGGTGGCATGAGATGGGGTGAGTGGTTCGCACCCCAACGACCATCTTGACGTAGGCGTTGACTTCTCTACATCACCCTGTATGTTTCGATTGTAGATTAACGGGACGAGCCAAAGTTAGCAAAAAAGCCTCGTTTTTCGCAGGACAAAGATAAAATTTTCTTAAAAAGGGGCGTTAGAGACAAGTTAAAATTGGGTAAACGGGGCGTGACTAACGTCTGTTGTGACACCGGCCGGTATTTTATACGTTGTCGACGCCACGATGTAGATTTGTCGGGACGGAGATAACTCACTAACAACTTTTTACTTCACTAGTGCTTCCAACGGTGAGACCATTTAGAGCACGAGAGGTTCGGCAACAATATTTAATAATCTAATAATAATTTGAATTAAACTGGAACAATGGAGCCGCTATGAATCTGGAATGTGAATGTCTCCATTAATGGAAGGGTCTCGGCTACTTATACTACCGCGAAACCATGGGCGTGCAACTGATAACGTGAATTTATCTAGAGCGCATCGATAAGGGTAGGTGGTGATTTAGACGGATCTTAGACCTTTGGCCTAAGTCGACTATATTTTGATGATTTCGTCGCATCGTCCAGAGGAATGACGTTTCTTGAATGGTAGCAATTGCGCTGGACCATCGCCGCTCCATGAGAGATCAAATAGAAACGGGAGGAAACAGATCCATAGGCGTGACATGGGGTGCCCGGTTTGACGATGAGAAGGTATATAACGCACCTTTCATTGGTGATTTCTTGCTGCCCGCGTCACCCGTCAGGTGAATAACCAAATTTAGTTCGCGAGGCACTGACCGAACGCTGGTATTACTGCCCGGCGTTATTGAACCAATGGGATAACACTTTCCTTGGGCGACTGGAAAATGAAAATAAACGCCCAAAATCCCCTTAAAGCTGAGCTTATTTTAAAAGATTACATCTAAAATGGAAAATCCCCACAATCGCACAAATAGCAAACACAAATTGCGGAAATATAAAAAGATAGTGTCGCGCAGCAGTTGCGACATAAGAAGAAACTTTGAGGTCGAATTAAGCCCTTTGAGATGAATTTTAAAGGTTTAGAATAATAAATTAGGGTATTCATCAGTAATGACTGCGTTGCTAAATCCAAATTTGCTTTGCATTAATCTTCACCTGCCGCCCCGTTTTTATCCCCGCCATTATTAAAAAGGGCAGAAAAAGGGGGGCATCAAATATTTGCAAATAATTATTGCATAATATGCGCCCCCCGAAAGGAGATTTATCATCGTTAATTATATAGAACGCCCCCGGGATGTTTAAAGAAACAACCTTATTTTCCTTGCAAATGGCGAAATGAGTGATCGTTCCAAGGAAATATAGTACATAGGCTTTAGAGCCAGAAAGCACCATTGAAGTTGAAGTATCGATCATCGACTATCACTTCCAACTTCCCCACATCTGTGTTTTATCCTTTTTACCTGTCGCATCAGAACTTTGAAAGTTTCCTAGTAAACTTCTCAATCCTCTGGACTTTTAAGTAGCTTTAAGATGCCGAATTTTAAAGCCGTTTAGAACTAAAATACGGAAACCAATTTGTTGGATATAGATAAGGGTCCTGACCGGCAAAGACTCAAAGCAAACAACTAAACGTCAACCCATTAATCTACCTCAATACACAAGAACAATACTGAGGTCATTAATATCTCCGAGAAGGTATACAGAAACCATCTCGTCCTATCTGCAGTGTATTTAGCGACTAAAAGGTCGACAGAAAGGACCTTTTCGAATGAGGGGACAGTCCCTTTATGTTAAATGTTAAGATAAGCCTGCCAGTATTTCTATAACCGGCTGTACTACATGTAAATTAGGCGTCAGATGTTCGACGCAAAATACACTGCGGGTAACGGTCAGTTTCAGCATTAGCTGCAATTGAAAGGGTTCAGAACTGTTATGTTGGTAACTTGTAACAAAAGTCCCGTTTCAAAAAAACCCTCCGGGTTTCTCCGGGGCAAAACCGTTTCCGTCGCGGACGAGAAGGGAATTACATTTCCGTAAGTCCTGAGGCCGAAGAATTTTCGTGGTTCGCCCCAAGTTCACTTCCTCCAGCTGGAATCCCCGCAGCTTGAACGTAAAACGAATTGAAGCCTAAATGACGAGCGTTAAGGGGTTCCTTCGACAAACGAAACCGCGAACACGGCAACCTGGTTTACGAACGGGGACTGCATCCGATTTCGCTTAGTATGAACAATGGCAGAATCCATCGGTCTAAGTACGAAGACGGAAATTGCCCAAACGGGCGGGTTCCGAACCACGATTTGGATCACACACCCGACACCGCTCCAAGACGACGAGAGGGCAAAATTACTTACGACTATCCCTTAAGTGCTGAACCCGAGGAATTCCAACCAGGGACGCACCACCACCAAGAGCCATGGCTGCGCCGGATGCCATTAAGTCGGCGAACGCCTCTACGAGTCGCTTTTCTGGGGATACTGCGCAGGCCCAACGAACTGGCAATGGTCCCGACCGAGAAAGCCTCTTCGGACTAGTAGCCGATTTCCCAGTCGTAAAGCGCCCTTCGTTGCGGCCGGGCGGGCACCGTGGTCTGGCACCCAGATGGCACTCTTAGAAGTATCGAGGCACGTGGGCGTAACTTAAGGGATAAAAGTACAAATAACTAATGTAGAATCCGGTAGTCGAATCAACCACCCGGTATATAGTTTGTAATTGTATTGCGTTGTGTATTTCGATTACGTCGAGACTCCGTCGGAAAGGTGGTGGATTGTAAGTAGTCAGGGTTATTGTTAAGGAGATGATGCACCCCTTTGGCACGCCCATTGGAGACTTCGGCTGGTGCGTGAGAACTCCCACCGAGCTACTTTGTCGACATCGGCGCTACTGATGATAAGCTTAGTCGGCCCTCATGGCGCAGACGCAATTACCGGCGACGAAGGACTTCTCATCAGCTTCAGCGCCACGATCCAACGGGCGGTGCACGTGGCGTCCACGGCACCCCCAGCCAGGGTATGTCCGTGGGGCGCCGCCCGAGGGTCTAGTACTTGAGACTCTCCCGAAGACGGGGGACTCCCGTCTTATTCCAACTCGGATTCCTGCCGATGTTCGATTCGATTTCGAAGTGAGGAAAAAATCCGCGAGTCCGCCCTCGTGGACGCATCTTTAAATCATACCCCGGACTAACGAAATCGACAACAACTTAAAGTCCCTGAGAAAGAGCCCACGGATTCCCAGCAAGGGTGCACATCTCAGGAGCAACAAAATGCCCTTTTCCGAAATAGTTATCCGTGCGCAATGTCCGGACACTATCCGTTTCCTCATTACGGATGGTATCAAGTGCGAATCAAAAGTCTCGGACACGAAGCTACCCCTCCGATCGGAAAACTACACGAAGAAGGAGAAACCTGACGGGGATGTTTAAATATAGATCACAAATTGGGGCGGGGTAAAAATTTGACCCAGAGTGGAAAGTGTGAGGAAATTATGCGCATACATTTTACATATATTTCATACTTTTTGTGGCAACGTGTGAGGTGTTACACAACCCTTTCGCTTTAATTGAAAAAGTGTTCGGAGCCACTGCTGGCATTAATTTGGATTAATTTACTTCCATGTCCTAGAATAACACCGGTAGTATTGTGTTTTTTAACCACTTGGGTATAATTCAATTAACCCAGGAAATTGACAGCTCAGAATGACAAACTGCTTTTATCCTGCGTTTGATTTCGTTAACCGAGACGCTGCCAATGTACAGGGTGTTATTTGAGTACGCGGCCAGCTTCGAGGGGCGACTCGTCGACCGATTCTCAAACGAGAGGTTAGCTTACGCCTAAGTCCGGTAATCCATTTTACGCACGAGTGCGGTAACGCGCCTTTCTCGAGATGCGGGGAGTCCAACTTTTTTTCCGAACGGTTCGTATAAAAAAAAAACTTTTAAATAGCAAAAGAGCACAAGTCGATATGACGTTCACATTTGGTAACAGTTTTGAAGGCGGCGCGAAGGACCTTTTTAGTTGGAAATTTTCTGTTTCCTTTTGCTGCTGGCACGCACGAAGGTAATACTGAAAATTTTGGAAAAACCAAAGAAGAAAAACATTTTAGGAAAACTGCGCTTAAAGAGATGATATACGTGTTTTTTTTTTTGGTAAAAAAACATTCAATCATAGATAACTGGAAGCTTGCTGCAGTTGCCGAAAATGTCCTCCTCCAGCTTCGTTGTTGAATCGAAAAGCATTAGCCCATCTCAACTTCAATCGCCCAACTCGTTGAGATATTCCAGGGCGTATATCTTACCTGATTACATGAATTGTGTATTCGTCGGATTAATTTTCCTTCGGTGTCGACCTGAGTTTTACGAATGAAGAATGGTACGTGCACCGAAAGGAAAAAATCTAACGGGTTTGAATGCGGTAAACTGGGTCGCCATGACTACCAGCGTGCTTTGAGCCAAAAAATACAAAAGTTTAAACAAAGTCAAATAACAGTAATAACCATAAAGAACTTTGTCGAATGTTCGACAAAATTGACTGAAGGACGGTTAAGATTTTTACGGAAAAACGATTTGTCAAGAAGACGTCTGACACCCTGTATCTTGAGCTCAAAGTCTTGCCGGAGCTACGCGTATGTCGGGGTAGCATTCGGAACTTTCTCCATCGTTAACAATTCTAGTATTTAATTATATTAAATAGCGGTAAGGGCAACGACTTCACTACTACCCGACTGCTGCTTTGCCTTTCTTTCCATTTACTGTCTTCCTAACTTTTTCCCAGTCCCCGTGGTCCTTACGGCCCAAGGAGGGGGTACCTGCTCGTCCTGGTCTCCTACGGACAAAATCCCGCACGTGCCCCTTAACTGCGTCGGTAGTAGCGATTTTGTTCCACAGTGCCGCATCTTCAAGATAACCTGCTCCTCAGTCTTATTGCCGACTCAAATTTGACATTTCTAAACTCAAGAACTAATAAATCTCCGACGGGTACACAAACTTTCCGTTTCAGAATCACTCAAAGAACCATCCCTTACTTAAGTAGCAGTTCTACGGAATTTGTCTTCCTTCGACCCCATTTACATCAATCGGCGCGTCAGCGTCTGGTCGTTCGAACCGCAACAACTCGCACCGGCGAAAGGGAGATACCTCTTCGGGTGCCTTGCGAGGCAGTCGATTCTGTCGGGCAGAGACCGAAAGCCCCTGGACAAGGGCCCTCCAAGAGAAGACGATGGAGGGGTTCAAGCAAATCATGCCGCACCGCGACCGTGCCAGACCACGTGCGGCTTTGGCGAGCTGGGAAGTTCCCTCGCATCCGCCCCACTCCCCGGACCTTGCACCCTCCGATTTTCGCTTGTCCCTCTCTCGGCAAAGTTTTTGGCGGGAAAAAAGTTCAAAAAACGACGACGTCGAGACGGCACTCCGTGGGTCTCCGTAGACGGGGCGTTCCTCAGAAACGGGATTTACGAATTGCCATCGCGCTGGCAAGAAGCCGTTCGAAGGATCGGAAGCTGCACAATTTCCCTCCTCTACTTCGTGAAAGGGCAGAAGCTCCCCTGGGCAGACCTGACATTTTGGAGTTTGCCGCAATTGGAACTGAGAGCGAACTTGGAACTGACAGCGAACATGGAACTGAGAGCGTACATGGAACTGAGAGCGGACTTGGAACTGAGAGCGTACTTGGAACTGAGAACGTACTTGGAACTGAGAGCGTACTTGGAACTGAGAGCGTACTTGGAACTGAGAGCGGACTTGGAACTGACAGCGAACTCGTTAATTTCTGGCGGAGCCAACTGGCCTCCGCAGAGGCGAACGGCGGAACGCAGAGGAACGGTGTGAGGAAAGGAACGGCCGGAGCCCGGTGCCGGACCCTCGCTACTAGCCGCTCCGCCACCGAGGAGTTCCTCCCCCCCTTCGATCGGGAAAACCGTAACTGAAAAATAACACGGCTTCGCGCACCATTAAACATTCAAAATGCCCACAAACAAATCTAAAATGATGTGTACGAAATTGTAAGTTTTCTATCGTCAAAGTGCTTCAAGAGCACAAAAGGTTGCTATTAGGGTGACATTGCTCAGTTGGGAACATTATTACATTTTGCTTTTAGAGGACAAAGAACACGCCAAACATATGTAACAGTAATGGAGTTTACATTGCTTGTCGTCTTATTTTTTCCCTCGTATTATGAATATCTCTCTGTGACAGGCCGAGAATGATATATTATTCATTACTTTCTGCCTTTCTGGCACGACCAGGAATCGATCGCTTTATCTTAAAAAAAAAAAAAGAAAAAAAAAACGTGGAAAAAGTAAATCAGCTTCTCTAAAGTGGATCGCGTTGAGATGACACAAAATACATATGTGGCCCATAAAGCTGATAGCCCGTGCTTTACCTTGCTTCAATTTATGAGGAAATTTCCTACAAGGGTGAGGGCTATATAACTTAAATTGAGTTTTTTCCATGATGGGTTTGATAATGGATTACCGCTGGCCGCACTGTGTGCATGCGGTTAAATTGTTCCGAATTTACTTTCATCAGAAACACTTTATAAAACCTCAATAAGGACTGGGAAAAAGCTTATTAAAACTTGGAAAACTCGATTTCTCTCAAAAGACCAGCGAAACATTATCCTTTTGATAGATTCGTTTCTGCCTTATCCCACGTTATTTTTCCTAAGGAATTAAATGACTGTCGTCGCTTTGAGGGATTTAGGTTTTAAGTAGCAATCTCGAAAAGTATGATACTTTTATAAAGGAAAAATTCCGAATCTCGCCACGATCGTGGTCAATCTCAGTCTGCAAAACGAAACTTTTTTCCTATATTAAACAAGTTTGGAAGTTTCTTGACACAGGCCTGTTACGCTGAATGTTAGATCCGGCAATTTACGAGCTTATCTCAGGCATTCCACACTATATCAAGTGAACCATAAATTTCATGGGGCTTTTCTTTTTTACCCTCCCGGTTGGAAAAATTTATTGTTCGCAGGAAAATTTCTAACTAATTTAAATGATTTGTTAACTGAAACGAAACGAGAAACGCGGGAAATATGATTGCATAGTTCGAATATCAAATTAACAAAGTTGATGTTATTAAATTTATTTGCAAGGGAGCGAAGTATTAACCGGAGAAGTCAATGTTGCAGCGGTTAATTGGATTCAATTCGGGCGAGTCGAGCGTCAATGCGGCATTACAGTCGGTCAAAGTTGAAGTAGAACCGACCGTTAGGTGTGTCTGCTTCGCCGAAAGTGTTCCGACGGTCGAACCACGTTTGCCGTTCTTTCCTCTGTGACCCCCATTACTTTGACGCAATTGCAACGTGCCCTTACGCCCTGCCTCTGCACGTGGATGGTCCCAGAAGTACCCCGCCTGACGTGTGCCGGGTGTTTCAGGAACGTGTCGCCGAACTTTAGGAGGTTACAAGGGGCGACGAGTTAAGTCATTTTGCCTTGTGGTCGTACAGGGCCGCCTGTAAAGGGTCCGCACAAAATCCTACCGCACGTTCCTGGGGCGAGATTGTGACGATTTAACCTTCGTTCGTCCGATGGAAAAGTGGACGGTCCTCGAAATGCGGGGTGTCAAAGCTGGGCTCGACGAACCCCCTTTAGAAGGGCACAACTTTCTTATCGCCCGGTATAAAATTTTGTTGACACCTTTTGACTATCGTAGATGGCAACACACTACTGCCGCACGTACCTGCTTTATGCGAGCAAGTACGATTTTATCAGCAAAAAGATACTTCAAATGACTCGAGAAGGCCCATTTTGACCTTTTACGTCGAATCAATCTTCGCAGGGATGTTAACCGGAGATCACTTCGAACGTTTAATAAAAGCGAATAACTGAAAAAAAATGCAATTGCTTATGAAGTGCATGATTTATGCGTTGAAATTGCATTTTCAAACAGTTCACGAGGCATTCAACTGTACAACTAACCTGCACTAGAGATGCGGCCAACTTTCAAAGTCAGATATCTCAAGAAAGATTCCTTGTAGAGACCTCTACCAAGAGACCTTTTTTCCTAAACACTTAGGAAAACACAAATTTAGTCATAAATAAATTTTACACCGGGTGATAAAAAAGTTATGCCCGTTTAAAGAGGGTTCATCGAGCGCTGACAACGCCCTCTACATTGTGCATCGGAAATGTAAACGGATTCCGATTTCTCACCCCTCAAACGCCCCCGATACGACATTTTGCGCATAGAGCAGCATTACCTACGAAGTAATTATTTTCAATTTTTTATTTTAACTTTGACGCCCTGTATCTCGAAAACCGTCCACTTTTGGATTAGGTAGGTCGGGTTAAACCTTCATGTTCTCATCCCAGGAATACGTGGTAGGATTTGGTACGGATCTTTTACAGATGCCCTGTATACCCGGAAGAGTCGTTAAGACACTAGACAAGAAATTGTTGAAAACGTTAAAGAACGCACGTATTTTCATATTTACGACTTTTTGCCCTTTTGCCTTCCAAGGTAATTATTAGGAAAGAAAAACAGTAAAGCATTACGAGAGTTGTTCAAAGTTGCGGCCGCCAACTTGCCGACACGCGGCCGTACGCCGAACCACTCGGAAGACAACATGCGGATCTTCCTAAACAACGTGCCTTGCAGCCATCACTCTTCCAACCAATCCTTCTTCTGTTGTTCCAGTTGTTTCATAAACTAGCGATTCGAGGTAACCCCAAAAAACGAAATCGAGTGGTGTTAGATCCGGACTGCGGGCCGGCCAGTTACCGGGTCGACCCCGTTCGATCCGACTCTCAGGACATTGCAAGTTTAAGTGGTCCCCACACTTCGCAAGTAAAATGTGCCGGAGCTGCGTCATGCCGAGACAACATCCTTCGGGGGATGTTCAACGGAAGATCCTCAAGTACCTCAGGGAAAATTTCTTGTGGGAACGTCAAACAGATTTGACGATTTAAGCGTGAGGATAGTAGGTACGGCCCAATAACTTGATCTCCTGTTATGTCAGCCCACGCGTTGATAGAGAATCGATATTGATTAGACTTCTTAAGTGGTCTATAAGAATTTCCAAATATGACTGTTACGGCCATTGAAGTGACATTCTCGATTTAAGCAAGCTTCGTCGATAAACAGGATAACTGAACTAAAGTCCAACTGGCGAGCACAACTTCCCAAAAACCAGCGACGAAAGTCTATTTTTGGATCTTAATCTTGTTGTGGCAAATTGTGAACTTTTCGAAAATGATAAGGGTGAAGTAATTGTCGATGCAGTGCACGCCATACCGATGTTGCTGAATTTCCCATTTGATTTTCCACAGCTCGCATGCTAGCGAACGGTCTTACTTCCACTCGGTACGACACTCCTTCCGTCTCCACCGAAGGAGCCGTCCTAGCTTGACCCATACCGCCATTTCGTTTAAAATTTCCTTTTTTCTCGTAAACGAGTGAGTGCTGAGACAAATAATCTACGAGATGGCCGATTGGGAAAGCGTTGAGCATGGAGGCGAGCAGCTTCCCCGCTATAGCGCCTCGCTTCTCCCTAAATCAGATGCACGTCGGCTATCTCCTCAAAACCAAAATATTCCACAGCAAAAGAACTATTAACTTTAAGTATCACTTCGCAATGACAACCAGTAGAAAACGAGAACGAACCAAATACGAAAACATGCGCGTTGTTTAACGTTTTTAACAATGCTTTCGTCTAGTGCCTTAACGACCCTTTTCCGGGTATACGCTTATGAGGCAAAATGACTCAACTTATCGCCCTTTATAACCTCCTAAAGTTCGGCAACACGCATCTGAAACACCCCGTAGGTGGCGATTTATTTGTTAAAAACTTGCGTATATTGCAAAGGTCCAACCTTAAAGGGCTCACGTCGGGAGCGTTGGAGTGCTACGTTGATTTGTGTCCGTCTTGAAGCAGTTTTTAACGAACGCTCTTGGGAATCCTGCCAACATGGAAATAATTGGTCATCGATACGTGATTCAACACTTTCATTTGAACGGCCTTAATCCGTTTCAAGTCAAAGCGAAGTTGAATTCTACTTTAGGGAAATTTGGTTCCTCGTTAACAACTGAAAAATGTTGGGTGGCAGAGTTTAAGGGCGGTCGTGCGAGATGCCGAGACGAATTCTGCAGCAGTCGGCCGAATGGCACTCCAGAAATTGTGGTGAAAATCCACAAAACCGTGTTGGAAGACCGTCAGCTAAAATTGCACGAGTTAGGAGACATGATGGGCATTTCAAAAAGTGTCGGACATCGCAATTTGATCGAAGAATTGGACATGAGAAAGCCCTGCCCAAAATGTGTGCCGCGATTACTCACAATGGAACAAAAACAGCGCCGTGAGGACGTTTCGGGGGAGTGCTCGGCGGAGTTTCGCAGCAATAAAGCCGTGTTTTTGCGACGATTCATGAGCATGGATGAAACGTAGGCCCACCGTTTCATACTTGAGACGAAAGAGCAGTCGAAACAATGGACTCAAAGGGGAGAATCGACTCCAAAGGAGGCGAAAACCGTCCTATCTACGGGAAAGCCGATGGCGTCAGTTTTTTTGGGACGCACGCGGGTTAATTTTTACTATCTCCCGAAAGAAAAAACAATAAATGGAGGATATTGTGCAGATTCATCGCGGCGTTTGGGCGAAGAAAGTGAGAAAACCGGCCGTACTTGGCGAAAAAGAACATTTTGTTTCGTCAAGACAGTGTACCGGTCCACGCTTCCGTCGTCCTGATAGCCAAATCGTACAACTTGGTTCGGAACGTTTTGCTCGCCCGCGCTATTCGCCAGATTTAGCCCCTATAGATTATTTTCTATTTCCGAACTTGAAAGAATTGCCCAGCGCAAAGGGATTTACCAGTAATGAAGAGGCGAAGTTCGAGGTTGTTGCCTATTTCGGAACGTTCCAAGTTTCTTGCTATAAACAGGATATAAAATCAATAAATCACAGAACATCGTTGGGAAAAGTGTGTCGGTCTTAAAGGGTGTCGCGAAACAATGCTATATTTCCTTTTTTTTTTTCTTTCAGTGGTTGGCCGGGCACTTCTGGGACTACCCTCGTATTTGCTCACATTTCTGCCATCATACATAAAAATCCCATTTTTATGTGCTTAGCTGATACCACGTTTTTCTCGCATTTCTCGATATGCTTTGAAGACGTAAATCATTTCCCAACACACCTTAGGTATAGCTAGTAAGGTGTATGGTTATTTTCGCACAAAACAGTGCCTTCGGGCTGCGACCTAGGGGCGGTCCGAATGCGATTGACCATCTTGGTGCCCCCGATATAAACCCGACTTTTTTTAAAAATAAAACCATAATTATCCTTACGTCACGCCTATGTGCGTCACCATTTTTTGGTAATATGCCCGACTAGGTTTTAGCGCCAGTTATCCTCAAAGGGGGCCACCGTCTGTGGTAAAGCGTTCGCCCCCTTCTTTGCCAGATCCAGAGTTCTGGTACGATCGACGTTGCGTCAAATCGTCATATTAAAGCTGCAACGCCCCAATAGAAAGAATGTCACGCCGTGCGTTTAAGTGTCACGCTTTAAAGGTATCGATGGTAAATTAGCCGATAATCGCCTCTTAGCCATAGCACGCCTATGTATATTAACCCTCGGTTTTAGTACTTACGAACTTAGCGAAACTTGCAAACTATCCCTTGGCCGAAATGTCGCGTGGACGTGTACTTCGTTAACCCAATTCTTCATTTTTGCAAACCTGCCTAGGGTGCACTATTACGGTGAAAGTCGGTGAAATAAATGACTTCGTAAGTTGTTCCTGAGTTTGCTGTTCCAGGATCCATTACACGGTTTCCGAACCTGGACGAACTCACATCGATGGGGGTTTTTATTAGATCAACTCGCACGCCTTAAGTTGCCCTTCCAGGGGTATAAAGGGGCGTTTTTTCTTGAAAACAATGTGCCCGATGTGAGGCAACTCTTAGGCCCCTCGTCCGCAGTAATATCCACTTAGTGAGAAAAATTTGCCGGAGGACGAACTATTTGCAAAGTGTCTTTCGAGTGGTTGTGTTCATCTAACTTTGTTGAATTCGTCAACAAGACGAGATAAACAGAAAGTTAAAACTTGCTTTAGCATATTCCCCATGAACCCTTTTCACGTCTGTAGCAAAGCAAATGCAAACGTAAACATTTGCACAACAAATCTGATAATCGCCTATGCACGAAGGATTCGACTCGCGACGATTATTTGTCTGGAAATATTGAATGACCTCTTCCAGGGGAATATTATGGGTTATTTCTCGTTCGGACTTCAAGACAGAAATCGGCATTAAATTTAAAAAAGGGCCCTTTAATTCCCCATGAACGGGAACAAGTTTTAAAAAGAGCTTCGGCCCTATCGTCGCTTTTTTACGAGCCATTTTAAGTCGACTTAATCGCCCGCTAAGTTGTATAAAATACGATAAATTAGCGAAAACCCGACGTCACTTCGGCGACAAATTAATTTCTGGGGAGCGGGAAAAAAAAAAAGGTACGAAAAATTGTCGATTCATTAGCATCTTCACAAAAAAGGCACCTTGGGGGCCTTTTTAATGTTTCGTGCTTTTCACACTTGAATGACAGTCATTAAAAAAGTTCCTCTTAACGTCGCACTCATTTTCGAGGTGCGATTTTCGTTAAATAAATTTTTCGGCCGAACAATAGCCGGCACCTCGTTACGTTCGGCATCCTTGACTCGGTTGTTATCCGCACCTGACCACAATAACAACAAACAATGAATCGCCACGTGCGACCGCAGATTCCCATAATGTTATAAATAAAAAAAATAAAAAAAAAAAACAACAATAATTCCGGATTTCCGAGCGCGTTTCATTTTCACAAGGCCGCGGGTCTAGCGCACGACACCCGACCAATCAGCCGCGACAATGATAAGGCGCTTGTGCGAGGAGCTCTACGGTCGCTCGCACGCGCGCGTATTTTTCGATGAAACGCCGAAACGGGGAAAAACGAACATCACGGGACGGACGGACGGTGAACACACATTTTATTTATAGCTCAATAGCAATCTCATTATTCTTGTAATGTTATTTAACTAAACAGTTATTAAAATGCGATCGCCGCAATGAAATGTCTCCGCATAAATTTCGTCCCTCGTGTGCGCATTTAATTGATTACGTAATTAATATTATTGGCCGCGTCATTTGATGCGCCTACGTCACCGTTTAGTTGCTACGAGTTTTTCAATTAGTTCCCTGTAGCCGAACATAATTACCGTTCTACTTTTAACTTTAAATGAACTAGTTTTCTTAGGTTTTGAAAGGCAAATTTTTGCAACCTTTGACAAAACACCAAAGTTTTAAAAGGAAAATTTACATCAAAGAGGGGTGAATAATAAAACTTCGGAACTTGTGAGGCAAAAATAATTCAAAATTGCTTCACTCGTATAAAGATAATTGTTGTTCTCAACTTTGCTGAACACACACACACACACGCGCGCGCGCGCGCCAATGTGTACAGTGGCGGAAAAAAGTATTTAGACGCCGCTTCAGTCGGAGTGAAAACATTTCCCTGGCTGAAACTATTAATTGCGTTCAATAGCCTGTATACGGGGTGTCTCTAAAAGGTGCGGCAAATTCCCGAGGCAAAAACGTGGCGATCCGGCCCAACTAACCTCAGTCCGAAAGTGGACGATTGCGGCGGTGCAGAGGGTCAACAGTTCAATTTGGTTTCGGATTTTTATGAATATTTTTTCAATAACCGGTGTATGATCACAACATTCGGCTAGGGGGGGTTTTCGGGATGACAAACCGAAATCGCCTCCCGTTTTCATTGTATAATGTAGGGGGCGCCACCCGCGGCACTTTGCACGCATTTGAAGCGAAATAACTCTTTCGGGCCGCACCGTGTGTCGCTTCTAAATAGAATTTCTCGTTCTCCGACGTCCTTTGCCCAAGAAAGGTACGCCTGGTAAGAGTTGATTTTGAGGAACCGTTTGCGAGATATCCCGATTTAAAATTTTCTTTTCCTGTACGGCCAGGTCTAGGTTAATTGTAATAAGCGGAAATCAACTTGATTTCTTACACAAGCTCACCATCGAGTTGCGTTTCCACGAGAGTAACATCGAAAATCACAAAAACGACTAAATGCGTTGTTAATTTCATTCTCTAATAAAAACAGTCAATAAAAGATTTATCAACGAAAAGTTAATTAATAATAAACGCTTTTAACAAACGTTCAAAATGACCTCCATTTTCGTGTGTACGAAGATTAATGCGTCGTAAAATATTAAATTGAACTTTTGACACTGTGTATCTCCGAAACCCTCCACTTTTGGGCTGAGGTAAGCAGGGTTAGATCATCATATTTCAGCCTCAGGAATTTGGGGCAGCATTTTTTCCGCACCTTTTAGGGACACTTTGTATAATATATAAATTTCATAGCAAGTTTTTTTAAATCGATTTATTATTTATTAACAATACAAACGTAAAAACTAATAAAAATAAACTATGAAAAACCAGACACGAAATACAGCGGGAGAAAAGTACTGAGACACATTCTATAAGATGTAACATTTTTTCAACATATTTTGTGGGGACCCCTGGGACTCCATGGGAGCTTCCAACCGTCTAGGCATAGATTTAACTAACTTCGTAGCCCCTTCCGGGGAAATACTAGGTTGGTAGAAAAATTATTTCGTTTTTGAACCCTTAACATGCCACCCAACTTATACTACACTTTTACCAACGTGAAGCGACTTTACTTATACCGGAAGCACAGAATTCCGAAGTCCGAGAGGCGACGGAGTCGTCGAAGGCCTCTTTGGCATCCCCTCGGTGTTTAAAGCATTTGCCGCGTGGGAAGTGGTCGAGGTGCTCGAAAAACCGGTAATCGGTAGGTGACAGGTCTGGAGAGTGTGGCGGATGAGGCAGTCTCACACAGCCAAAGTCACTCGATTCCTATTGTGCCGATTGCGCGACACGCGGCCCAGGAAGGATTGGGCCTTTTCTGTCGACCGATGCCGGGGAGACCCGCCGTAGTTCTTGACCTCATCAATATGCCGACAACACCTCTCTGCTGCGTTGGTCTCGCCTGGATTTACGAAGCCGTGGCGGATCGGACCGGCAGCTGCCCACCGCACACTTACCGCGACCTCCCTTTGGTGCAAATGTAGTTTACGGGAAGTGCCGTGGAGCCCGATCGCGGTCCGACCATCGAGCGGAACGTCTATTTCTCGTCACACGTCTCAATACGGTCAAGCGACGGGTCATTTCTGTCGCGGAAAATGGGTGCCGACGACACGCAGGGAACGACGGTTTCTTTGCTTTTCGTTCGGCTCGTGCCACGTGGACCTACTTGTCGAGCTCCTTGGTTTGTCCAAGCCGTTGCAGATGGTCCAGAACTGTTGGACCTAATTCATCGGCAAGCTCTCCAATAGTCGTGCTTCGACCAGGGCCTTCAACTGGTCGTTGTCAATTACCGATGGACGTCCGCGACCTTTTTCACCTTCGAGGTTGTCGTTTCCACCGCGAAACTTCTTAAACCGAAGTTGTACCACCCGTCCACGAACAGTACCGAGACCGAAAGCATTATCGATTCTTCGAGCCGTTTGCGTTGCTTTAGTACCCAGTTTAAGCTCGTCTAAGAAAACCGTCCGAATTTGCTTCTTTTCCATCTCGACTAAAGTTCCCCGGCTAAACTGTAAAGGGGCATTACACACGCGCTGTTTATTATTAAAATATAGAAAAAAGTCGACGATTTTAAATGATATATAGCATGGCCGTGTTTATCAAAGGATTCATTCCAACGTTGTGCTGTAAAAATCGAAAATACGAAAACGAAATTATTTTTCTACCAACCTAACAGTAATCGATGCGTCCAGTAATTCTCTTTTCAGATCGGTGCGGATTTTTTTTTTTTTTAATTTTTTTGTCGAATTTTCCTACCCAATTCTTCCCATAAATGTTCAATTACATTCACGTCAGGTGATCGCGGGGGTGTTTCCAATACATGAGGGGTATTGTACAGGAGCCATTCCCCTACTAAGTGCCCTCTATGTTTGGGACCGTTATCATGCTGAAAGTGATAGCGATCCTCTGGGTTTAATTTAATGCCACTTTGACGCAAATTTGTTATTAAAACGTCTAAGTGCGAGAATTTTTCCTCAATACCGTCTGTGATCACAAGATTTCCCACACCATTTGCCGCCACGCATCTCCGCACCGTCGCGTTACCTCCTCCGTGCTTAACAGTGGGTTGCAGATTTTCCTTATAAATGAGGAAAATCATTCGTCTTCGTGCGATAAATTGAGTCTTGCCATAATTGATAATTTAAAAAGTTGGAAAGCGTTTCCATAGAAACTTTACCATCGACCATTGATTGCCCATGGGCTAAGCCGATTCTGACACGAAACCTATCAAAGTACCATAGTATGAAGTAAGTTTCCTTTCAAAAAAATCGTTGATTTTAGATATAGGTGTTAACGCACTAAGTGACGGTTATTTTACGAGGTTAACACGACGGCGTTAAGGAAAATGGAGGTTCCCATTTAAAAAACGCAAGTTTCTAACGATTTGTGATTGTCGACTTTAAGAATTATTTACGACCGCCCTGTATGTTATTTCGCGAGCTTTGCTGCACACGCGGCTAAAGTTGCGCTTTGCTAGCAGTTCCTCAAACGGTTGCAGCGATATACACTCACTTTCATATGATATGCACCACCCAGTAATACTAATAACTTTGGCAAAATAACGCTTCATAGTGGAGCATCAAATGATCAGACTTTCAGTAAAAAGGTACAACATTTGTTAATTAAAAAATTAATAATGAATGACATCGCCTCGTGCGGCAATGCGAGCACGTACTCTTCGCGGCACGGTTTGCAACAAATGATCAATATCCTCCTGGGGTATTTCGTTCTATGCTACCTCGAGATGATGTAGGTCATCCACATTGTTTGGAGGCCTCGGTAAATGTCGAAGACGGCGACTCATCACGTCCCATAGATGTTCGATGGGCGATAGGTCCGGCGGCCGTGCAGGCCAAGGCAGTATTTCCAATTGTGCCTCGTCCAGGTGTTGTCGAGTAATGTTCGCACTATGTGGTCTTGCGTTATCCTGTTGGAAAATGCCATTTGGTGAAGTTTGCACGAAGGGTACTAATATTGGCCTCAGAACGTCGTTAATGCAGCGACGTGCGTTTAGGGTGCTTGGAATGAACACAAGAGAAGATCTTCAACACATATCGCACCCCGGACCATAACACCAGGTGTTAAAGCTGTGTGGCGCCTTTCACAACATCGCAAATTTCTTCCTTCGCCTCGGTATCGCCTAACTCTTCCACGACCGTCATTGATCCGTAAAGAAAATCGCGACTCGTCACTGAAGACGATATTGTTCCACTCATGACTCCAATCAACTCGTCCTCGACACCAAGCCAATCTGGAAGCTTGGTGCTGGGCGGTTAGTGGCAGTCGTAGATTTGGGCGGTTTGAATGCAGGCCAAAAGACGAAATTCTTCTGTAAACCGTTGCCGTCGACACCCGACGATTTGGAGCTCCCATCCAATCTACTGCGAGAGACGTTGTCGTTCGAGATCGATCACCGATGGCCATCCGTCTGAGAAGTCGATCTTCACGTGCGTTGCTGCTACGGGGAGGACGTCCAGCTGGACGATGTTGATGAAAACTCTCTTCAGACCACGAAGACCGTATTCTCGCAATCGTGGTGTGGTTCCGGTTCGTTCTTCGGGCAATCTTACGAAGAGAAAGTCCGCCCTCCTTCACGCCGATAACTCGCCCTCTGTCAAAATCCGAAACGTGGGGAAAATTTCGACGCTGTCTCACCGGGGGCGTTTTGAGATGTCTCGTTCACAGTCCAACAACAGAATAAACTGATATTTCCGTGTAAATATGATTTTATTTATTTACAATTGACTGAAAAATCTAAAAGGTCAATGACAAAAAAACCACCAGCATTCGTTCTTTTTTTACTTGAAGTCTGATCATTTGATGCTCCATTGTGAAGCGTTATTTTGCCGCAGTTACAAGACTTAAATATCAGTATTGCTGGGTGGTGCATTTCACGTGAAAGTGAGTGTAACTTTCCCCCTTCGTAACATCACCAGGTGGATCGATGCCTGCGAGTGTCAAATTTCATCTTCAAGTGTGGATATCTCCAGAATGAGCGTGAAACGTTTCACATAAAAGGTGTCCAGAAATCATCGTAGAGCCCAAAAATGCAACGAAATATAGGGCGTTCCGTCTGAAATAAGCGAGTCGACGTCTACTTCCGGTGCAACCGGAAGTGCCGCCATCTTGAAAATATTTTTGACGCGCGCCCCCCAACGACTTAGGTATATCCCGCCATTTTGAGACTTTCCAAATGACAGGTCTCCCGCAATCGATCGAGGGACTCCCTGGAGCACCACCCTGTGCATACATGATTTCGTGCAATTAATAGTTTCCGTTTTTCGAAGCTTCGCTCTCCGACCGGAGTCCAAACACTCCTTTCCGCCGCCGTATGTAGTTAAATGCATTCTAGATACTTCTGTTCCCGGGCTAAATTTTCAAATACATCCCTGGTGATTTTTTCGATTTCGTTTTAGGGCTACTAAATCGCCTGGATAAAAGGTTTCTGCTCCGAGGAAGTGAGCCGTAAGGTTGATTTAAAGTTCGGTTAAAGTGGTTTAGCTTTTGTCAGTCGTTCGCGGGATTAAAGAGATCTTGAAGTTATTTGTGCTGTCGAAACCTATAGGTTCTCAGATTAGTGCAAACGTGTTGAACAGCCGGGCCCGCGAACACAAGAGTGATTATCACGCACATTTATATGGAACATCGCAGAGTCGTTATCCGAAAAATTAGTCGGGAAAAGGGCATTACTCAACTGTAGATTTAATGGAAATTTCGCGCCCGAGTGGGCGTACTTTATTTTTATAATACTGAAGAGCTGACGAGCGGATCCAGGCCCTCGGTGACTTTGGCAGGCGCTTATGGCGGAAGCAGTATTTCAGTCGGATACTTTGCGTCGCAGTACAATTTAATCCGTACCGAGATTCCCTCAAATAAACTGCACGCAAATAACGTTTATTGCATTTTCTTCTGTCGGCTTGCCGAACCGCCGCCGCGACCGCCGAATTCCGGCGAAGGATCCGGAGGAACGGGCCTCGCGGAGCGAACGGATTTCTCTTGCCCGCAGTCGCCCATTTTGTCAAGAAAACTGCCCCCGAAGGGTCCGATAATTAACTAAATCCGCGTCGGATTGATTCAAATAATTCATCCGTTTAAATCCGGTCGTGCACGAAGTAAAATGTGCCACATTTCCATGAAAACCGCCCTTTGCAAAATCCTCCTTTGCCCTTTTCATAACCGCACCGGTATGAAACCAGTTTAAAACTTTCCTGACGACCGCCTCCACCGTAAATACTGGACTGACTGTTTCGAAGCGACAAATTTATTGCCTTATCTTAAGTTTGAAGCATTCCAAGCGATATGCAAACCGGCAATATATTATACAAAAATTCTCCCTTGCTGCTCAGATTCGAATTTATCATCTACGTAGACCTATAGTATTTATGTATGTGTATTGCATCCATCCATTAAAATATCCGGGTAGAGTGGCGCAAAACTTCATAAAACCGAACCGAAACTAAGTTGCAAATCATCGCTTTAGAACGTAATTAAAGCAAAGAGCACAGAGAAAGTTAGTTTTAGACCGTTTCCGGGCAGGGGCCCCCTTTACAAACTATGTATTTGAGTTTTTAGCCTGGAGACACCACTTCAGCAAATTGTTATCAAGCTGTTTTTGTTTCCAGAATTGGGCGCCTGCAGGGAATTACACACACACACACACACCCCGAAATAGTTCAGACAGTTCGTTCTTTTGTACACATATATTTTAGCGACCATCCAGTTTATAACTGAGCTCCGGGGGAGCTGGCAGAACCTCTAAAAATGCCACAATACCGGACTCATTAAAATGCTTTGAGGAGTAAGTGTGAGGAAAGGGTTTAATGGGTTTGTCACTGGGAGAATTTGCAATTAGCCGGGGGATAATAGTTGCGCGCATTCGCCATTACGCCAAGAAAGTGGCCGTGTTTCGGGCACAATTTTTTATGCGGGACAGTGCAGAGCTCTGGAAGGAATGAAAATTGGTGATGGTCGACGCCAGTGGCGCGCAATCTCTCCAGCTCGAACAAAGTCGCAGCCCGCCGCTCTCTTTCACAACGTCTGTGGTGACGTACGTCGGTGTTTGTGAAGCAGGCCCATATTTCGACACTGTCGATTCCTGAAACTTTCGCCTTGGAAACTGTGGCGGTCTGCATATTGATTTTCTAACTCTAATTCTGAATTATGTTGAATGCACTGGTTAGCTCGTGGCATATCGTCGGCCTCAAAAGTGCTGCTCCGGACCTCTCTCAAACCGCCAGAAATTTCTCGCATAGTTTTTTTTTTTAATAAATGAATAACCAGAATCAACGCCACATAACTCTGATAACGCCCAATTGGCCGCTGTGTAGAGACAATAATCACAACACTAAATATTCCCTTATTCAATTTACAGTATTGCAGCATTGAAAAGATCTCGTTAATTTATCATCCATATGTGACGGGAAACTAGTGCAATAATTATTAATGAGTCATACAGAGCCATATAGCGAACTAGTCATTATCAGGCTAACGCCGGTATTACATTTAGATCCCGTATCGTAATGTGCTTTACGTATGTTTATCCCGCTGTGAGTAATTATTTAGTTACTGCTAAGAAGGAAGGACCCGACATCGAATGATTGAAAACAAAGATGGTGAAATTCATATTGCGGCCTTCATGCCTAGTTTCGGGAATTATCTTCGAGGCACCCCGGATGCTGACTGTGGTTTAGTGAATCGATTGGTGGTTAGGCTGAATTTCGAATCGAACAATGGCCCTTTGAATGGTTCTTCAGTTGTATTAGGGTAAATAAGCTGCCGGAATTACGAAACAAAATTCCCGGAAAAAACCCAATAAAAGGTCCCCTCTATCGCGCGCATTGAAATTGATCGCCGAAATATTGAGAGTCGTAAACCAAATGGGAAATAAGAAATTCGATAAATTTCCCGATTGTGAATTACCATCGACGACCGAGAAAGATGTATAAAAACTTAACAACGACCGGAAGAATTAATCTTCGGCGGCGCTAAGGTAAACGCATGAACTTGGTAGACGAAGAAGTTTGATTTTTGCGATTGGTCAGTGCATTTAATCACCCCTAACTATCAGTTTACGCAACTGACACTCGTGCACACACGTACACACACGGATTGGTGATTATGAAAGAGGATTTTTAATTGATTAGTGCTAATTTCGCGTGTGTTTGCCAGCTTTTACAACTATGTTGATGTCAGTTTAATTAAAATGGCTTGTAATGATGTGCAATATCAAATAAAGTAGAGCATTTATGCGGGCGCGGGGATAGTGCAAATTGACAGTTGCCATGCCACAGGAAATTTGCCTTAAGAGATTTTCAATTTGACGTGTCGTTGCTTAAGTGTGGGAGTTCGACATTAAAAAGAGAAAAATCGCCCTTTTGCCTACAGAGATACGGAACGTCATCAATAATCCGTTGGAAACCAGTGGGGGACGACACGTTCTTTCGCCATTTTGTCCACAAACTTGCGATGTCCTTGCGTTCTTCAACAGGTTCAAACCCAAAAGTCGGCCCCAGTTTTTTCAACATTAACAAAATATGATTTTTTTAACCGTTACATTTACCGAAATTTGAATTCCCCAAGAGCCGTTGTAACGGCAATTACTCAATTTCCCCCGTCTATGGAAACGCGGAAAAGCACCCATAAAAATGTTTCAGAGTCTGTGAACGATCGGCACGAAAATCCAAATTTTGCGGAGGTTGAAAACGCGCTTCCTTCAAGCGCTTACAACTTGCTTAGACAGTTACCAGAAGCCGTTAAACATATAAATTGAAAGAAGAGCAGCACTCCGCTTTCATTTTCTCTTCGGCCCTCTGGGTATGACCGTAATAGGACAACGGGCCTCCGAATGGGCAAGCAAAAAAAATATAGGGCGGGCCCGAGAAAGTTCACTTGATACTTACAATTAGAGAATGTGAAGAAAATAGTGTCTTTTTATATTCTTTTATTTTTAACTTCATATTTTCTTCTTCTAATTTCAAATATTTTCAAAAACGTAGGGTGTTAGGTTAAAAAAAAAAGGTAGGTTTGCATTGTACCTTTTTGTGCGCACCCTGTACAAATGACAACATTTTCAAAATGCGTCCTATAAGGTCGTGCGTGCAAGCGCAAAAAGAATTTTTCATCAGAACCAGTAATGAAGCCGCGATCGTCCCAGGCGCTCTTGTAGGACCACCCTGTATATTTAAAAAGAGGTGAACGGTACAATACTGAACCTAACGCCACTCGATGGCGGACTTAGAGTTTGAGAAAGAATTATTAATGTCGAAGTTTGCCTTTTAGCAACGATTTCCGGAAAACCGCTCCCTTCTTTTCGAAAGAGACTCAGAGCAAACCTAATGAAACTCCAAGATGGTGAGTTTCGCTTTTATTTAAGTTCAAGTCAGTTTAATGTGAATTGTTTGACATACAAAGTTAAATATGGTTAATACGAGTAAAACGTAAATTCGCTAAAAAGTATTTGTAATTGTTGTTAGGAAAAATTACGGGAAAATTGTGACGGAAAATGACGTTTTTATCCACTAAAGTGTTTACCTAAAAAACATTGAATTAGAGGTGACGGTATCGATCCAGCTCTGAAAAACCCCCGTAGAACCGTAAATTGCCTTCACCAGTTCGCACAATTAATGCACAATTTGATGTATACTTGATGTTCGGAGGATAACACTATTATCTCTAACATCCAAACTTTGAAATAGGTGTTTTCCATTATCTCATCCCCAAGTCGAGATTTAAATAGAAAGTATCGATCCCCATTAACGCCCGGGCACTTTTAGGCCCTGCTTCCACAGCGAAATCCTAGGAGAGGACCCTCCTAATCCATTAAAACTTTGAGTAAATCTAAGCTCGGAAATCATAGCGATGCAGTGCTAATGGCGTAATTTTAAAGTTTAACTTTAAAGAGTTTTGCCTCGACTTTGGCCGACCGATCGCTTTGAGAGAACTTGTGTATCTTCCAAACAGTTGGAAATTAGTTCGGGCCCTTGAACAGTCCGACAACGTTTAACATTAATCCGTTTTGTTGCAGATTGGCAAATAGTGCCGGGAGTTAGATTGCCTAAATGCCTGTGATACGAAGCGTCGAAGTGCGCCGTATGAAGTTCGCCTCCTCTTCAAGATGATACGAGACCAGGATCTGTCCCCGTTTTCGGAGTATCAAAGCGCGTTTCTCCGGAGAGCCTCTCCTCCAGGTGATCATTAAAGTCACGATTACGGTACGACAACAATCTGATTTGTTTCGAATCGGAATTAGGCAGTCCAGGAACTTCCGCAAAGAAATGCTGTTACGCCCACAAAGACTCGAACCTCTACTCGACCCAACAACAATCCTCGATCTTCTGCTGCTGCTACTCGTGTCCGAGTCCTAAGTCCACGTCGATACTTGCCACCCTCGGAGTCTGCTTCCTAGTTCTGGGGTACACGATCATAGGAGCGTTCATATTCATGGCCCTTGAAGGTACGATTTGATATTGCTAAATTGACAAAGTTTTCAATGCGATTCGTTAAAAGTGACGGAATGCCCGGGGACATAATTAAAAGTTCCGTAAAATGGATTTTCGAATTATTGCCATTATGCTTTGGGGGTGGTTAAATTTGTTTTTGGATACGCGTTATTACACGTCCATTCAGCGGGACGGTAATAATTTATGGACGGTTCGCGAAACTCAATTATGAAGATATACATATAAACTGAAATTAGTTCTGGAAAAAACGATTATAATGGCGGCATGGCGGCAGTCATTTGTCGAAACGGTGCATCGCGGTATTGGACGGGGCTGACAGACCGACCCACGTTGCCAAGCTGCGCGAAGTGTCCCCCTTGTCTTCGCAACGACGACGCGTCGACCCATCCCCACGACGATAAACGGCCAGTTTCCGGGGTGGTAAAGGCCCCAAATGAGAAATTTACCGGTTGTTCCGTTTGAAAAATTCGACTTTCGGACGGCACTGCCTGCGCATCCGGTACCGGCCTTGTGCTTTTCCCGGGGAGTGGGGGCCGGCGTGCAAACATTCTCCAAACTCCCGATTGTTTTCAGGCGATCTTTACCAAGACACCGCCGTCGCCGCGTCGAAGCTGAACCCCCGATCTGACAACACCGCAATAGGAACCCTAAGGGCGGAGACCGTCAGCAGGCTCTGGAGCATCACCGAAGATCTAAACATTCTCTACAAGGAAAATTGGACCAAGCTGGCCGCCGAAGAGGTGCTGGTGTTCCAAAACGCGCTCTTTCAGTCTCTCAGAAATGGCGAGAGTGGCTACAGCGTGCAAATGGGAACTACCTCGTTCTTCTACCAAAACGGTCACAAATGGAGCTTCAGCTCGAGTTTCTTGTACTCGTTGACTTTGATCACAACTATCGGTAAGCCAAAAAGTTATGTCGAGCTAATGTAAACCCTCGCCTTTGCGGGTCTTCCGCCCAAAGACAAACTTTCCCTTTGGCAAATAGCTGTGGGGGACCGACAAAAGTCACCTACAGAAGTTAAATTTCCCCTTCACGAACACAAAATATAACGAGATTTCTCACATCCTATCAAGTTTTACTAGTTTCAGTGTTTACACGCGGCATCCTGCTCGCAGGATTATAAAATCTAGGAAACAATGTTGTCGCCTCCGCGAGGAATACAAAATCGAACAATTCAAAGCCATCACTTTGTCCACTCGCCGAGTTAGTAGCCACTTTAGATGGAGTTTGGTCCAAACTTAAATTGAACCGCGAAAATTTACTCGCTTAACATGCCAGTCTCGGTAGTTACGTCTTTTCATCGCTACTTTGTATGGCATCCAAAGGATCCTGGAGTATATCCATAATTGGGGTATTCCGGGTATTAGACTTTTTCGTTGCATTTCGCGCATGAAATCTAATATCTTTGCCGAAGGCTTGAGGAACTCTTTAATTAAAAACGTGCTGTTTCTGGGTAATTTCATTAAACTGTAAGTTCCCACATTCCTGCCACGTTAGGTAATAGAAAAGTGAAGACAAATAGGAGAAAAACCGGGCTATTCCAAATTGCAAACGCACCAACGTCGAAATCGTGCCCGAAAATTGATGGGTGGCGCGGCGTCCGGTGCGATGTTGTTATTTCTTCCAATGGTTCTTGTCCGGAAATTGTGGGGGACGATCTTCCGATGTGAATGTCGCCGTCGACGTTCTCGATTCCAAACCGATCGAGATCGATTCGTCAAATCCGCATGAATGTCCGCATCGACGTTCTCGAAGCGTAGATCAGAACTCGGCGCTGACGCGTTTGTTCGAAGACTATTGAAATAAGTTCCGTTCAACAACAAATTCAATACCTACATATGTGCGACGTGCAAAGTAGGCATTTAGGGCCCCGCATCTCCCGGCTCTAACAAACGAGCATAACCGAACACAAAAAGACTTAACACGCTCGGCCATGTATCGCGTGCGCACATAAACCACCCTTACGGCACATCCATTTTAGAGACACACTGTTAATTACCTGTTATGTACGTAATCCGATTTGTAAGGGATGACCTCCCCGGACAGTAACAAACGACCGTCTGGAAGGAGCAAATGTAAAGTTTTCGTCCGGGCAAGGAACAAAGGATAAAGTCCATCCAGTTCTTGACACGCTTTGGCGCCGATCCGTTTCCGCGGTTATTGGTTTTCTTAGTCTTCATGCTAGAAATTGATACCCTTTTCATGCCTAGATTTTAATCTGGCTTTGAGAACTTGTCAATAAGTTCCGTTCGGAGAGGATATAGGAAAGCCTGACGTTGGAAATTTCATGATGCGATCGAACATCCAATTTGGGATACCGGAATATCTTGATGGGATGAAAAATGACGCGAGAGAAACATAATTCTTCAAATTTCGACAAATAAGCTTAATAAAGCGAGGAACCGCCATGGGTTTCTCGGCTGAAAAGGCCAATTCCCCGATAAACGTAAAAGTACTTCCTACTTCAGTTTTCCCTCTAGCAAGTGGGCTCACTGGGATCGAGTAATAAGTTTATGCGGAACTTTACCGTACGTTTATTAATACACTTTCAAGTGTTCCGTTATGGTGCGTTTCGGCGTGTTCCGGCATTCGCCGTTAGTTTGGGAATTCTGCGTGAGCGCTCCGAATCCAAATTACGTTTTGTAAATACATGTGACGCCCCATTATCGCGGATTTCCGGATTACCTAGGAGTAACATTGACTTACCTGGTCGATTTACTAATTGAAGATTAGCTAAACGTATTAACTGTCGTCACTCGACATAAAAGGAAACTGAGAAACACAGTTTTCATCTTCGGTAAATTGCAGCTCCTTCATTGAAGTTGAAAGTTCGAAAGGGATTGTGAACTTTCCTTCGTTCTGCGGGAGGAATTTAGAACCTGTCGATAACTTTTAATAACTCTTTTAAAGAGAAATGTGTGCTTTGACTGATGCTGTCGATTAAAAGTAAATAGCAATAAGGAAAGGTCTATAATATCTGGGAAAAACAATATTTCCCCAACAATTCCTCTCTCGTCGACACCAGCTTCGCAAAAATACCATGCGGGAGATTGCGTTCCGGCTCTGCGATCATAGAAATATGTATGTCATCACGGATATGATACTTATGCATTAAGGTCGTCGCATTTCCGCCTGCTTTTTCGTATTCACATCTGTGATCCGGTAGGTATGCAACTTTCAAAAGACTCGTGGGCTTTTATATTGCAAAAATATTATATGCAACGCCAGTCTCGGTGTAATGTCCGGACCTCTCCAGGAAACAATGCGTTCGAGGTAATACATTATGCACGAGTTTATTAGGACGACCAGGAGAGTCGTATTTAACGGTGGACTGCTCGAGTTATTACAAGTCGGGTCAATTAAAACCAATTAATTGAAGATGCGTGGGCATTTTCAATTTCAGCATGACCTCCCCGAAGTGATTAATTTACTTAATCGCTACGTCTTTGTGCTGGTGGGCCCGTTAAAAATTAAGCTTGTTCATGGTTCGCCACCACTGTGCGAATATCAATCCTCGCGTATAATCGACTGGGCTCTTCACTGGCGGGTCGTCTAATTTTTCATTTTAATTCGTGTCATTAATCGACCGGCATTTTGATTGTTTATGGCTGTTCAGCGATGATTAGTATCTTCGGTGAACTTTGCATCCGCCAGTTACGACTAGACTCGGCCCTATTATTTCCATATTGAAAATGTCAATCATGAAAGTGCCTTGAATTTACAATCATTTATCTTTATCATGTGTTGTCAGAGGAGGAAATCGTACATCACACTAAGGAAGATGCTTTAAAGGCGGATTTTTCTGTGAACTCTGGCAATTACCGCCATTGTTCGGATGCATTGTTTATCCGATTGCGAGGACCGACGAACATATTGTTCTTGAAATTCTGGGCGGCTCGAAGCGTGCATCATCCTTCTCGTAAGACCGGAATAAAGTTATTCCGCAAAATAGCCGCCATGACACTTACGGACTGGGTAATCGCCTTCAGGCCGCCCTGAGTTCGCACGCGGCTTCATGCAGCAGCAGCCTCCAACCTTCCCGACCAGTCAAATTTAATCATTCACGTGCTGATGTCGATAAATACGAAGAATAACGAATTTTTTTTGTTGAGTGAGCGCCTTGGAGTCGAATAAAACGCTCGTCAAATGAACACTCCACGGAGGTCGCCACTTACACTTACAGTTCTTATTCACACAAAAGCAAACGTGAGGAAATCTGCGGGAATCAAAATAAGAAATTACACGTCAACGTGTAAAAATGTATAGTCAATGCGTGCATCATTTTGTGAAAGCCGATTTTCGGTTTAGTATATACACAGTATACTACTACTACTATACTACAGTATAAGGAACAGGATGTGAATGATTTTTTGCAGAGAGTAACATTTTTGGCCAACACACATGATTTTAAAGAAAAACTTAAGGAAGGTCTAAACACTTTCGAAAATTACCAAAAAACGTAGGTGGAGCTATCTTTTTGTGGAACAGTGTATATCGTACATTTCTATCAGCAATGCCGTTTGGGCGGCTTTTGTGCGTTCGTAAGTAAATAACCATTAATGCAATTAAGTATGTAGATACCTAATTTGACTTGTAGGTTATATCAGTGACTTGAATTGCACCTAATTGGCGACGTCTGCACGTTAGAAGTGCAGAACATTCCTGTCGATTTCGGTAGAATAGTAAAAAATATTTAAATAACTTACAACGGTAAATAACGCCTGGGAAATCGATCTACTCTGGAGGACCAGCAAACACGTTGGTTCCGCTTGCTATGGGGCGTGCCCCGAGGCGCGGGCGCTACTTCTGGCAGGGCCGGAGCGTCCTTAAAGGGCCACCAAGGTATGCGGTTACGGTCTGGATGATCGCGCTCGAACCGTCCTGAGTTCGCAGCCTCAGAAACGCTGTTTCGCGCCGCAAACGCCAACAAACGTTTCCTGTCCGCACAGCCGACATCTCCCGTAACTGTAGCTAAGTTGTACTGGTAAAAACTAGTGATTTACCGATAAAAACGAGCAACAACGATACGGAGAAAGCGAGTCGCGAGTTCGCAAGACGCGTCGTACCACCTAAACCCCCAAAGGGGGCATCTGTTCTCCCAACAACAAACAAAACAAAAGACTACGTACGGCGAATGGCGCGATTGCCACGTTGAGCGGGTCTAATGAGACAGAGGTGATGGCCCGTAGGAGATCACCCGATCGGATCACGTGACTTGATTGTCTCAGCATCTGATTGGCGCGCCCCTATAATCAAAAACTCCCATGTAAAATCGTAGATTGCCGCGGATACCGGCGTCCGTTACTGGTTGCCGTTGCACGAGGCCGGTATCGGAGCTGTTAGTGTTAAAAATTTGAAATTTGAAACGCGCGTTAGAACTTCCCCCGTTTTTCCAAGCGAGAATTGTTGGAAATTAGAAGACATAGTCGTGGATAAACGAGAAAATAACAACCTTCACTGTAGCCACGCAAGGCAACTTCTCGTTTTGCTTGTTCACGTGCCAATTGTGCTTTGTTAAGATGTTTCACCTTTGGAGAGGAAGCGTCTGTAATCGTATTTCCTATTGCGAGGGAATTTCTGACAATACTTACAAGGAACTATTCCAAATATCCTATATATCCTTCCCAAATATTTGTTCGAGCTCTTTTTAAACTCGCAGAGCTAGTTGTTATAAAGTTTTAAAGAAAGGTGCTTAAGGAAAATACACGATACTTGCTGAAACGTTCCTCCGGGTTATCACAACATTTAATTAAAGTTCTACGTTTCATAGCTGAATAAACAACAACTGTCACGAAATTGAAACAAATCTTGGCACCGCATTATAATATTCCACGGTATATAATGTTATGTAGAAGCAGAGATTTATGCCAGCTACAAATTACACAATATACTCAGTCGCGCGAGCAAATTTTACCCCATAAAATGGTCCTGTTTCACGGCTACGTATTACAACGGGGTCATTAATTCCGGTCAAAAATCGCATAGGCATCACCGGCAAATATCAGTTGAAACGACACATTTTCGAAGTGTCCATAAATCAAACTTGAATCGAATATAACGAGGAAATTTATATCATGAGAAGTATCTCGATTATCATAAAATATCAGTCAATCTTGACCCATTCCAGAACGATCCATTACATCCTTCTAATAATATAATCTGACAACTAGAACAATAGGCTTAGATGCGAGTCTCTGGCTGTAATCCTTCTTAGAAGATCTGACAGCAGACATGGGGCCAAGGCTTCTTTCAACCAATGAATTTCCAGTGTGTTTGCTCGGCTTTTATACGTATACGTGAGGACTTTAGTAGTCGCAAAGACTTTTAAAAAGCACATAGTTTACTTCAGTTTAAATTCAGGCTCGTTTGCGTTTTAGTGGAACGTGAAAATCGTCCTTTTTTTGCCAAGAAATGGACGCCGTAAATGCTGAAATTGTGAACAACCGTTTAAAGAATTCTCGGCCTTCATCAGTCTGTACCAAAGCCACCGCCATTCTAGGAGACCGTGAGGAAAATTGGTTTCTAATACGGAACGGTTATTGAGTATCTCAGATTGAAACTCGTACACGTTAAAATTGTCTAATGTTTAATTTGTCTGTCCGTTTAATGCATCGGTTAATGAAAAGTTTATTTAAATGTCTGGGTGTATGTTTCAGGAAGAACAGTCAACAGCGAAAAAGTTCTTAAAAGGAAGAACGCTTGGTAATATACAGTGACTTTCAAAAAAGCCGCAACACCAAGAAGAATGCATCGTACACGTTTGAAATTCTGGCATTACGTTGGGCAATAGACAAAAACGATCAAAATATCAAAAGAAAATTATTGTGAATAAGTGAAAAAATTTAATAATAATTTAATAATGGGTGGTGTCTCCTCTCGAATTAATACATTCCTGTAAGCGACGTGGCACGCTTAAAATTAAATTGTCAATATCTTCCTGTGGTATTGTATCCCGGGCAATCTGCACCTGCTCGCAGAGTTCATCTATGGTCTCCGGAGGGCGAGCTAAACGTTGAAGTCTCCGACCCATTACATGCTCTATTGGGGACAAATCTGGAGGGCGAGCTGGCCAAGACAAAATATCCAAATTTTCAGCTTCCAAATACCTCAAAGTATCGTTGGCTACGTGTGGTCGCGCATTATCCTGTTGAAACGTGCTTCCAGGACGGTCGTGCATGTATGGTGCAAGAACCGGTTCTAAGACACTATTAATGCACCTCTGAGCATTTAATCTATCATGATCAATGAAAACAAGAGGAGACCGACTACCATACCGGATGGCACCCCAAACCATGACACCTGGTGTTAAACCAGAATGACGCCTTTCCAAAAAGTCCAAATTTAATCGCTCTCCTCTGCGCCTTCCAACACGTTACCCCGTCCATCAGATCGCCATAAAAAAATCGGCTCTCGTCACTGAACACGATTCTTCTCCACTCATCCACCCATTGCACTCTCAGACGACACCACTCCAGTCGGGCCACCCTGTGGTTTCGTGATAGTGGATGCCGACGCATAGGACGATATGAATTTAGTCCGAAACTTCGAATTCTGCGATACATGGTACCAAGGGAGACCCTTCGATTTAGGGTGGCTACCCAGTTGGCACCAAGAGACGGAATTGTTTCGAACGGGGCGCCTGTCGCTGAACGACGAAGTCGCCGTTCTTCGCGTCGGTTCGCCATTCTTGGACGGCCACTACCACGATGACGATTTACTGACCCTTCGTTAGACCAATCTCTCTAAGCTCTTAGCACTGTCGATGCGTTTCGATCCAATCTACGTGCAATTTCGCGGAAAGGTAAACCTGCCTCGTGCACACCAACAATTCTTCCCCTTTCAAAGGGAGTTAACTGCATTTTGGCGTGCACGAGGCATTTTGCCCTACCAGACATTCAATATGGTACTAACGGTAGTACCTTTATCGCTATCCGCCTGAAAAAAAAATTGCAAAAAGAACAATCGTCACAGATAAAAAAAGTAAAGAAAAACTTCATATCGCATTAAAATACGAACTTGAAATTTTTATCATTTTTTTCTCTTTACAAGTCTGAAATCGTACCAAAATTTCAAATACGTACAATGCGTTCTTCTTGGTGTTGCGGTTATTTTGAAAGTCAGTGTATTTTATGCGAAAAAGTTAAATATCTTAATTTTTGGTTGTCAAACTTAAGCTCGTACACTGGATTAAACGAAAACAGTAATTTCAACAAAGTGGATGTAGTATTTGGTCGATAATCCCTTGTTACCAGTTGCATCTCCTAAAGGACGTGGTATAGATCCAACTAACTTTTGACAAAATCTAAGTGTGAATTTTACGCATCCTTCTTGGAGAGACCAGTTTTAACTGGCCGATGTTACAAACTTCACGATTCCTAATTTTAACTCCTGAATGATATCGTAAATGGTCAATCCCATTGAGGTCGAACTTTATGGAAGTGTTTCCATAAATTTGGGTCTTTTACATACCAACTATGTTTTAATTTTAGTCACCTTATATTTGTGATCATCATATAAATGATAAATCAAACTATCCTTTATTTCTAACTTCTTAGCAATTCGCTTACGGTTTTATTTTAAGACGTCATGATAAATATTTTCGTTCGTAATGCCGTCAATAAAGTACCTACGCCTATGGCGAACATGCACTCCACGTGCCACTGTGCTTTACAGTGGTTTTCAAGTCCTCGGATTTTAGTGCTTGGTTAGGGTTTCGCTATACTCCAGTTACTTTATCGGAACCAAAAATATGAATTTGTTTTCGCCCCCGAATTTCGCTTTGTTCCCAGATAAAGCATCTTTGTCTCTGTGTTCTTGAACAAATCGAAAGCATTTAATTCTGTTTACCTCCCTTATGTACGACTCCTTTCCTACCACTCCACCACGAAAGTTGTTTTTATGCAATAAATTTCTAATTATTTGGGCATTAGCTTTTTTTCTTTAATTCGACTTCTATCAATTTTGCCAATTTCGGAGAAAACGATTTCGAATTTTCCGCAGTTTTGTGCGGGCTCCATAGTTCACCTTGCTTATTAAAAATGCTTCTTAAAGATTTCCTCATTTTAGTTTTTATCTGATGATCAAGAATATAACGTTCTATAATGCTTTGTACTATAGCATGAGATCTATTAATAATCTCTCCAATTCCCGGTATAATTTTTCAAGTTTGTAATGGTGAATCGCCAACTCTCTCTTTCTTTGTTAAACTTGTTTGGCCCCTCCAACGTCCTATTGTTCTAAAGATGTTAGTAATTACGCTAGCTGTTTCGTTAAAACTTCACTAGATCGCAATGAAGTAAATTTGAAATTACACAATGGAATCAAAACGTATTTATTAGCTAGGGACCAGCAACGTACGAACTTCAGTTTGACTGCCAAAAGTTATAAAGACCATTGCCTTTCTAGCAAATGTTTAATCTCGAGGATTTTCTACGAAAACCTATCGGCCAATATTCCTTGCAAAATATACAGTGAAAAATGGAATAAATCTTTATCTAACAGCAAAGAATTTAAAATTGGAAAATTTTAAGGTGTAAGAGTTCCAACTTCATACAGGGTGTCCAACGAATGTGGGCCACCATCTGTATCTTGGAAACTATGACTCGGAAAAGGTTGAAACTTGCGCGTCGCACCAAAGTGGAGGTGATATCTATTGATTAAAAATATTTTCATGAAAGTACCACTTCCGGTTATACCGGAAATGAATGTCGACTCGCATATTTTAAATGGAACCCCCTATATATTCTAACAAATTTCGATTCTGCGGAACATTACGAATATTTTTCGCGTATAGCGTGCTATACCTACTTTTTACGGTTTTCGAGATATTTAGAATTTTCCAAAACGGATTAGAGTCTCAGCCGTGAACGTATTTTCGAATAATTCGCAAATGGCCAAGTATCTTGTACCGTTTAGAGCTGCTAGGTGGCGCTGCTCGCCGGAATTTAAGTACGGCGGCCCTCGTCAATTATCCAAACGAAGATTGTCTCAATATGTTTGTTATTTATGGTGAATGGTGGTGCAAGCACTAACCAGAACACGTCACGCATTTGGTATTCGATGCCCATAAAACTGCAGCCATCGCGAAAACTCCTCAAGCGATCACTTTAAAACGAGCGCATCTGTCAAAGCGTCTTACAGAGGAAAGGAGCCTATTGTTGCGCCATCTAGTAACTCTAGACGTCATTGAAAATGATTTGTCCTCCTGCAAGGCTCTTGCCCTGACCGTCGAAAATCTTAAAATTGGTAGATGTCCCGTATTTATAATTATTTATAATTTTTCACTATAAGTATTTAACCTCAATTAAAGAACAATATAGGGTGCACGTTTCGTTGAAGCCGTGAGCGTGCTCATTCATTGCCCGCTCGATGCGGATCTGTGAGTTAATGCGCTGCCTTATGAAACTTGTATCCTTATCTATTATAATCTAATGCAACTAATTGCCATGATCGGCCTATTCGATATTGGCGTTACTGCCTAAAATTACTTACTCAAGACCGCTAGTGTGCCTCTTGCCATAATTACATGACACAACATCGAAATGATTCCACAGTAAAGTCTCAAACTTTGGTAACGTCGTTAACATAATAACATAATCCTATTAAAACTTTTGATGCCATATTATTCGATATTACTACTAGTCTATGGGGGACTTTCGTGTAAGTTTGACGTTCCAGGGAAACTTGGCTTTGCGAAAACCCGGATCGGCAATAAAACGCTAAATCTCGACTCACTCGATAGATTTTACTGCCTCGAATTTACATATACAGTTGTAAAGGGTAGAGGGTAAAGTCCAGTTTTGCATTATTCGGTTACTAGGATTCAAAAGGACGTCGCTAGATGGAGACGCATATTTAAGCGGCCATCTTTGTGGATAACATTGTATCTACGAATGTTTGGTATCAAATTACCAATCTGAGCATAACTTAATTTACAACAGCCGCAATCCCTGTTTAAATCGGGCGGTATTGAAAGTGAATTCTCGGAGGTGTAGTTTAATTTCGGAGGGCGATCTCTGGAGGAACTCGACGATGCTAAAACGCCGTTGAAAATTAAGCAACTTTGTGATAAATTATGTCGTCGCCATATTGCAACGTTTAATAACAAAGCAAACATTAATTTTAAGTAGTGCGAGTTTCGCTATTTAATTATGCCCGAATTGATCCCGGGTTATTGTGAAAAGTCAGCTCCGAGACTTCTGGATGTCTTCGTGATAATGGACCCGTAGAACTTAGTTAAAACTTTTTCTGAATTCAAAACAGAACGGTTGAGCTTGCGTGGATGACGAAATCGCGGATGAGATGATACGTCGGAGTCTTAGTTTCGTTAGATAACAGTCGTGACGTACCAGCGGGAACCTTGCGAATTCCAAATTCAATTCCACGCGATAAGACCTGATAGCGTAAGCGAGAAGGACGCGATGATTTGGAGCTCGACTAACCTCCCAGTGTTTTCATTACCTGTAGCTATTTTCATATACACCCAGAAAAAACTAATAAAAGGCAAAAAATCGCGAAATTAAACTGCGCCATACAATTTTCCAGCAAAAATAAATCTCTCCTTATGAAGTGGCTTGAGCCAAGTACTCTCCGGGAGTATAAAATGAAAATGTACATTAAACTGCCGCGATAAAATTTCCCTTGGATCGTTTTAGAACGGAATTATGTTTATTTTTCCGAAAAATGCACTTTAGCGTTGTGGGAGTTTGAACACCACCGGAGAGACTTGTGTTTCCGCTTGTGAAAGGGCACTAACAAAATTGACGCAGCAAATATCATCCCAAGAAACAATTTATAAATTAATTCTTTCAGTACATAACGGGAAATACGGCCATGTTGTACATGCCACACCTCATGCATGTGCAATCTGCCGGAAAAAGACTGGATCTTTAGCACATGCGAGCACCGCCGCATTTCAATTTCCATTTCATACATTTTTACGTCTGGAATTTTGCATTTTAGATTGCGTCTGGGCATCGGAGCTCGATACGGTCACTTGCAATTTAAAGGAGAGGTTTCATTGGGGAGCAGCTGGTTTGCATTTCTGTAGCGGACGAAATTTAGCCGCATTACATGAATTTTACATGCGTAAGTTACCATTGAAGTTCATTTATTTGGTCCGAATGACCGGACTGTCCCTCGCATAAACACCTCCGAAGCGCGAATTCTCATTGGGCGGATGCCAGACGTAACGTTCGCGCTTTATAAAACAGCAACGCGTGCGCTCGGATCGCGGTTGGGCGTACTGCGGCCCATCGCAGTTGACGTTTTTAAATCCTGCAGGTGCGCGCTACTAGTAACTTTCCAAGTCATTTGGATTTGCTCATCGTTATTTTTTGTTCGTTATTTTAACAAGGATTTTGATACTCTTGCCGAGAGGAATTTTGTCCCCTCGCCAAACCCTGTTCGCCTAAAAAATAAATATATTTTCCTCCGGGGACCTTTCCCTGTCAGCAAAAGTAATATAGCCGGAGCGAATGTATTTTTCTAACTTCTTATATCCTGAAAAACACTATTGTGATTCGGTTGGGCAAAAACCTTTTTAGGCCATTATTTACAACATTTTTAATGAGGGAAATTTACAAATCGTCATAAAAACGAGCAATAATAGATTCTCCCGTTTGGATGGATCATTATTTACCGAGGAAATTTATTTTCTGTGGACGTCCTATAAAATATGTCTTGGATCCTTCCAGATATGTCCAGATTTTATTTATTACTTCAGAAAATAAAACAATATCCACTTATTATTTCTCAGTTGTTCCGCATTTTTGTCCTTTTCTTTCGCGGTTACTAAGGAAATTCGTGTTTGCGATAGATGGAACGTGGTTGCCAATGGAAACACTATATTACCATTCATTTGTTTTTATCATATAACCAGTCAGATGTACAAGAGAGGAAAAGTTCAGTTTTAAGTTGTGATTGGAGCTATGAAGGCCGCCAGGCACTTGGCAATCTCCATAACCGTCTAATACAATTACGCACATATCGGAAAAGTCTGAAAATATTTTTAAAGATAGATTAAAGTTTTTCCGAAGTTAATTCAAAATAGGTGGCGCAACAATCGTCAAAAAATAGGCTCCTTTCTTCTGTAAGATGCTTTGACAGATGCGCTCGTTTTAAAGTGATCGTTTGATGAGTTTTCGTGATGGCTTCCGTTTTTTACGGCAATACCAAATGTATGACGTGTTCTGGTTAGTACTTGCACCGCCATTCACCATAAATGATAAACATATTGAGACAATCTCCGTTTGAATAATTGACGAGGGCCCCCGTCCTTAAATTCCGGCGAGCAGCGCCATCTAGCAACTCTAAACGGTACAAGATACTTGGCCATTTGCGAATTATTCGAAAATACGTTCACGGCCGAAACTCTAATCCGTTTTGGAAAATTCTAAATATCTCGAAAACCGTAAAAATTAGATACAGAACACTATACACGAAAAATATTCACAATGTTCCCCAGAATCGAAATTTGTCATAATATACAGGGTGTTCCATTTAAAATGAGCGAGTTGACATTCATTTCCGGTGTAACCGGAAGTGGTATTTTCATGAAAATATTTTTAATCAATAGATACCACCTCCACTTTGGTGTGATGCGCAAGTTGCAACCTTTTCCGAGGCGTAGTTTCCAAGATACGGATGGCGGCCCGTATTCGTTGGACACCCTGTGTAGAGTGAAAATTATCACTGATAGAGGACAATATAAATGACAATTGAAATTACTTGTTATCGGTTGTATGATTTAAAAAAAATAGTTTTTGATTTTCCCGACATGTGTAGTTTGGCGATTACTTCTCGGATACGTTTCGACGGTGTACGGTATTGCCATGTACAGTTTGCAAATATCACTTGCAAATTTCATTGAAACTAAGGGACCCTCCTCTCACTTACTGCATCAAATTTGCGTCTGGATTAAATTCACAAACCGATAGAAAGAAAATTGAATTTTTCATCACACTATAAATCCCGGATTGCGGCAAATTACACAAAATAGGTTCCGACGAATCAGTTCAATTTACTGGAACTCGACCCGTAATTTTTTGCTTACAAAACATTGCGGATTCACAAGAGTTTATTCGCTTTATTAAATTCACCGTTTCAGGGTTAAACGCAGCCCTTATTCCGGCCATTATTAGTTCGCCTCTCTAGCCGGCAATCTGAAATTATTATGGTACCGAAGCTGCTTGTTTATTACAGTTAACATTGCGATGTCCTTTTAAGCATGTTTTAATATTAAAATGTTTTGCATTGTTAAAAAAAAAACTATGTGCTCCGGGGGCTCTATACAGGATGCGGCAATTTTGCCGAAAAATCGCGAAACTTGTCTGTTTTAATAACTAAAGTGTGCATTTCTAGCAAACATGCCGTGCATTATTTTTTATGCCAAAGTTATTTCGGGCGTATGGGAACGTGAATTAGAACAAACAAAACTAAAAAAAAAAAAAGAAAAAAAAATGTACATTCCTGTAATTTTTTGCGCTGATTTTCTGGTTCCTGAGTGCGTTTTTCGATTTTTCATCTGTTGCGATTGGCGAGATCCTCGTCGCTCAACTCCAGGAACGGACGCCCGGTATAGTATCGGCAATAAAGCGCGCGCACGCAGCGACGGGAAAACCATCGAACAGGGCCGCATTCGGGCACTTGTAAAACGTAATAAAGGACGATACATTATGAACTTGTCGCTAATATAATTTAACGAACTAAAAGTTTAAATGTATGAGGATGTCGACAAATTGCAGACAACAACAAATAACAATTGATAATGTGCGTGTGTAGATGCGCACAAGCGTAACGAAAATGAACCTGAGTACGGCCCCCGTAAAACGTTACGCCACCCGCGAGTGCCGACCAATCCGCGAGGTCACGTGGTGGATGGTGCGTGCATTGGTACGATCGTATCTATCTCAAAAACAAATAGAGCATAGTTCGGGGCTGCGATACTGCTGTTAAACAACAGAAACATTCTAGTACGAGCATGTCGCGTTTGGTTGCATGTTTCCATCAACAATTCGTTGCTTAATATTTAACATAATACCCAAAGTTAAACCGATCGTCGATGAATCGATATGAAGCTATTCGAAATTAACGTGTGAGAACACAAAATTTATTTGCAGTGCCTCTGTGAAAGCATTAAACTTTAATCCGGCTCTAAATTTGAGGCAGATGCCAAAATAATAGTTTCTAGATTAACTGCGAGAAAAAATACAATATAATTCGCATGCATTAAAGCTCCGGTTTATCAACAAAAACTTAAAGGCGAGGGAAAGTGGAAAACGCAATTATCAGACCCAAGTCAGCGTGGCGCCATCCTATGTGTACAGGGTTGTTCGGCCAATCCGTTCGTTAAAAGTTCACTAGAATCCAAAAATGAATCGAATTTGAAAATTTGAAGTTGACTTGACTTCCACGTGTACTGCTTAAAAATATTTTTTTTTAACTTCCTGTCACTTCCGGTTTAACCGGAAATCGCTGTCAACTTGCTGATTTCAAATGGGGCCTCCAGCACATAATTTTTTTTAGATTCTACGTAATTTTTCAGACAAATTTTCCGTCCTTCGCCTTGTTTATCGTTGAAGGAACGAACGCCCCCTCTAGGGACCTTAGGTGTCATGATGGGCCCTCTGAAATCGCGAGTCGCGTGCTCTCTCGCGTTCTTGCTCGCTTGTATCAATATTAGCGCGAAAGTCGTTAATTTTTACAAGTAAATCTTAGTTGCTTAAGCAGGTTGTCGGTTAGT